>NC_047053.1:18393056-18726800 GCF_011762595.2 Tursiops truncatus
AAGCAGACGGCAAATGCCTGCCATTCCTTAAGGCACTTAACGTGAGAGCTATTGGATCAATGAATTTCCATCTCGCACATAAAAGGAGGCCTCGAGATGGTTCCTAGATCGTGAACACTTTGAAAACCTGGACTGGGCCTTACATCTGTATCCCTGAGTGCCTGGCACATAGTAGGTGCTCTTTGCAATTTACTGGATAGGAAGGCGTGAGCTCTGAGGCGGGGCTGTTTCATCCACCTCCTAGATGGTCCCGTCAGACCACTGCCTACTGGGCCGGGAGTTTTAACCGAAGCACATATATTTTCTGCACAGCACTTTGCATGTGCTTTAAGCAGGTTTTCTCAGAATGACAGAAGTCAGGCTGCTTCTGGCGAATTCATGGATGCCTGCCTCCAGCGGTGCTTCTGGCTTATGGCATCATTTCTCCAGATTCCTTGGCACCTGCGGAGACCACCTCTCCAGTATGAAGGCCCACTCTAACAGTGAGCTCAGAATCGCAGCCAGCCGCACACAGCATGTTCCTGTGCTCCAGACTTGCAGAATTCAGTCCAGAGCCGGCACTTCTCCCTCTGGGGAGGTCCTCGGTACCGGGCACTAGGACAAGAGTCTTTCCTGGAAGCAGAGGTGTTGGGGAAACCATGGCAACCAACCGCATCCCTCTT
Organism: Tursiops truncatus; assembly: GCF_011762595.2. Lineage (NCBI taxonomy): Eukaryota > Metazoa > Chordata > Mammalia > Artiodactyla > Delphinidae > Tursiops > Tursiops truncatus. The sequence continues at coordinate 18,393,719 of NC_047053.1, forward strand.
GCTGTGTCCCATTTGTGATGGGGGCTGGGAACCGTGCTACCCTTGAGAGCTGCTTAGACCTTCCAGCTACGTGGAAATTTTCTGATCATTTTTTAATTTAATTTTAATTTTTATCAAAGCAATACATGTACATCATTTAAAAAGCCAGTTGGTACTGCTCTACCTCTCCCCACCCCCCGAGTCCCACTCCTCGGAGGCTACCACTCTCAATGGTTTGAGCTGTTTCTTCCGGTACTGACTTTCATATTTTCACGGACATCAATTGCTCGACAGTTATTTCTTGGCTTTTAAAATTTTTATATATTACCTACTGAATTTCTACCATGGGAGCTAAGGGTGTAGGTTTCTTGTATGAAGTATCCTAGCATATTCCCTTGCCTTTCACCCTCCTATATAGGCTTAGGTGATATTTTGATTAAGTCAGTATCCAGCTTTTGCATAATTATGACTATGTGAGTATTGCCCACACCCCAGCCTTATCGTGTATAACGTTTTCGATCTCCTCCTTGTGAAACTATTTTGTTTTTCCTATTTTTTTCCTTTTTGTTTTGTTTGGCTTGTACCTATAGCAGAAATGGAAAAAAAAAAAAAGGTCAAACTCATAGAAAGATCAGAAAAGCATTTGCCAGGACTGGGAGTGGGGGAAATGGAGAGGTTAGTGAAAGTGTACAAACTTTCAGTTATAAGATCAGTAAGTTCGCATGGCACAGGGAGATCAGCTCAGTGCTTTGTGTCCACCTAGAGAGATGGGGTAGGGTGGGTGGGAGGGAGGGAGACGCAAGAGGGAAGAGATATGGGGACACATGTATATGTATGGCTGATTCACTTTGTTATACAGCAGAAACTAACACACCATTGTAAAGCAATTATACTCCAATAAAGATGTTAAAAAAAAAAAAAGACCGGGCTTCCCTGGAGGTGCAGTGGTTGAGAGTCCGCCTACTGATGCAGGGGACATGGGTTCGTGCCCTGGTCCGGGAGGATCCCACATGCCGCGGAGCGGCTGGGCCCGTGAGCCATGGCTGCTGAGCCTGCGCGTCCGGAGCCTATGCTCCACAACGGGAGAGGCCACAACAGTGAGAGGCCCGCGTACCGCAAAAAAAAAAAAAAGAATCAATAAGGTGAGAGGATTTAATGTAAAACACGGTGACTATAGTTGATAACACTGTAGCATATAATTGAAATTTGCTGAGAGTAGAACTTAAATGCTTTCATGTATATGTATATATAGGAATATATTATATATATATAAATATAAATATATTTGAAACCAAATTCTATCCTCATACTTCATTTGTAGGTTGCTGGATATAGAGCTCTATCTTAGACAAGAAAGATTCCCACCCCCCCTTGGTCCCTGCCCCAAATGTGAAGGCATTCTGCCATTGTCTTCTGGCTTCAACTACCCCTGTGGAGAAGTCTATTCTGATTCTAGATCCTAGGTATGTGACTGTTTTTTTTCCTCTCTAGAACCTTTTAAAAGGTTTTCTTTATCTGTATGAGGCCGAATTTCACAAGGATGCATCTTGGTCTGGTTCTTTTGCCACTTATTACAGGACTTAGTGAATTCTTTTAATATGGAAAATCATGTGGGTCAGTTGGGAATTTTTCTTATTTTATTTCTTTGGCAACATCCTCTTCTCCACTCTCTCACTTTTGTTATTCTAGAACTCCTAGTTGTAGGATGTTGGGCTTTCTGGATTTATCCTCTCATGTTCATATTTTTTTCTCTCCCATCTTCCATCTTTTTGTCTTTTTGTTTTACTTTTCAGGCGATTTCCTAAATTCCAAAGCTTCTGTGGGTTTAAAAAAATGGTTGCAATAATATTTTTAATTTCCAGGATGTTTTTTTTAAAAAACTTTTTCTTTGAATGTTACTTTTTAATAGCATCCTGTTTTAATAGCTGGTGTTTATGAATGCATTATTCATATTATCTCTTATCTCTTGAGAATTTTAATTAAAACAGTTTGATGTTTCCTTCTGCTTCCTACACTTATTTTTTATTTATCAAACACATACATAGTGCTTAATATTATTCAGGCACTTTTCTAAGTATTTCAAAAATATTAACTCATTTCGATCTTCCTAACAACCTTGAAGAGTAGATAATAATATTATTTTCATTTTAGAGGTGATGGAACTGAGGCTCAGAGAGGTTAAGTAACTTGTCGAAGGTCACATAGCTAGTAAGTTGTATAGCTGGATTTGAACCCGGGTTCTAGTGCTTTTTGCCATTAATCATTATCTCTATTTCCTCAAAGTTTCTTTTTTGTTTGTATGGTTTTGGTTCCTTTCCTGTTAGTGGCTCCCCTCAAATGCTTGGCTTGTTGACTCTCCATTCATAGTTAAGAGGTACTTATTAGTTTTTAAAAATTTATTTATTTATTTTTGGCTGCATTGGGTCTTTGTTGCTGTGCGCGGGTTTTCTCTAGCTGTGGAGAGCCGGGGTTACTCTTCGTTGTGGTGCACGGGCTTCTCATTGCAGTGGCTCCTCTTGTTACGGGGCATGGGCTCTAGGTGCACGGGCTTCAGTAGTTGTGACGCATGGGCTTAGTTGCTCCACCGCAGGTGGGATCTTCCTGGACCAGGGCTCAAACCTGTGTCCCCTGCATTTGCAGGTGGATTCTTAATCACTGCGCCACCAGGGAAGCCCAACTGGTACTTCGAGCCTGGACAGTCTTCCTTGTGTGTGGGAAGACTTACCAGGGGACTTCACCCTCGGGTGATCTAACTAGGTTTGTGTGGGGACTCCTGACTGTCATTCTCTGTGAATCTTTTCTATTGAGCTTGTCAGTGTCTCCAGGAAGGGATTCCCCAGATCTCTGGTTGGGGGTGGGCGAGGTAGATTAGTCTGGCTGGGGGGTCTCACTCCTCAGTAAGCAGAATTTCAGCTTATCTCCCTGTTTTCTGTACAGCACCTTACCCATGCCCTCAGCTTTGCCTGGTCTCCCCCAGCCCAGAGCCTGTCTATTTCAATCTTATCTTTTGCTGGGGCGCAGAGAGATATTTGGCTGCTTTGGGCCATGGGAGGACATCTGGGGGACTTAACAGCCCCTTTTACAGACTTTTAACTAATCCTCCTAGTTTTACCTGCACCTCTCAACCCTGTCGTCAACAGTATGTGATGCCTCCAACCCCTCATACTTTCTGGGAGGAGGGGGGCATCTATGGTGAGAATCGCTTGACTTTAATTGGTTTCCCTGTGCAGAGCCTGATCCTTCAGCCTTGTCTGCTCAGTCAGTTACCATCTGCTCTCCATTTTCCAAAAACTTGCTGACATCTACTACTGTCTTCTCACCCATCTTCTTCGTCCTCGTGGGTTTATACTCTTAAAAAAAAAATCCTTGTTGCAATTTAGGGGAAGTTTGGGGAGGGAGCCTCCACACATACTTATGTTCATTCCACTGTGTCTGACCAGAAATCTACACTGTCAATTTCCCTGAAGCTTTGGAGCTCAGCAGGCACCTCATGGACTCCTTTCACTATGCCAGGAGAAGGGGGAGGGATGTAGAGCTGGTCTCTGGGATGTACACAACCATAGGACCAATGGGTGCTTTTCATTCCCAATAACATCGGTTGCCCATTCAGTGGTTTTCAAGCTGGGCTCCTTGGAGTCCTAGGGTTCCTCCAGGAATGTCTCAGGGTCGGCCACAGTGAGTATGGAGAAATCAAACTGGGGGCCCCGTCTCCAGCTGGACCAGAGCAGCTCTACCTTTATCTGCTTTATATATTGGAGCTGTGCTAAAGCTTTTGTTCAGTACAAGGATACTGCGATGGAAAAAAAAAAAGAGGAAAAAATAGAAAAGGAGAACAGCAGCAGACCTATCATTAGATGCCATTCTGTCTCCAAAGATGTCACTGGAGCTTTTTTTTTCTGAGCTATTTTCATGGCAGGGCCTTTACAATCACATTTTGAACATTAAAGGAATATAGTGGAAGGAGAATCGCTTTTGGGTCCATATGTGGGATTTCAGCTTTGGTTCAACCACTTAGTGAAGTGTGTGTTCTTGGGGAGATTCCCCCAAGGGGAACACACAAGCCCAGCTTCTCTGGGCTCCAGTGTCTTTATTTTTCAGTGGGGATAACACCTCGTTAGCAGGGTCACTTGGAGGATTCATGGGATAGAATGTTCACGGCACATAGTAGCTACTCATTAATATTAGTTTCTTCCTCAGCCTGGCCCCATCAGTGTGCAAAACACAGCAATTTTTTTTTCTCTCTCAACAGATATGTCAAAAAATATTTATTGCCCTGGTATGTGTCAGTGAGCCAGACAGTCCAAGATCCCTATCTCTTGGAGCATGTGTTTCAATAGAGGAGGATGGTATACTCGAAGGTGACACACGACATGGAACAAAGGACAAGCAGAACAGATAAGGAGGGGTAAGGAGTGGGGCGGGGGTACAATCTTCAGTAGGGTAGTCAGGGTAGGTGATGTCTGAGCAAAGACTCAATGGAGGTGAAGCAATAAGCCATGTGGGTCCGAGCAGGGAATTCTAGGCAGAAGGAAAGGAGAATGCAGATGCTTGAAGGTAAGCTTTCCTGGAGGGTACAAGGAGTTCCAGGGAAGCCAGAGTCGTTACTGCCAAGCGAACAAGGGGACAGGGTAAAGGGGATGAGGCTGGGGAGATAATATAAGGCAAGACATTGACCTCTATTAGAGCACTGACTCTCAAAATAATTGCTCAAAAATATAATGTCAAATTCATTTTCCCGCAATATTAGAACTTGGGGACCTCACGGCGGAGTTTACTTGATTACAAAGCGTATTCTACATCAGGGTGAATGAAGGATATAAACTCTGAACCTGTCTATTTAGAATGCAAGCTCATTAGAGGGCTCCCTGCACACCAATTCTGGTTCTCTCAGATGTAACCCATCCCCACCCTCGCCCCTCTTTCCCCAGCAGGGCCATTCTTGGGACAGTCTCGGGAACCCAGCTCCCTCAGGGCTCCCATGTCCTTCCATGAACACACCCCTGCGCACTGATTGGTCCAGAGGTGGGCACCTGACTGGCTGGACCAATGAGTCCCTTCCCTGTTTTTTTTTTTTTTGTTGTTGTTGTTGTCGTTCTTTTTTAATAGGATATCAGTGAGAGAACCAGAATGGTCTCTCGCTGGTGGCAGGACGTGTAAGATATACATCTATTGGGAACCACGTGTGAAAAGATATATGTGTGGAAAAAGCCTGTCTCTAGTGAGAGAGAATAAAGCAGTTAAGAAAGAGGAGAGGTGAGAGAAGGGGTGAGAGATCGAGGAATCTCCTGCCCTTGGTTCCAGTTGTTTCTGATGCTGCACCCTTGCCTTCCTGCTGCTGGGTTGTTGAAGTTTGCCTTGGATTCCACGGGCAATACAATTCCTTCTATGCCCAGGCTTGTTTGAATCTGGTTTCTCTCATTTGCAGCCTAGATAACCCACTGCTTATTTCTTTTATCTTTGAAGTTACTCAGAGGCATCTACACAGAGTTTCATTTTTAACAACCTCCCACCCGCCTTCAATTTAATTTCCTTTAGAAAAACGTTGGTCATGAAATCTGCACTTCCGTAGTCGAGGACAGCTTTTCTGTCCTTTTTCTATTTTGTGAGCTCCTCCATGAAAAAGAAGGTTTTCCACGGTCAAAAGCACTGAGGAAATAAATGGTGTATGCAATACGCCTATCCTGGAGATTTATAATGTAGTGTATTAAAGAACTCCTGTCTTGAATTAATGTGTTTAATTTTGCCTAACCAGGGTTCCCCAGATCCTTTCTATTCCTGTAACACGTAACATCTGAAACTGCTAACAGCCCATAGGGCCGACTTGGGGGCATACGGTCAAGGTCCATGTGTGACTGAGCCTGCCATCTTCAAAATGGCATATTTCCAGGCTGCCTTGCACAAGGATGTTTGACCAAGGAGGCACTGTCAGCCCGGAGGAAAGGACACTTTTGGTAAATTTCATAGTTACTTTCTACTCGCTAAGCATGAGTCCATAGGGTTGGGTCCACCCAAAGAGGGCGCCTCTTCCTAATTCACTCCTTGGCACCAAAGGTCCATCCTCCAGGTCAGAGTTACACCTGGGGGCGTGGCTCCCCCACTGCTCCCTTAAATGTCTGAGAGGTGAAGCAAGAGTGTGCCAACGGCTCTGCTTTGAGAATGAGACATCCAGATGATAAGGTGCCCTTGTGTAGGTATGAGATATCTGGCATAGTCTCTGCCTCTGGGATGGGTTTGACCATCCTCCCATCTACTGGTTGCCGTTATCAACCTTCCACTGCTTACAGTTTGCAGACAGCTCTCATCTGATCGGCTGATAAAGGCAGGGCTGGGGGTTTGATCTTCGGTCTGACTCTGTAAAGCCACTTTCCTGTCCTCCTACTTTGCCTCTGTCATCAAGTTGTCTGTGGCCACTCCCTCAACAGCCAACTTTCAATTTCTTTCTTCTCCATCATCACCCAAATACCTCCTCTAAGGACCCAGGCTCCTTTGCCTGGGGATTGAGAGGAAGTGGAAACGTAAAGGAGGCAAGATGGCATCTGTGGAGCCACACGGCTTGGCAGGTCAGGAAGGCTCCTCCCTGCCGAGGACTGTGGCGGCGAGAGGCTTGGCCGTGCCCCCAGCCCATGGGAGCAATGAGCAAACAGCAGGATGTGGCCGTGCCTCCTTAGGTGGCCTTGTGGACCAGCATCCCTCACCGGCCAGAGCCCGCCTCTCCTCCTTCGGCAGGTGTGTGGACCTCACTCCCACCCACGTGAGGCTCACCCCGCCAACCAGCGCAGGAAACGAGCAGCTTTAAGGTGACCAGAGTCTCCAAGAGATGCTCGTGCATGGTGACGTATCAGCCTGAAGAAAGGTACCATAGAGGAAGCCTGGAGGTGGGGATTCAGGAGGCCTGGCTGGGTGGCCTGGGTGAAGCCCCGAACCTCAGCCTCCTTCCCTGGCAAACGGGGATGAGGGGCCCTTCCTAGCACGCAGGGCTGCGGAGGAGGGAGGACGATTACGGTCCCAGAGGGACCGTCTCCCACATTGCTGGAGGGGGGCCAAGGGATACTGAATTCAGGAAAGTGGACGGGATCATCGAAGCGTCTGCTCAACCAGGGTCAGACTGGGCTTGGAGGGCCTGGAGCCTGAGGTGAGCTGCCAGAGATGGTGCCGGAACGAGTCGCGTGGCGCCCTCTTGCCGCTCAGTTGCAGCAGCCGGAGGAGGACTGAGCACAATGGGAGGTGACTGGCCCTGCGCACCGCCCCCCCGCCCCCCGCACCGCACCGTGGGATGCTCAGGCCAGAGCCGCCGGGAGGGCCGGTGCGGGGGAGGGGGGAGAGCTCGGGGTTTGCGGGTGGTCGTCCCGGTGGGGGTCAGAAGCCTGGTGAGCCTGGGCCTGGTGAGGGCCAGACCTCAGGATGGGGGCTGGGGGGACCGGCTGCAGGAGTCACGGGGTGGGGACCGCAAGAAGTGAGGGCCAGCCTGCTCGGCCTCCAACCTCTCCTCGGCGCCAACCTGAGGGCCCAAGCCTCTGTCCTGCTGGAATCTTCTCTCCCTTCATCCCTCTTTGAGGCCCCTCCCAGGCCCATCTCTAGACCCCCTCCCCCGTCCCCCCCATTTCGCTCTGAACCCAGCGTTAATCTCACTTTGGGTCTCCTTGGCATCCAGTGTCCCATGCTTGGGCCCCTTTTTACTCTCTCCACCTGCTGAGATTCTAGAGGCGGTCAGCATCCCTGGGCTTACTGGCCGCATCACTCCAACCTCTGCTTCCGTCATCACGTTGCCTTCTCTGTCTGACCTCTTATGAGGACCCACCTGTGTAATCCAGGATAATCTCAAGACCCCGTGCAAGTACCCCATGTTTTCCCTGAACCCTCCCTCCTCCCAGGCGAAGGCTGCCGTCCTGCCGCAGCACGCAGGACCCTCACGTCCCACTGGATTCTGCGTCTCCTCCTCTAGGCTGTGATCAAGGGCTTGGTCTTTTTCAATTTAATGTCCTTATTTATGTGCAAAGCCTGAGATAGCATACGTGACTAATGAACAGTTTGCTGAATAAATAAATGCATAATTGGATGCATGAAATAAGCTTTGGGGACTGTACACATGGGCAGCCATGGTGCCAGGCCCCTGTGTCTGTGTGCTTCAGTTCTCCAGCAGCCTCTCCACCTTCCCTCAGTGGGAGGAGTCTGCTTTCCTTTCCCTTGGGCCTGCTAGCTGGGCTGGGATATTCAAGCTGGTGGTAGAGGAAGGAGCTGGTTCACCCCTTCCTCTTCTCCTGAAACCAAGCCACCTACCTCCCCATCCATACTTGTTAATTCCAACCTTCCTCCCTGCCTTCCCTTTCCAGTGGTCCCATCATCTGCCCGCTCCCACCTAGTGAAATCCAAGGTAACCCAGGGCATCATTGCAGTCCATACCAGGGACATCCTTATGTTGACTGTCATGTCACTAACCCCTTGACAGACAGCAGTCCTTCACCAGGTGGGCCAAGACAGCCCACCCGAGGCAAACGTCTTTCAGAGTCCGCACCCCTCCACCGTCACCCACTGCCCCAGTCCCTGGCCCAGCTCACCTGTCTCTCCCCAGATGGGCAGGTACTCATCTTGCTGAATGTCCAGCATGATCTCCAGCCCGTTGCCTGTCCCCCCCTTGACTGTTGTGAGCAGAGGTTTGCCATCCTCGCCTGAGTTAAACATGTAACACTTCCCATATTTTGTAAACACCTGAAGGAGAGAAGAGAGAGAGAGAAGCACATGGGTGACTTCAGACTGGGCTCCAGAGACTGGGGAGACCCCAGAAATCCAACAGCAGGCTAGAGTCCCCACTGCCCGTCACAATCAACCCTCCTGGCGACAATGATTCCTCGCCCCTGGCTAATGGCCTGACTTTTGCCAAGTGGGACTCTGGCATCAAAGAACACATCTGGACACCTTTGGCTTTTGTTGCAGTGGGATCTGCTCTTTTCTCCCTCTGTACACCACAGCCCCGCCCTGGGCAGGAACGCGCCTTTCAAGTGTCCGGCATTATCTGTATCCTCTTGACCCTCTAATCTGCGCCTCCAGCCCCAAGCTCTCTCTCGGGTTCCAGACACACTGATCCCACTGCCTGCTAAGCGTGGCCTCAGGGGGACCCATGGATCCCCGACACTCAGCATGTCCCCGTGGGATCAAATCTTCCTCAGCCTCTGTGCCCCACTGGATGGTTCTCCGGTACACTGTGTCCCGGGGAACAGCATTGCCACCTGCCTAGGGGCTCACGCCAGACCCTCAGAGCGGCTGCCCACACCTCCTCTTCCTTACCCCCACAGGCAATTAGCCGGCAGGGCCCGTCAACACTGTCTCTACATCCGACTTGAATTTTGCCTTCTCTCTTCTGCACTGCTTTAACTTAGGACCCCCATCATTTCTTGCCTGGGATGCTGCAGTTTCCCAGCTAGGCTCCCGGATTCCAGACAACTTTCTCCAGCCCCTCCTCTAAGTTCACTGTGGCTCAGTCTTTCAGAAATGCAAACCTATTATATTAAGCCTGTGCTTAAAATCCACCAGGACTGCCCATCCCCCTTACAGTAAGGTCCAGGCCCTCCTTCCACACCCAGTTTTCTATGATGCTCTCTGCCTGCTCTATCCTCCTCTTCCCATCTGAGTCCACGAGAATCCACTAGAAGAGAAGCTCCATGGCTTCAGAGACTACCTCTGCACGTACATCGAGGAATCTAGCACAGGGCCTGGCACCTGGGGGTGCTCCAGAAATATATGTCAAGTGGATGAATGAATGAATGAACAAGTGAGTGAGTGGGTGGGTGGAGCAGATCAAACAACTTGCAGCACCTCTGGATGTGTCCTGTTGGTTCACATAATACTTGCGGTTTTCTAGTTGCTGCTGCTGCCACCTGTAACCCCTCTCATTCCTCTTTCTGCCTGGACAACATCTAGTTCTCTGCCTGGGCAGCCTCTGTTCTCCAAGACTGGATTGATGCATCTCCTCCTGCAAGATACCTTCCCGTGCTCCTGGACCAAGTTATATGACATCCCTCCTCACTGTGCCCCTTGCTCTTTCACCACGGCAGCTATCACGTGCAACAGTAAACATGGGTGGGTACTGTTCCTCCCATTATGCAGAGGAAGAAACCACAGCTCAGAGAGGTTAAGCGACTTGCCTAAGGTCACACAGCTATTAAGTAGAGAAGCTGAGATTCAAAGCCATGTCTGTCTGACTCTAACACACGTGATCTTTCTGAGCATGTTGACATTGTCACTGGGATGTTTCTGAGCCATACGCTGCTCCTCTCTGCCTTGCTTTTTCCATCAGCCAATCAATATTCATATGCATGAGCTCCTACTATGTGCAAGTATTATGGGGACTGTACAAGCCCTGCTACTGCTTCTTGTTTTATAACCTCACACTCCCAGTATTTTCCTTTATAGCACACATCAAAGCGTGTAACTAGATGGCGATTCACGCGATTGTTTGTTGGAGGGGGCGGGGCTGTGTCTGTTTTGTGGAATGAATGAATGAATGGGCTCCAAGTTGTTGCTACTCCCATCCCCCTGCCCACCTCTGGGAGGTGCCCTTTGGTGCTGGGCAGCCTTGCTGGTTCTGGCGGGAGCTCACGCTGACATCTTGTCCCACCCCCTTCCCTCTCTTTCTCTGCTCTGGCCTTCTCAGCTTCCTAACTGATTGCTCCTAAGCATTTTTGCTTGCTTCTCCATGAAGGTATTTATTAGAGGAAAGACAGTTTACCTTTGCAGAGGCAGGAGAAGGGGCTCAGAGGCAGGAGAAGGGGCTCAGAGACAGGCGGGCTCATGCTCACTGCACTTCTCTGCTGGCCTCCTTCTCAGCCGCTCCTGCCTGGGCTTTTCGGAGAGGATCACTCTCCTCTCTGCTCAACATCAAAGGCCTGAGAGCTATGTACACACAGTGCAGTTTTGCTACAAATTTGGGACAAGATGCCGCTCCCCTTCCCCATTTCGATGCATAATGACGTGTAAGTGTAACATGCGCTTCCAATTTATGCCTTATCGCCGCCAGCCAGAAAATACAATTTATTTAAGTCTAGACTTTTAGGTTGAGCCTGCTGCTTCTTCAGACCTGCCATTCTCCAAGGCGCTTCTCGGTAAGTGCTGACAGCCCCGTCGTGGATGGCAGGGCTGGATTTGCAAGGTTGCTAAGAGTCTAGAATTGTCCTTAGTTGAATCGGTTTGTAAGAATTAATGGTGCACGTTTCAAACCTGGATCTCCAGGAGTGATGGGGCGGTTGTAGGGGGAAGCCTGAGATAAAGATGGGCCCCATGACCATCAGTTTCATTGCTCACACTGGTACCGTGTGTTACAGTTCAGAGATGGCACGTGGGCAGCTTCAACTTTCTCAATGGCCCCGTGAAGTCGGAGGGAAGAAAACCAACAGTTCCTGAGCCTCTACTCTGTGCTGGTCCCTGCTTGGCATTTTCATAGGAGTTATAGCATTCCTAATTATGGTCTCAACTACCCTGATGGGGAAGCATCTTATTATCACATGCCCATTTTACAGTTGGGAAGACTGAGACTTAGTGAAGAGGTAGGTAGTAGAGCTGGGACTCATGGGTGTGACTTTACCACCAAGGAAGGAACACTGAAATTTCGAGCCAGACAAGAAGGTATCAAAGCAGATTTCTCATTATCTGTCAAGTCCGTGGCCTTGAACATGGCATTTACTTTTCCCAACTCCAGTTTCTTCATCTGAAAATTGAGCAAGATAATCTTGCCACATGGTTGTAACGCCTAAATGAGAGAATGCAAGTGAATTTGTTTGGAAGATTACATAATAGACATCTTCACGAGTCATGAATCCATACTAGGTCCTTTTCAGCAAAAGAGAGAGAAATTATTTGGGTTACGGGGGAGGTCAGTCATCAATTGAAGAATGGGGGTGGGGTTGAGGAGTCCTGTCCTCTCTGCTTACGTCCCCACGATACTAAGCTCATCTTGAAGTAGTTATAGGGGATGGAAACTGCCATGTGCCACTAACTGTTTATTCCTTAAGAATGTTAAGCCTGTTGCTGAAAGCCCAGGGCAGCCAATGAGATCGCTGGGGCCATGGAGTTCTGTAGGAAGGGGACATACTTTGATGCACAAAATCCACTTTGAAAATCTACATTTGGATTCCAACAACTGAATTGTAACCGGTTACTGGTGGAGTGGATAGCCACCGCCAGTCTGAACCTGGCACGTTCTAGCCTGTAATTTTCAGTTTTGGTAGTGTCTTTGTCTGCTTTTGGTATCAGGGTGATGGTGGCTTCATAGAATGACTCTGGGAGAGTTCCCTCCTCTTCAGTCTTTTGGAAGAGTTTGAGAAGGATCGGTATAAGTTATTCTTTGTATGTTTGGTGGAATTCCCCAGTGAAGCCCTCTGGCCCTGGACTTTTGTTTACAGGGAGTTTTTTTTTTTTTTTTTTAAACTACAGATTCTATTTCACTTCTAGTGATTGGTCTGTTCAAATGATCTATTTCTTTTTGATTCAGTTTTGGTGGGCCATATGTTTCTAGAAACTTGTCCATTTCTTCTAGGTTATTCAATCTGTTGGCATATAATTGTCCACAGTTGGCACGTTCTAGATAAAAGAAACCTGGGTGTGGGGATGGGGAGAGGGTCTCACTGCCTTCCAGTAGGTCTAAGAATAGCCCCGATGTCACAGACTGGCTTTGCTACCCTCTCTGGAGCACCATTCACATTTTATCTGTTGTCACTAATTTTTGCAGCAGCCCTATGAGTTTGGTATTATCACCCCTGTCTTACAGATAAGGAAACTGAGGCCCAGAGAGGCTGAACCAGGTCATAGAGCCGGTAAGTAGAGATTCCAGGGTGAAAGTCATCTTTGCCAAAAATCTTCCTGCCCAAATGTCTCATTTTGCATGTGGAGAGTCTAAGGTTCAGAGAGGTGAAGTGTCCTGCCCCAGGTCACACAGCTAGTTTGGGAGCACTGGGCTTGGGTCTACGCTCTTCCTCTAAAGCTTTCTCTTTGCACATGCCAGGGGTTGGAGATTACGGCTAAGCTTCCCTCGCCGGGGTACTGCATCCAGGAATAAGAAAGATTGGCAACTCCAGCTGGCCTGGGTACCAGCCTCTAGGCTCGGTATGACCTGTTGGGGCACCCCGCCTTGCAGAGCCTGGGAAATGCAACGCGGAGCCCTTGCTGGGAACGGTTAGGAACGGCAGATACCCACGAAGGCACAGTTTTCTGGTCCAATTAGTAGTGCAAACATTTCAACACCATGTACCTGCTTAAGAAAATAAATTATGTATAAGCTCCCTTAAAATAAATTATGTATAAGAAGCTCCCTTAAGGACTGTTGAAATAACCGCTTACTAGCACACAACTGGGCCTGCAATCTTCAAACCTTGCAACCCTTCATTAATCCTGACCTTTAGGGCTTCTCCTAAGCAGTGGGTTCCTTGTCTCTTCTTGCTTATTACACTTGAAGGAAATGAAATTGTGCTGCTCCAAAAGGCCTCTAAAGCTCAGTCTTGAGTTGAATGAACTTTCCTCCCAGTGAGTCGCTGAAATTTCTCATTAGGCTGCTTTCAAAATAATGGACGTGCTGAAGCCCACTGTTTCATCTGCTCTGTTCTTCTCCGTCAAACTCCTCCAACACATTTCACACATGGGGAAGTGAGACAGTCTGTCAAATGGGTTACCAGGCTTCCAGTAAACAAAATGAAGCTGTCTTTTGTTTTCTGAAGTTGCAAGGAACGTGTTTGAAAATGAAGTACGGCAGAGGGATGTGTGCGTGAGGAGGCCGCCATAGACGGTCAGCTCTTTGAAGGCAGGGACGGCATCTCGTTAAGAAATCTCCTTGCTTATTCATCTCTTCCTGCAACAGGAATTTCTGACCACCTATCGTGTTCCAAGGACTGTTGCATGACTCTTCCTTTTCCCCACAATGAGATTAAAAAGGCGATTTCATCCATTTCATGGATACCCATGAAAGCACCTCCGCATGGCTGTTGTGGTCCTTGGGAATGAAGGAGATGAGGGGAAAGTGGGCAAACACTTCTCCCCGCTTCCCGACCGGTCTCTTTTAGGACATCATTAATATCATTCTTCTCCGGGCTCCTTTTTGAAGGGGAAAGAAGAATGTACAGTCACTGGGCATTTACCACGAGGCAGGCACTATGCTGATTGCTTATACACCTTCTATATTTTAAGGCTCACACAGCCCACAGATGTAGGTGTTATTCTCCCCAATTTGCAGATGAGAAATTGAGGCTCTGCGAGGCTAAATACCTCATCCAAGGCCCTATAGCTAGAGAGTGGTTCGCCTGACTTTTCCCTTTATATGTATGGGTCGCTCAAAGAACCCTTAGCATTCTTTGAGCGTATACTATGGTACTGCGATCCCCCTCCTTCGAGCCCCTGCACCCATCTGCCAGGATGTGACATTTGTTGTGCCAGTTTCACTAAGAAGCCCGCCTGTCTCCTCCTTCCAAGCCTGAAGCACAGCCTGGGCCTTTTCTGCTGGGCAACTGTCCAGAGAGCTTCAGACCACGCGGGAAGAGATGTGTGAGCCCCACACAGAAGAAAAGAGCATCAGGTGACTGCAAATCTGTGAGCTGGGGAAACAGCACGGAGGGGAGCGACAGGTGACTCTGAGCGCTCTCCTTCAAGTCACACATTTTGTGAGCAAATGTTCTCTAGGGGTACGGCTCACAGAGGCACAGGGGCAACTTGAAGGCACCTGGAGTGTCATTTGAAATGCCAGACCCCCGCCAATGAATCCCTCCTGGCATCTCATGTGAGCACCCCAAATTGGGCCTGACCTGGGGTCATGAAGTGGGATGTGGGGAGCTAGAAGCCTTTCAAGTTAGACTGCAGCTTGGCAGGTCGGGGGAGGGGAGTCTGGGCATGATGGAAGTTTCCAAGGGGACCCAAGGATGAGTTGGTTGCTCTTTCTGCTGGGGTCTTCCACTGCCTGTCTCCTGTGGGCAGTACAGGCTGCGTCGTTTCCACCTCTGGGTTCCCAGTGCCTGGTCCCGTACCTGGCACACAGTAGGCACTTAACGGGCAGGTGTCTGGGTGCAAGAAAAAAGTCAAGCATGGAATTGGGAACGAGGCAGCCCCAGCTTCCAATACTGGCTCTGCCCTGATTTGGGGAAGTCATTTCATCTTGAATCTTGATCTCTCATCCTCGAAATGCTGGTAAGAACAACTTCCGATAGAACTGTCGTAAAGATCAAAAAGGCTGTCATGGATCTGAAAGCACTTCATAGAAAAACAAATCCTCGGGCCAGGCAGAGAACATTCTTGTTTGTGGCCTGTATCCTGTCTAAGCCCTGAAGGAGCAGGGGAGGCGAAAGAGTTGCTATTTGCCTGCAGAAATGGAATCTGAGATGTTGTTCCATCTGGGACCACATTTGTGGCTCGTCCATTCAGTTGCATCTACACAACGTCTCTCGTGTTCTAGCACCTCCCCAGGCGTTGGGAATGCAGACATGAATCAACTCTTTAGGGACCACCTAGTAGGGAGGGTGGCCCTGCAGAATGATCCTGCGTGGTACCAAGTACTGTGGGGACTGATACAGAATTCTCTCGGGGACAGGGCTGCTGAAACCAGTGGTACTTAGCACATTGAGACAGATCCCTTAGGTTGGCTCCTGGGCTTAACAGGGCCATGGTGGTGTCAGGAAGGCCAGTGGTGCCCGCTGAGCCCTGCCTACCAGCCCATCACTCCAGCTCTCTTCTGCTTCCGGAACCAGACACCCCTCCCCAACCCCTACCCAGGTAGACAGTGATGGGCTCTACTAAGAGGTGGGCAGGATTTGTGGAAGTCTTTGGAGTCAGGTTATCCTGGCTGAACACCTACTATGTGCCAGATGTTGTGCACAATGAATAGTGGAGCTGAGCTCTCAGCTAGTTGAAAATCACTAAGTCACACATGCAGCGACTGAGAAGAGCTGGCAACTGGTTCCCTCCAAGGAAACCAGTGTCAGTCTCAGTGGACCCCCCGCCAACCCCCCAAGCCCGGCTCTCTGATCCGCACACTGCCAGCAGGTCACCAAGCCCAACTTAGGGATATAGGGCCAAGGCAGGTGGGTTAAGAAAAAGAGCACATTTCTAGCAAGCCAAGGCTCACTGCAAAGACCATCCCATTGGCTGTCCTCAGACGCGGGAAGCAGGACTCAGGAGGGGTTCCCTGCCTTCGAGGAGGGCAGAGGCTCAGAAAAAGTGAAGGAGAGAGAGCGGGCACAAACCGTCCACAGCCTGGTACCATGTCCCTCTGCTGCCCCCATTCCTTCCTTCTAACCCTGCTGACACGATTCCTGATGCCCCAGTGTGCGCCAGCTCCCAGGCAGAGGCGACTGGAGGCAGGGCTGTGTTCAAGGTGCAGCCACCCAGATGCACCGGGATGTAGCCCTGAGTTCTGCCACATTCGGCCCTTCCGGGGTGCAGAGCCCCACAGCGGGGCACATCTTAGTCTACGTTCTGATTACTCACGAGATAATGGATGGGAAGTGCCTGGCAGAGGGTACCTACCTAGTGACATTAGTTAAGATAATTGTTTGTAGTAGGGATTCTGCACCCAAGTTCTGAAATCTCAGCTCCTACACGCTGTGATTTCTGGGTTCCTGGTCCTGTTATGAGTTCTTTTTACAGCTGCCTTCCTGATCCTGTGACTACAGCCCTGTGCCCTCTTCTAACTGCTGTCTGCTGCACTTACAGGAATATGTGCCCATTTGGTTTTCCTGTGGCCGTGCCCAGATTCCTTCTGGAACATTCCTTGGGTATTCCTCTATAAGAAGTTTGTATCAGCCTGGCTGCTCAGCTGAACCTCACCTTTCCCCCACCTTCCCAGCACCTATCCCAGGGGGCTTGGGCGGGCTTCCCATCCCACTGTGAGTGTTTTATACCTGGATGACCCACCCTGAGATAAGACACATGTCATTCCTTGCACCTGCCTTACTACACACCTTCTGGGAATCGCCCTTCTTTGAGCAGGTGTGGGATGGGGGAGGGGAAAGGTGGGGATCAGAAATGTGTTCTATTGTGTTCCTGGTTAATATCACATTATTCTACAGGGTTGCATGGAAAACAATGCATGGGTAAAAACCAAACGATGGTTTATGATAACAGAAGTAAAGCAGATGTTCCGATTAATGCCAGGGCTGAAAACAGTCCCAAGGCAGGTTGATTCTAAAAGCTGATCAAGAAAAGGTCAAACAGGTAACTACCCACACGGCACGAAAATCCTCATATCACTTTCTTACTGATCTCATGTTTTCTCATTAAAAACATATTTCAGCTTCTCCAGGAACTGCTCAGAGGATGTCGTTGTCTTCTAGTTCTTCCCCATGGCTGGTCTTGGAGGTTGAGTAGCATGTAATCTCAGTAGCAAAGCTTGCATTATGAACGTTTAAAGGCATCCCAGATTCATGAGTGCGGAGGGCAGTTTAATCAGATTGCTTTCCTGAAGTGTGGAATTAAGACCAGCTGGCAGATACACAGCATGCACAATACCACTCTCCTTCCGAGGTCCACAGCAGACATAACTAATGGATCACAGCACTCTTTCCCTCTGAGTCTCACAGGTTTTTTTTCAGTCCAGTAATTCTGGCTGCCACTATTAAGAGTTGGCAAGTGAGTTGAATCCTATCTACCCTCCTTGTGCTGGAAGAATGTAAGCTCTGCTGATGGTGCCAGTGTTTCTATAGTTAAGGGCAATGCCTGATAGTTGGGGAAGTTTTAAGCAGGGCAACTTAAGGGCCACAGTTTTGGGGATTTAGGCAGAAGGGACTCTAGTTGGTGACACAGGCAGAGGTAGGACTTTGTATATTAAAAAAATTGCTTAGACTTGCCCTCCTGCACTCCGGTGGAGCAAGCATAAGCTTTGGAACCAAATACCAATTCTGCCATTTATGAGCTTTTAACGTTGGGCTAATATTTCTTGACCATCCTTATGTTTTTCTGTTTCAGACTGGTGGACTAGACTCCCAGGCAACTGTAATTTTCATGGTACCACAGTTCCTTGACTTAGGATCAAAGGATCAAAGGACCTGAGATGATTAGGGGCTTTCAGAATGAAAGACAAAGAATTTTAGTTCATTCAACATCTAATGAGCAACTATCACATGTCAAATACTCTGTGAGGTCCTGCGAATACAAAGATAAATACGACATGGACACTCCCCTTCGCTGTCAGGGTAGAAACGGAGAAAAAACAGCTTTAGATCATCAAGGCGATGGAGCAGCTGTAAGGCCATCCTTGATTCCCACACATCAGTTTACAGAACGCAGCTCTTGAGGAACAATGAACATGAAGCAAGGTCTGCTTGTGTAGTATTTGTTCTAACCCTTCGGTCCTGTTGAGCTTCTGCACGTTCTCAGAGGGCCAGTTTTCAGCTACTGCTTTGATATCAGCATGACCTATCCCAATCTTTCCCATCCTCTCCACACTCCCCCACCAAGCCCATCGCACCTCCTCACCTCCAAATCAGAGCCTGGACTAGGATGAGGTAGGTGAGGTGCCTCGGGCACAGAATTTAAGGAGCCTCTCACTTCCGGGGGCTGAGAGTGAGCGCCTCCTTCAATTTTGCACCCCGGATGCCTCGCTTGCCTCACCCTCGTCTGGGCCCTGCTCCAGACAAGTCAGATGAAGATCGGAAGAAAGACATTCATGATGAAAGTGGCATGACAGGCTGTTCTCACAAGCTTGCAAAATAGACACTATTGTCCCATTTACAGATGAAGAAACTGAGGCTCAGAGAGAGTGAGTTACTTGCAAGAGGCATCACAGAGAAGTGAAAGATCACAGGCTTTTTTATTGACACAGATCCAAGCGGGGATCCCAGTTCTACCAGTCCTGAGCCATGTGACCTCGGGCCAGTGACTTATTTTCTCTGACCTTCTGACTCCTCCATCTGAAGAATGGCAACAGTAACACCTCTCAGGGTCAGATGGGAATGAAGTCCAGGCGCTTCCAGCTTCTGGTTCGGTGAGTCTGCCTTCTCATGTGTCAAGTGGACTGGCTGCACCTGCCTCACAGAGATGCCCTGGGGACCAAAATTAATGATGTCTGTACCAACCCCGAGTGAGGTCTGAAGAGCTTTTTGGAGGATCAAATGTAAGTTCCTTAATAGGCTTTGCTGTCTCTCCAGCCCTGTCAACTGTCTGTTCTTCTGGGGTGTGAGGGGGGTAAGCATCTGTTTGGTGAGTGCTTTTAGAGGTCCCTGGTAATAGCTTCAGATCTTCTCTAATAATTGAGACGGAATGCCTACTGCATGTCAGACGCCATGCCAGGAGCTTAAATGCACTTCCCATGCAAACCACCCAGGAACCCTACTATTGCTCCCATTGTTAGAGAAGAAGAAACAGAATCCATGGGAGGTCAAACGACTGGCCTAAGGTCATGCAGCAAGTCAGAGGTAGAGCCAGGAGCTCCACCCTTTTGTCCGATTAAGAAACCTGGGCTTTCTGTATCCCACTATGTGAGTGACAAAAAGAAATCCAGGTTACTATTTCTCAGCAATGGGGCAAAATCTAGGATTTGCACCTGAGCATGTTCTAACATGTCTGAGTATAAATTAGACTAATTGCCAGTCAGGACGTGAAACCACATGACTGCCAACTGTTTCCTAGACATGGCAGAGCGATGGCTTGAGGCTCTCCAGGATGGCCCAGGGGTGTCACTGATTAACAGTATGAGCCTTTGCTATGTCCCCAAAATTCAACTGAAATTCTACAACGCTGATCCACCAAATCAGAGAATTGAGGGGGGCAGGTCAGCAGCTCTCTGCATGTTTAAGTCCTATAGGTTCTACCTTGAAAATATCCAGTTAATTTCCTCCTCTCAAGCCCTGTAAGCTTCAGGGAGAGCTGTCAGCTGTCACCACTGCAAGTCTCTGCAGGGGTGAGCATCTTCTTCGCTACCATATTCCCTGTATCTGCCCTAGTTCGAGGGACTTAGCAGAAAACCAATGAATGCTGAATAAATTAACGCTTTCATTTATTTGTCTATTTTTGCTTCATCCCCAAACTCTGAGACTATGTCTTACCTATTTATCCAAGGGCTCTATGCAGAGCCTAGCTTAGCATAGGTACTCAGTAGAATTTTGTTGAATGATCAACTTCAAAGAGAATGACTGAAAGAATAATGGTGCAATTTGTTTTATAAAGAAAGAAATTTGCACACAACGTAGCTGATCAAAAACTGTATAAAGCTAGGACTCCTGTGTGGCTCCCCCCAGGAGCCAGCTTTCTCCGAAGCAGGAACTTAAGCAAGTGGCCAAGACCTCTGCCTGAGCTCACGACTTCAGGTTGGATGGGCCGGGGAGAGATTTGGTGAGGGTGAAATCAGGGTTCCTTTTATCAATGTCAGAAGCCAGTTCCCCTGTCTTCTGAGAACAAAGAAGAAATGGCGGAGGAAGTGGGGGTATTTAAAATGGAAAAAGAGCAGACTTAAGGCGGATCATGAAAGCGATCTGTAAATGTTTGAGGGGATATCATTTGGAAGAGAGAATAGACTTATTCTGTACTGCCATGGAGAATAGTGCCAAGATCTGGGTTGGACATAGGGAAAGAACTTAATTAAAATACGCCACAGTAATCTTTCTGGGGAGATGGACATATTCTATATCCCAGGGGTATGGGTTACACAAGTGTATCTATTTGTCAAAACAATACAGGGAAGATAGGTGCATTTCAGTATACATACATTTTACAACAACAAAAGGAAATGTTAAATCACCATTATCATCATCATCGTCCTTAAGCGAGGGATAGGGGTGAACAGAGGAACAGGGGAAACAAGAATGTCAAAATGTTAATATTGTGGGATCTGGATGGTGGGCACATGGGGTTCATATACTGTCTTGTTTACTTTGTATATGTTTAAAATTGTTTCATAATTAAAAGCTGATATATGTTCATTATTGAACAGAGATGAATCTAATGGGCTGTGTTGGGAGACAGTGAGCTCCCTGTCCCTAGAAGCGTTTATGCAAATACTCTGCGCATCCTCGACACCGCCACCCAGGAGGGTACTCCAGGAGCAGGGGCCTGAACCAGATATAACCTTGGTCAGGACCCTCACCCTTCTCCTCGAGTGGGGGTGTTGGGCAAGCCTGTCCTGTACTGGCAGAGGGTCTGGAGGAGAGCTGGATCCTCCAGAGCCATGAACTGGAGCCAGAGACCCTCATTCCAGACAGTGGGAGATGCTGGGGCTAGAGTACCCGAGGTGTCTAGGAAGGCCGCTAGACTTGGGGGGAGGGGCGTGGAGTGAGGAAAGGATCCAAGTCAAGAAGAGGAATTGCAGGTGTGGAAAGCAGGCTGAGTTTTCAGGCTCTGAGCCATATGCCACTGCTGACTAGCTGTTTGAACCTGAGCAAGGCACTCAACCCCTATGAGCCTCAGTTTTCTCATCTGGAAAATGGGAGGCCGGACCTACCTCATAGGATTAAATGAGCTTGGGTGCCTGGCATCTAGACAGCCATGCTCATTAGGGTTATTACTACTTAAGGGGGAGATGAGCCCAAGGAAAGACAGGCTCCCCTGGAGAGAAAGGGATGGTCTTGAAGGCCTGTCTCATTCACCAGCTACCACTGGAGGCCACATCTTAGGGATGGCTAAGGGAGGGGTGTCTGAATGGGTCAGCCTGGCTTAAAAGGCAGGAAAAAAAAATCTATGGGGACACTTCCATTGATAACATCCCAGGATTCTAGAGGGGTCCCAAGCAATTTCTAGGAGTAACTGCTGGGGCTCTCCACGCCCCAGTTCATTGCTGTTGCTGTAGAGGTACCCGGTGCTGGAGAGCTGTGTGTCCACGTTGACAGGACACAGTCTCCCCTTGGCAGCCCCCATGGGCCCCAGACCCGCTTGGCTACAGCTATGACCCCATCTCAGACCCTAAGCTTGTTTGGATCGGGCCTGGAGTCATACACAGTGAACTCCACAGGGCAGGAAAGGCACCCTCATCTTGCCTGGTACACAGCTGAGTATGTAATAAATGGGTTCCAGGTAAGCGAACGGATGCTAAGCTAAATGTGGAGTCAGACCTGCTCACTCCAGGGCTCGTGTCGCTGGGGGGACCTGTGAGGCTGGGGGGACAGTCTGTCCTCCCCCATCTGGGCCTACAGACCCCCAGGGGGCCGACTGGCAGCCGCTGTCAGCAGGCGGTGCTCGCGGCAGACGGTGGCAGCCTCTTCATTTCCACGAACGGCTTGGAGCACCGGTGCGGTCACCCACCGAACACACCATACATCAGATGCCTAATGGCGCGTTTTAGAACATAAGTGGTAACCACCAAATGCGACCCAGGAAAGGAATTAGAGCCAGATGCACAGTGGGGAGGGGAAAAAAAATTGAGAGGAGCCTCGGAGGAAGTGGGGCCCGATGCAACCGTCCTGAGACAGGAGGAACCATCTCTCAAGCACCTGTAGGCCAGGGGAGTCCATTTCATTTGAAATTGGCACCCTTTACAGAGAGCTGGGCTGGACGCGGGGCCCCTCGCAGGTCAGTGCTGCCTGGACTGGGCCTGCTCAGTCCGACCCTGACCACAGCATCCTGAACTGCTCTGGGAGCCCCTCCCGGCCACTCATTCGGGTTTTCATTCAACAAACATTTTTGCACACCTACTCTCTGGTACGAGGTTATGCACCAGGGCACCTAAACACAAGAGTTCAGACTCAAATTGTCTGGTTTCAAATGCTGGCTCTGTCCCTACCTAGAAGTTAGTTAATTTCCCTTCCTCAGTTCTTCTTTGTAATACCCTCCACCTTGCAAATCTGTCATGCAGTTAAATGAGAATATGGGGCAAGTGTTTGGAACAGCAGTGAATATATCCCCAAGGGTCTCTGCCCTCCTGGGGATGCACTCTGACGTTCCAGTGGAGGGAGGGGACTGTGGGCCAGATCCCCTGTGTCCAGCTTGGGGAGTGCACACGGTAGGTATTCAGGGGATTTTATCTGAGTTGAGCAGAGCACGTGTACACACATGCACACACGTGTACACTCTTGTATACACACACACACACATGCCACCTAGAGCCCCCAGCAGAAATCTATTTCCTTGGTAGGTAGACCTTTCCAGACCCCTTGGTGGAGAGATGGCTATTCCTGGGTCCTGGCTTTATGAAGGCATCTTGGTTCCAGGGCTTTCTCATTTCCGGCACCTGAAGTTTCCTTTTCTTTCGAGCTTAGCTCTGCATTAAAGATTTTTTAAAAAACTGTACTTTGTTCTGCATGTCTATGTGCATGGAGTGGAAGATGGGTCTGGGCTGGCTCAGTCTGCTGACGGTGGAACTAGAAACCACGGCTGGAATTTTAATTTGTGGCGCTGTGAGCGGAGGAAGTGGAGCATGAGATGGGAAAGGTGGCTTGGGCCGGACTGTGAAGACCCTGATTCTGGGTTAAGGCCAAGCGCTGTGCGAGACAGCTTACACAGTTATGTATTTAATCCTCATCGTGGTCTTACGTGTTATTATGTCCCTTTTAAGGATGGAAAACTTAGACTCTGAGAGGTTACAAGACGTTCTACCATAAGCAAATTATCATCCCCAAATCAGCCCTTTAAGCCCATAAGCAGGGGTCAGGATCCAAACTCAGATCCATGGTCCCTAAGTGCCGGTGTCCCCAAGAATAAAACACTGTTGCCAACAGGCATTCGGGAAACAATGAGGGACCTGGGCAAATACAAAGGCCGGGTAAGGTCTATATTGATCTCTCAGGCTAGGCATTGGAATGGAGATGAAGAGCGGCCCTGGCCCCCATCACTACCACCAAAGAGGAAGAAAGAGAAAAGGAGAAGCTGAATGGAGGTTAAAAGTGGAAGAGCAGGGCTTCCCTGGTGGCGCAGTGGTTGGGAGTCCGCCTGCCGATAAAGGGGACACGGGTTCGTGCCCCGGTCCGGGAGGATCCCACATGCCGCGGAGCAGCTGGGCCCGTGAGCCATGGCCGTTGAGCCTGCGTGTCCGGAGCCTGTGCTCCGTGGTGGGAGAGGCCACGGCAGTGAGAGGCCCGCGTACCGCAAAAAAAAAAAAAGTGGAAGAGCAGAGAGAAATCAATGCGAGCGCTATGAGAAGGCTCTGGGACGGAGGATGGGGGCGAAGATGCTGTGAAAGGATCAAACCCTCCGTCCGCAGTAGAAGACTCCCAGTTCTCTGGACGTCTCAGCTCATTTGACAGAAGAGGGAGCTGGACTGTGGGGAGAGCAGCCCCAACTTCTGCTTCTGGGCTTGACTGACTGGTGGACCCCTTCATTCTTGCATTCAACATCCAATCTCCTCTGCCCGGCACTGAGCACTATGGGGTTGCCGAGGACATAGATGCCGAGGGAAGATATACTGAGCACATACGTGTTAGGTGCTTACAGGCAATGTCTCCTTTATTTCTCTGAAAGACTCAGCGTGGGAGGTGTTAGATTCCCATTTTACACACAAGAAAGCTGAGCTCAGAAAGGTTCAGTCAGGTAGCCAAGGTAGAGTGGGACTGACATCCAGGTCAGCGTTAATACCGAACGTCCGTTCCTTTCCACTAGAGCACGCTGCTTCCCTGCTATCACTCCTGCCTCAAGAGCTTAACAACCAGGGCAGTTATAACATTTATGCCCCAAGGAGGGCACCTTTGACAGTGAAAGGTGGGGGCACTCTTAGTAATTACATCAGGACAACAGGGAGAACCTGGCATCGTCCTGGGCAGACTGGGATGTACTATACCATCGTATATAGTACATATACTGTACCCTATACTAAAGGCGCATTAGTATTTATATTTGCACGGAGCTTTGAAGCTTTCCAATGCATTTCCCCGCTTTCAGTCATGCCTTATTCATAGGGTGAAATGAGAAAAGTTTCCCAGATAACTGAAGCTCATCCTTTTAAACGCGATGTTTTGAGAATGTGGATGATTCTGGATGGTGAACTTTGAAATGCAGATCAGGTTTCCCTGCTTGAGGAAGGAGCACTCCACCATGTCATCCCCACGCTGGCCTGGCTCTCCCACTTAGCTGGGGAGAGCTCCTGCAGCCTGCAGGACTCGGGGCAGAGCTCTGAGAAGGGGGACTCCAGGGCCTCCCCTGCCCCAAGAGAAGGGCTGGCAGCAACACCTGCTCTGTAAGACTGTCGGATTCTCAGAGCCCACTAGGCCTGTACTGGGCTTTCTGCGGTCAGCTCTTTTACAGAAACTCAAAACCAGGATCAACTAAGTCAGAACCTTAGGAGAGCAGAGAAACGTCAATGCAAAGAAGATGAGAAGGCGTTGGGGTGGGGGGAGAGGACCTCTTTGAGCTCAGTGAGCTCAAACTCTCCATGTTACAGAGGAAGAGAAGGAATATGACTCGCCCAGAGTCACACTGCTAATTAGCGGCAAAGACGGGACTGGAATCCAGGTTTCCCGACTCCCAGGCTTGAGTTCATCCTGCTGAACCCTGCTGCCTCTCTTCTTCCCTGCCCCACGCCACTGCATGGGACTTCTGGCACACGCCCCGGATACGCTCCGCTCTATCATGCCTCTGTGCCTTTGCACCTGCTGTTCCACCTGCCTGGCATGCCCTTCCCGGGAGTACCTTGCCTGGCAAACTCCCTTCTCCTTTGAGAGGAAGTGGAAGCGTCCTATCTGGTAGCCTTACCCGAATCACTAGACCTTGTTCACGGGTTAATGTTTGGTATCTATTATACTGTGAAATTTATGTGTCTGCCTCTCCTTTTCATTCCAGGCTCCCAGAGGGCAAAGATGCCTTCTTGTTCATTTCTGTATCCCAGCAGCCCGCACAAGGGGTGGAACAGAGTAAGCTATCCATCAGTGTTATTGCATGAAATTGAAATGCCCTTGCGGGGAAGGGAGCTGTGACAGGAGAGGCTGCCTGGCAAGGGGCGAAAGATGGAGGCCAGGGAGGAGGAGACAGGCGTCGACAGCTGATTCCTCCCATCGCCACAGGGCCAAGGGTGATCCCGTGCAGAGAAGTGGTTTAGAACAGGCCTGTGGGTGCGGGGAGAGGGCAAGGGGGGCTGGCAGCCCCAGAGACTGCTCGACCCTGCATCTGCTTATTGGATTCTCTCTGGAAAAGTACCAGTGAATTAAAGCCCAATAAAAAAGGCAGTTAAGTCCAAACTCACTGATGCCTTAAGCTCCCCCAGGTCAGTGAGCCAGCACGCAAGCTGGGCCAATATTTCTCCATTTCTTCCCACGTCAACATTGCTCTCCAGTGAAGCAACGGTGACACGTTTTATTTCAACCATAAATGGAGCAGAGACTGATAGCAAAGTGATGGCTGCTGCCTTCTCCAGAGGGGAGGCTCTGGATCCCATCCAAGAGACGCCTGTCAGCAGGCGTGATGTCCATGTCCTGACCTTGGGCTCCGGATGGGGTACTGGTGGTCCGATCTGTGCCTGTGTTCCCGTGTGCACGTGCGTTTGCCTGCACATACTAGGGGTGTGTGTGCCTGTATGTGTGTGTGCACTGTGGTTTGCTACATAGATACACGTAGTCTGCACATCTGTGGGTTGATGCATCCATTTATTCCATACATATTTAGTGAGCACCTACTTTGTGCCAGACACTGTACTTGCCTCTGGTGTTTTCATGGTGAAAAAGACAGTTTCAGCTCCTACCCTGTGGGTTATACAGTCCACAGGTGTAGAGGGGAAGACAGACAACAAAACAAGTAATAAGAACAACGCGCATCGAATGTTATATAGGTGCAGGTGTGCACACGCATGCTTGAATATCTGAATGCATGCAGGCCCGGAAATCTAAGTAAGCGTGTACATGAATAAAGCGGCGTGTGTTGGGGGAGGGGAAGAAAAGAGAGAGAATTGAAGTCGTCGGGGCACCTGAGTCAGAACAAGGGACCTAATACCTAGAGTGTGCACAGCCCATGGCCATGGCCTCCCCACTTCCTCTCGTTTCCCCTGGAGGTCTTCTGACCTCTGCTCAATCACAGGAACCTTCGGAGGCCAGTGGCTGACCCTCACTGCTGGGTGGATGGAGAAACCCTGGACTAGGATGATGGGAACGTGGATTTTATTCCCAGTCCTGCTGCTAAGTAGGAAGTCCACTGCAAAGAGGATGTGGAGTTAGGAGTCCTAAGCCTGTCACGTAGTAGCTGTATAACCTTGGGCACGTCTCTTAGTCTCTCTGAGTCTCGGATTCCTTACCCGTGAGAGTGCGAATACCATCTCTGTTAACCATCACAAGATTGCTGTGACAGTCCACGATCCTACAGCATCCAGACAAAAGTGGGATGTAACTACCATTGATAATAGTGATTGTTCCTACCATGGCCAACCCACCGCTCGCTGGGCCTTTCTAACACACGACTCCAGTAGTGCCTGAAAATGCCTGCATAGCATTTTCCAAAGTATTTTCCAGAAAACATGATTTCTATGAGATGCTTAAAGGAAAAAAAACCTCTGTGGTCAAATAGGTTAGAAAATGCTGGGCTAAACAGAGTTAAACATATTGATTTCTTGCAGGCCTTCTCAGAGCCTTTAATATACCCACATACATTGTGAATCTCCAAGAGTGGGCACAGTAAGCACCACTTCTGTGCTCCAGAGGATCCCGCCAGAGCCTAGGACTTCGGGGTATACTTGGGAGTGACGTCAGGAAGCCCTAGTAGGGGGCTGTGGAAGTACGGCAGGGAAGGGAAGACCACTGCATTTGGTAAACTTGGAGTCAGTTCCTGCTGTGGTGCCTGGGGCTTAGCACTGCAGGGGACCTCCTAGAGATGGTGAAAAACACACTGCAGGGTAATCACACCAGATCAGGGAGGGAGCTGGCCGTTCATCTGTTTGCTCCTGTTCATCATTGGTTGAGAGCTGCTCCTGGGGTGTCCAAACCCCAAACTTCCCGCCTGCCCCCGGGGCTCAGGCCTGGGATGTCCCTGTGCCCAGAGACTACTCTGAGGCAGAAAGTCACAGGTGTTCGCAGGAAGCGCCTGACAGCAGGAAAAGAGAGTACAAAGGCCACGTGGCTAGAGCACTGACAGCATCTCCACAAACTCCTTACTTGGCTTGACCTCCAAGTCTATGTTTGGATCCATGACCACCAGATGGGATTACGGTTCCACAGACCTCTCTGCAATGAACCCTGGCTGACGTGATAACGTACAAAATCCCTCCACGGACTGGCCCTAATCTATTTTTCCAATCGTATCCATTTCTACTCCCTTTGAGCCTAAAAGTCAGGCGATATGGATTACTATAGTGGGAGAGGAATAGGGTGGGCAGTGTGGATACAAATATCTCTTCCAATTTGGACTTTCCTGGGACGGTTTAGAGCTCTTGTGCATGAGTGTATGTTGGATATACCTCCTGGAATAGGGCCTGGGACTCACTATAGGGGAGAGGCACCAAGCAGTACAGGGGATGGAAGCTCCCGGAAGGTGGTGACCCAAGGTATCTGGCACCAAGAAAGCCAGAATTTTTCTTGAGAGAAGCCAAGATTGAGGCTGGTAAGCCAGAGCCAAGCTTTGGGTACAAAGTGTCAATGAGAAACAACAGATGGGTCAAGACAGGCCAGAATATGCCAGAATGTCCCAGAATGTTCCTTATATGAGACACTAGCTCAGGGCCTTTAAGGAGCCACAAACAGAATGTCAGAGCTGGAGGTACAGAGCCCTGGGGATCATCTAACCCCAAACACTTGTTTTAAAGAATAAGGAAAATCGGGGACCAGAGTGGCGAAGGGACTTCCTCAACGTCACCCAGCAATTTAGGAGCAGAGCCTAATCAGAACGCACGTTTCTTGCTCACTAGCGAGCCCTTCGTTTTGGATTCGTGGACTAATAGGGTTCCTTCTTGCCAAGAATCTGACCATCGCCTATGGGTTCTCGGATAAGAAAGAAACCCCCATGGAGCAATTTCCCTTTGCTCAAGCCCCTCCCCGCCAGACTGGGACACTGAGGGGCCTTCACATCTCCTCCACCTTTCATCTCAGTCCATGTATTCCCTGGAGGGTTCCCTGCCACCTCAGGTAGTAAAAGCATTTGCAGTTTTAGACACGTCAGCAGGTTTCACCAGGCAGTGTGAGGGAGCATGAATGCTAATACCTCCATCTGGGGATTAGGTCAATACACTACCCCGAACTGACATTTTAAAAATTGCACATTTTAATTGGCTGCCTCTTCCATCTCCGAGTCTAGGATCATACAGTAATTAGGAAGTGGGACGGTGGAGGTTGCCGGCGAGATGCCGTTGGCTAGGTTGCAAGGAGTGCTGGCCTGGAAGTTGGAAGGCTTGGGATCTAGCTGCCGGGTGTGTGACCTTGGGCAGGTCACTTCTCATGTCCAGGCCACACTCTCTTCGTATGAAAGTGAGGAGTTAGGGCTTGACAACCCCCATGGCTCCTTCCAGCTCTAACCTTCCATGAGTTTTGGACTGCTAGAGTCCCCCCCGCATTTCTTGCTTTCCTCCTATCATCTATGTCCCGAATGCCAGGATAGCCAGCAACATCATTTCTCTTCTGACTCTGGAACTTCCGTGCTGGGGACATACCTTTCCCTGACTACTTGGTAGCTACCTGGGTCTTACCTTCCAGACCTCTCAGCCCGAGTCCAACCTCTGCCCCATCTGGAGGTAAATATGATGAGGATGGAGCTGTTTCAAGTCCCTTTCCCCCCAAATCCATCCTTTCTCTGATGCCCAAAACAAGGTTCCTTGGGAAAATCATTAAGTCTGTTCCGTCCCTCACTCTATGGCCCGTGGTTGCCAAGTATGATCTTCTTTTAGCTCATCCAGTACTTAATTGGTGACTGTAGGGGCAACACTGCTCTGTTCAAGGACCTCCCACACCCCTTTCCTTGTGTCCCAATACTTCAGTGACTGCCCTGGGCAAGTGTCCAAAGCCCTCTTCATTCCCTGCAGCGGCCTGTCTCTCCTGCAGGCCTCACAGACTGGCCCCTGGTCTCAAGGACACACAGCCAGCCACCCTCACCAAGGGCCACCTCTTGAAGAGTACCTGCACACCTCCCCTCCCC
This sequence comes from Tursiops truncatus, assembly GCF_011762595.2. NCBI lineage: Eukaryota > Metazoa > Chordata > Mammalia > Artiodactyla > Delphinidae > Tursiops > Tursiops truncatus. Next base: position 18,423,620 of record NC_047053.1, read on the forward strand.
TCTCGGCCCAGAGTGATAAGACTGGATGCTTGAATAAGTATGAAACTTGGAGGCAGGAAGACATGACTGCTGGCCCTGGACTTACCACCATCTATTGTGTTCTTACGCTGTCCTTTTACTTTACGGAGATTCAGTTCTCCTGTGTGTAAAATGGTCTTGCCCTGCCTACCTGCCAGGGTGAAGCTTAGTGAAAGAAGTCAGACAGAGAAAGACAAATACTCTATGTTATCGTTTATATGTGGAACCTCCCAAAATAAAACAAATGAATGTATATAACAAAACAAAAGCAGACGGAGAGATATAGAGAACAAACCAGTGGTTACTAGTTGGGAGAGGGAAGGGGGAGGGGCAAGATAGGGGTATGAGATTAAGGCTAGAAACTACTACTGTGTATTAGAAAAATAAGCAACAAGGGTATATTGTACAGCACAGGGACTATAGTCATTATTTTGACATAACTTTAAAAGGAGGATGATCTATAAAAATACTGAGTTGCTATGTTTTGTACTTGAAACTAATATAATGTAAATCAACTGTAGTTCAAAGATAAATAAATAAACAAACAAATAAGTAAGTAAGCAAGCCTCCCAGGTGAGTCTCATGTCCTGATGTTTAGGGATCACTGGCTTATTTTTATTGTATCAGAAATCCCCGGATTGCACACTCAACTCTCCCTTTAGCTCGTTGAGCCCACTTAGCGTGCTCTGAAAGTGATGCTACGTGCCTCCAGTCTGATGAGTTTTCATCCCACTTTCCAACTCCAGGATATTTCCCGAGTATGTCCAAGAGGCATCACGGTGTAGTGGGAAGGCAGGAGCTTCGGGATTAGACCAGTATTTCAATCCCGGCTCTGCTCTGATCATCTAAGTGCCTTCAGGTAGATCCCTGTCTCTTCATTGTTCTTTTCTCTATAACGGGGATAGTAGTCATTATCTCAGGGTTGTGATAACAGGAAATAAGCTTATATACGAAAAGTAGCCACCACATTGTAGAGGCTCACAAAAAACTAGTTCCTCCATCCAAGGGGCTGGAGACCTGCCTTGGTTTGTCTGAGGTGGATGTCGCCCCGCATGGCATGTCTGAACTGAGACCCACGTGGGACCTGATTCTGAGAACCTGGCAGCAGCTGAAAACTTTGGCCGAACTCCCCAAAGCCCAAGTCCTGCCCTGAGTGAGAGCCACTGCTCTTTGCCCATGCAAGACTATTAAAGTTTAATTGTGTGCCATGCATTATTAAAGCCATGCTGGACTGGCTGTTAAAACCAGCCAGGGCTGCCCCTGGTTCCCCTGGGGTGTGGGTCAGGCCGTGAGGCAGAGCCGGAAGACCCCATGACAGGGTGGGGCTAGCCGTCACGCCGGATGGGGGCTGCAAAGCTTAAGCGATCGGCACCGTGGCCTCATGTAAAGCTCTGTGGTCCTAGATATCTGTGCTGAGCTTGGCAATGGCTCTGGGTTGCAGCTTTTCATCTGCAAAGAAAGACAGCTCAGCTGTCTCCCTTATCGGACTGGGGCCTCCCCTGGGACAGAGCTTTGCCTCTCTCATCAGACTGGGGTTTTCTGGGGTGGGGTTGTATCCCTCCCATCAGATTGGAACTTCCATTAGGGCAGGACTGTTGTCTCTGCATCAGACTGGGAGGGTTCCTGGGCGGGGCTATTTCTCTGCCATCAGACCGAGGGCGGAAGCTGCTTGCCGGCCTTTGTCCCAGAGGCTCTCGAACCCTGTCTTTTCCCAGCCCCGAAGCGCCTGCTGCCCTTTGCTTTGTAAGCACTTAAAAACAGAAGGCAAACAGCGTTCTTTTACAGGTTATTGGCTTTTAAGTAAAGATAGTTAAAATAATTTATATCTTGCTCAGGGGGAAAACGGGAGAGAAGAAGGAGGGGTAGGTTTTCCTGGCAAGGAAAAGCAGCATAAAATGTCCCGAAAGTGCACACTCAGCGGCCTCTATTCCTTCAAGCGCGGAGCGAACACCCGAGATTAAAGCAAAGCTCTGGGGATGGGCTAGCACGAGGGCTGTGACTGCAGACTTGACCCCAACACTTTGGAGCTGGAGTCGGGCTTCCCAGAAGATGAGGGACAGAGATGGAGAACTGGGTCCTCTGGCAAGGATAAAAGGGTGCTGGTGGGGCGGTGTAATTCCCATTACTTGGGCTTCAACTTCTGTTCAGTAATTTCTATGCTGAGCTTTAGGGCAGGAGCTGGCCTAGGAGGTAAGGACCTCGGTTTCTCCCAGCTACTAACTCCCTGTGTTATCTGGGTAATCCCTCACTCTCACTACGCCTTAGCCTTCAATGCCTTGAGGTCCCTGGTAACCCTAATATTCCAGAATCCTCATTCTAAGTATCTTTGTTAAGCATCCTTTCAGCCTCCTAAACTTTTCCTTAACACAGTCTGTAATTACACATGGTGTCCATGAAGCCTGGAAGCATAGGTGACGATATATCACGTCAACAAGGACATCTTCAATCCGTTAAAAAATAAAATGGTACCTATGTTTCCAGACCTTATCGGCATATATCCCCATGTATAAGAGTATTTGATAAATATCTACCTCTTCGATCGGACTGTAACCCCCACGGGGACAAAGACGAGGAGTTTGTTGCCTGTTGCCTGCCCGCCACTCTGTGCAGTGTTTGACACGTACTGTGAACTCAGTAAGTATCAGTTAAATGAATTAATAAGTAAGTGGATGGCAAGGTTTATCGTGGGAGTGGGGAGGGCAATGGAACAAAGTGAGAAGTCAGAAAGTGGGCTTGCAGAGAACACACTCAGATGTTTGGGACCCCTGGCTCATTCACCAGGCCCTCCATGGTGTCTAAAGGTAGAATTTCCACCCAGAGAACTGGGCTGTGATAAAAGAGACAAAGGTGGGGAGCTGAGGGCCGGCATGTGGAGACGAATGCACTCATCACTCAGCTTCTCCTGAACATTTATACATCCAATGTTTGTCTTTAAAGGATGAGTCGTATCCTTTGATAAAGGATTAGACACCTCCCCAGAGACTCTGGACTCAGGACAGGTCAATCCATGTCCAGCCTGGTGTCCTCAAAGACGCAGAGCAGTCTCTCGCTCTGGATAGGACAGAGAGAGCAAGTGAGGCTGGGACTCTCTTGGGGCCCCGGGACTCTCTTGGGGCCCTGGGACTCTCTTGGGGCCCCGGGACTCTCTTGGGGTCTTTGTCATGCTGCTCCTCTTGCCTGGAATGTCCAGCCTGCCCCTCCCCTGGTCCACTTGTCTCCATCATCTCTCAAGACTCAGTTCAGTGACCATACCCTCTCCCTCTATTCAGGTAGAGGTGCCCTCTGGAAAAACAGATATTATTTTATCACGCATCTGAAGGTACTAGCAATAAACCACTTATGGATTCGGCAATGTTTCCAGATTTGGTGACCATCCTCTTCGTGTATCTGGTAGGTGGTGAGCTCCTTGAGCTGTCGGTGTGGCCAGTTTAGGGTGTCTGGCGTGCAGGTCACTGTCTAGGTTTCTAAGGCTAGGGCGAGGTGTCTTTCTGAACCCTAGAACATAGGTTCCTCCCCTTCTTCTTCCTCATATAGACTGGAAGGCTGAATCAGGACTCGGTGGTGGGCTGAGAGAAGAACGCACGCTGCCTAGGGTGACCCGAAGGAGGAAGTGATGCATTCTGCCGGTTCCATGTGACTCCAAGTCCTGCCAGCATGCCCTCTGGTGGCAATCCACAACTGTGAGAGCAGTGCAGGTGGGCTGCTTTGACCTCTGAGCGTTTCCTAGTTCATGTGTGCTCGCTAGGCAGGTAAAGCTTTGCTTTGAAATGCAGACACCTCAGCTACATGACATTTTTTTTGGCTGTGCTGTGCGGCATGCAGGATCTTAGTTCCCCGACCAGGGATTGAACCTGAACCCTCGGCAGTGAAAGCGTGGAGTCCTCACCACGGGACCGCCAGGGAGTTCCCTAGGTGACATTTAGAGATAGCTACAGGTTGGACTAAGGTCCTTTGCATTCTATGAGGCTATCAATTCCCTATTTTGAAGAGTATTAATCTCATGATGAAAAGTAATTACAACACCCTTTAAAACATTTAAGATATAACTTAAAAAGTACAATTTATTGAAAACTTACTATGTGCCAGGCACCGTGATGGCTGTTTTTGCTTTTCATATATTCTCCCTGCTCCTCCAAATGACCTGGTTAGGAAAACTATGTTGATCCCACTTTTGGAAGAACAGAGAACTGTCACAAAGGTCCAACAACCTGCCCGAGGTCACAGAACCAGTGAACAGTTAACTCCAGACTGTTGGCTCCACAGACAGACTATATATTTTTTTTGCGGTACGCGGGCCTCTCACTGCTGTGGCCTCTCCCGTTGCGGAGCACAGGCTCCGGACGCGCAGGCTCAGCGGCCATGGCTCACGGGCCCAGCCGCTCCGCGGCATGTGGGATCTTCCCGGACCGGGGCACAAACCCGTGTCTCCTGCATCGGCAGGCGGACTCTCAACCACTGTGCCACCAGGGAAGCCCCCCAGACTATATCTTTTTACTAGTCTATACTACCTAATCTTCTGACATTTGCCTAGCAACAGAGAAAATAGTTTCCATAGCAACTATAATAAAATCAGTGTTGGTATTTGGATAATCTGAGTTTTTAAAAAACCACTTAAACTCTATATAAGCTACATTCCACATCTGGGAAACTATATAAAGGAAACGATTCTAACTATGGAAAAGATATGTGCAAAAAGAAATGTCCTGATGCATTCATTAGTTATAACCTTAAAAAAGTAGCAACAAGAACTTTCCAACAACGGGGGAACAATTAAATGCAGTGTGGTGCTGTCGTTCAGTGACATGTACACGGTCTGGTGCAACGTGGTCCCACTTAATGCCCATCCCTCTCTGTTTCTGGGAACTGATTACTCCTGGGGGTGGAGTTGTCATTTTATGCGACCCTGCTCTCCTGGTTCAGGTGATTGGTCCCTGGTGAGCACCTGACCCAAGCTGGGCCAATCAGTTCCTTTCCTAGAATTTTTCAGGATGAGTTTGGATAGAGTTCTGTTTCTCTTTGGGATTATGAGGTGAACTGTAACATAAGGCATATCGGTTGGTTTCTTCCCTTGCCTTCCCCAGTCCTAGAAGGTGGTGACTGCTTCTTGCAGTTACTGATATCTGGGTTACCCCAGTACCCTGCATTTGCCCCTGCAACCCTTCCAGCACACGTGTTACTAACTCCCCAGATTAAATGCCCTCTGTTTGAAATCCCTTGCTTACTTCTGTATTCCCGACTATATATAGATATCATATTTAACTTTCTGGAATCTCAATTTCTTCATCTATAAAAATGGAGTCATAATTCTTTTTTTTTTTTTTTTTTTTTTTTTCTTTTAACATCTTTATTGGAGTATAATTGCTTTACAATGGTATGTTAGTTTCAGCTTCACAACAAAATGAATCAGTTATATATATACATATATTCCCATATCTCTTCCCGCTTGCGTCTCCCTCCCTCCCACCCTCCCTATCCCACCCCTCCAGGCGGTCACAAAGCACCGAGCTGATCTCCCTGTGCTATGCGGCTGCTTCCCACTACCTATCTACCTTACGTTTGGTAGTGTATATATGTCCATGCCTCTTTATCGCTTTGTCACCGTTTACACTTCCCCCTCCCCATAGCCTCAAGTCCATTCTCTAGTAAGTCTGTGTCTTTATTCCTGTTTCACCCCTAGGTTTTTCATGACATTTTTTTTTTTTTTAAATTCCATATATATGTGTTAGCATACGGTATTTGTCTCTCTCTTTCTGACTTACTTCACTCTGTATGACAGACTCTAGGTCTATCCACCTCATTACAAATAGCTCAATTTCGTCTCTTTTTATGGCTGAGTAATATTCCATTGTATATATGTGCCACATCTTCTTTATCCATTCATCCGATGATGGACACTTAGGTTGTTTCCATCTCTGGGCTATTGTAAATAGAGCTGCAATGAACATTTTGGTACATGACTCTTTTTGAATTATGGTTTTCTCAGGGTATATGCCCAGTAGTGGGATTGCTGGGTCATATGGTAGTTCTATTTGTAGCTTTTTAAGGAACCTCCATACTGTTCTCCACAGTGGCTGTATCAATTTACATTCCCACCAACAGTGTAAGAGGGTTCCCTTTTCTCCACACCCTCTCCAGCATTTATTGTTTCTAGATTTTTTGATGATAGCCATTCTGACTGGTGTGAGATGATATCTCATTGTAGTTTTGATTTGCATTTCTCTCATGATTAGTGATGTTGAGCATTCTTTCATGTGTTTGTTGGCAGTCTGTATATCTTCTTTGGAGAAATGTCTATTTAGGTCTTCTGCCCATTTTTGGATTGGGTTGTTTGTTTTTTTGTTATTAAGCTGCATGAGCTGCTTATAAATTTTGGAGATCAATCCTTTGTCAGTTGCTTCATTTGCAAATATTTTCTCCCATTCTGAGGGTTGTCTTTTGGTCTTCTTTATGGTTTCCTTTGCTGCGCAAAAGCTTTTAAGTTTCATTAGGTCCCATTTGTTTACTCTTGTTTTTATTTCCATTACTCTAGGAGGTGGGTCAGAAAGAATCTTGCTGTGATTTATGTCATAGAGTGTTCTGCCTATGTTTTCCTCTAAGAGTTTGATAGTTTCTGGCCTTACATTTAGGTCTTTAATCCATTTAGAGCTTATTTTTGTGTATGGTGTTAGGGAGTGATCTAACTTCATACTTTTACATGTAGCTGTCCAGTTTTCCCAGCACCACTTATTGAATAGGCTGTCCTTTCTCCACGGTACATTTCTGCCTCCTTTGTCAAAGATAAGGTGACCATATGTGCGTGGGTTTATCTCTGGGCTTTCTATCCTGTTCCATTGATCTATCTTTCTGTTTTTGTGCCAGTACCATACCGTTTTGATAACTGTAGCTTTGTAGTATAGTCTGAAGTCTGGGAGCCTGATTCCTCCAGTTCCTTCTTTCGTTCTCAAGATTGCTTTGGCTATTCGGGGTCTTTTGTGTTTCCATACAAATTGCAAAATTTTTTGTTCTAGTTCTGTGAAAAATGCCAGTGGTAGTTTGATAGGGATTGCATTGAATCTATAGATTGCTTTGGGTAGCAGAGTCATTTTCACAATGTTGATTCTTCCAATCCAAGAACATGGTATATGTCTCCATCTATTTGTATCATCTTTAATTTCTTTCATCAATGTCTTATAATTTTCTGCATACAGATCTTTTGTCTCCTTAGGTAGGTTTATTCCTAGATATTTTATTCTTTTTGTTGCAATGGTAAATGGGAGTGTTTTCTTGATTTCACTTTCAGATTTTTCATCATTAGTATATAGGAATGCCAGAGATTTCTGTGCATTAATTTTGTATCCTGCCACTTTACCAAATTCATTGATTAGCTCTAGTAGTTTTCTGGTAGCATCTTTAGGGTTCTCTATGTATAGGATCATGTCATCTGCAAACAGTGACAGCTTTACTTCTTCTTTTCCGATTTGGATTCCTTTTATTTCCTTTTCTTCTCTGATTGCTGTGGCTAAAACTTCCAAAACTATGTTGAATAAGAGTGGTGAGAGTGGGCAACCTTGTCTTGTTCCTGATCTTAGTGGAAATGCTTTCAGTTTTTCACCATTGAGGATGATGTTTGCTGTGGGCTTGTCATATATGGCCTTTATTATGTTGAGGAAAGTTCCCTCTATGCCTACTTTCTGCAGGGTTTTTATCATAAATGGGTGTTGAATTTTGTCGAAAGCTTTCTCTGCATCTATTGAGATGATCATATGGTTTTTCTCCTTCAGTTTGTTAATATGGTTTATCACATTGATAGATTTGCGTATATTGAAAAATCCTTGCATTCCTGGAATAAACCCCGCTTGATCATGGTGTATGATCCTTTTAATGTGCTGTTGGATTCTATTTGCTAGTATTTTGTTGAGGATTTTTGCATCTATGTTCATCAGTGATATTGGCCTGTAGTTTTCTTTCTTTGTGACATCCTTGTCTGGTTTTGGTATCAAGGTGATGGTGGCCTCGTAGAAGGAGTTTGGGAGTGTTCCTCCCTCTGCTATATTTTGGAAGAGTTTGAGAAGGATAGGTGTTAGCTCTTCTCTAAATGTTTGATAGAATTCGCCTGTGAAGCCATCTGGTCCTGGGCTTTTCTTTGTTGGAAGATTTTTAATCACAGTTTCAATTTCAGTGCTTGTGATTGGTCTGTTCATATTTTCTATTTCTTCCTGATTCAGTCTTGGCAGGTTGTGCATTTCTAAGAATTTGTCCATTTCTTCCAGATTGTCCATTTTATTGGCATAGAGTTGCTTGTAGTAATCTCTCATGATCTCTTTTATTTCTGCAGTGTCAGTTGTTACCTCTCCTTTTTCATTTCTAATTCTATTGATTTGAGTCTTCTCCCTTTTTTTCTTAATGAGTCTGGCTAGTGGTTTATCTATTTTGTTTATCTTCTCAAAGAACCAGCTTTTAGTTTTATTGACCTTTGCTATTGTTTCCTTCATTTCTTTTTCATTTATTTCTGATCTGATTTTTATGATTTCTTTCCTTCTGCTAGCTTTGGGGTTTTCTTGTTCTTCTTTCTCTAATTGCTTGAGGTGCAAGGTTAGGTTGTTTATTCGAGATGTTTCCTGCTTCTTAAGGTGGGCTTGTATTGCTATAAACTTCCCCCTTAGAACTGCTTTTGCTGCATCCCACAGGTTTTGGGTCGTTGTGTCTCCATTGTCATTTGTTTCTAGGTATTTTTTGATTTCCTCTTTGATTTCTTCAGTGATCACTTCATTATTAAGTAGTGTATTGTTTAGCCTCCATGTGTTTGTATTTTTTACAGATCTTTTCCTGTAATTGATATCTAGTCTCATGGCGTTGTGGTCAGAAAAGATACTTGATACAATTTCAATTTTCTTAAATTTACCAAGGCTTGATTTGTGACCCAAGATATGATCTATCCTGGAGAATGTTCCATGAGCACTTGAGAAAAATGTGTATTCTGTTGTTTTTGGATGGAATGTCCTATAAATATCAATTAACTCCATCTCGTTTAATGTATCATTTAAAGCTTGTGTTTCCTTATTTATTTTCATTTTGGATGATCTGTCCATTGGTGAAAGTGGGGTGTTAAAGTCCCCTACTATGAATGTGTTACTGTCGATTTCCCCTTTTATGGTTGTCAGTATTTGCCTTATGTATTGAGGTGCACCTATGTTGGGTGCATAAATATTTACAATTGTTATATCTTCCTCTTGGATCGATCCCTTGATCATTATGTAGTGTCCTTCTTTGTCTCTTCTAATAGTCTTTGTTTTAAAGTCTATTTTGTCTGATATGAGAATTGCTACTCCAGCTTTCTTTTGGTTTCCATTTGCATGAAATACCTTTTTCCATCCCCTTACTTTCAGTCTGTATGTGTCTCTAGGTCTGAAGTGGGTCTCTTGTAGACAGCAAATATATGGGTCTTGTTTTTGTATCCATTCAGCCAATCTGTGTCTTTTGGTGGGAGCATTTAGTCCATTTACATTTAAGGTAATTATCGATATGTGTGTTCCTATTCCCATTTTCTTAATTGTTTTGGGTTCGTTATTGTAGGTCCTTTCCTTCTTTTGTGTTTCTTGCCTAGAGAAGTTCCTTTAGCAGTTGTTGTAGAGCTGGTTTGGTGGTGCTGAACTCTCTCAGCTTTTGCTTGTCTGTAAAGGTTTTAATTTCTCCATCAAATCTGAATGAGATCCTTGCTGGGTAGAGTAATCTTGGTTGCAGGTTTTTCTCCTTCAACACTTTCAATATGTCCTGCCACTCCCTTCTGGCTTGCAGAGTTTCTACTGAAAGATCAGCTGTTAACCTTATGGGGATTCCCTTGTGTGTTATTTGTTGTTTTTCCCTTGCTGCTTTTAATATGTTTTCTTTGTATTTAATTTTTGACAATTTGATTAATATGTGTCTTGGCGTATTTCTCCTTGGATTTATCCTGTATGGGACTCTCTGTGCTTCCTGGACTTGATTAACGATTTCTTTTCCCATATTAGGGAAGTTTTCAACTATAATCTCTTCAAATATTTTCTCAGTCCCTTTCTTTTTCTCTTCTTCTTCTGGAACCCCTATAATTCGAATGTTGGTGCGTTTAATGTTGTCCCAGAGGTCTCTGAGACTGTCCTCAGTTCTTTTCATTCTTTTTTCTTTATTCTGCTCTGCAGTAGTTATTTCCACTATTTTATCTTCCAGGTCACTTATCCGTTCTTCTGCCTCAGTTATTCTGCTATTGATCCCATCTAGAGTACTTTTAATTTCATTTATTGTGTTGTTCATTGTTGCTTGCTTCATCTTTAGTTCTTCTAGGTCCTTGTTAACTGATTCTTGCAATTTGTCCATTCTATTGTCCATTCTATCTCCAAGATTTCGGATCAACCTTACTATCATTATTCTGAATTCTTTTTCAGGTAGACTGCCTATTTCCTCTTCATTTGTTAGGTCTGGTGGGTTTTTATCTTGCTCCTTCATCTGCTGTGTGTTTTTCTGTCTTTTCATTTTGCTTATCTTACTGTGTTTGGGGTCTCCTTTTTTGCAGGCTGAAGGTTCGTAGTTCCTGTTGTTTTTTGTGTCTGTCCCCAGTGGCTAAGGTTGGTTCAGTGGGTTGTGTAGGCTTCCTGGTGGAGGGTACTAGTGCCTGTGTTCTGGTGTATGAGGCTGGATCTTGTCTTTCTGGTGGGCAGGTCCACGTCTGGTGGCGTGTTTTGGGGTGTCTGTAGACTTACTATGATTTTGGGCAGCCTCTCTGCTAATGGGTGGGGTTGTGTTCCTGTCTTGCTAGTTGTTTGGCATAGGATGTCCAGCACTGTAGGTTGCTGGTCGTTGAGTGAAGCTGGGTGCTGGCGTTGAGATGGAGATCTCTCGGAGATTTGTGCTGTTTGATATTATGTGCAGCTGGGAGGCCTCTTGTGGACCAGTGTCCTGAAGTTGGCTCTCCCACCTCAGAGGCACAGCACTGAGTCCTGGCTGCAGCACCAAGAGCCTTTCATCCACAGGGCTCCTTAATTTGGGATGATTCGTTGTCTATTCAGGTATTCCACAGATGCAGGGTATATCAAGTTGATTGTGGAGCTTTAATCCGCTGCTTCTGAGGCTGCTGGGAGAGATTTCCCTTTCTCTTCTTTGTTCTGCCAGTTCCCAGGGGCTCAGCTTTGGATTTGGCCCCGCCTGTGCGTGTAGGTCGCCGGAGGGCGTCTGTTCTTTGCTCAGACAGGACGAGGTTAAAGGAGCCGCTGATTCGGAGGCTCTGGCTCACCCAGGCCGGGGGGTAGGGAGGGTCACGGAGTGCGGGGCGGGCCTGCAGCGGCAGAGGCCGGCGTGACGCTGCAGCCTGAGGCGCGCCGTGCGCTCTCCCGGGGAGCCGTCCCTGGATCCCGGGACCCTGCACAGGCTCCCCGGAAGGGCGTGTGGCTAGTGACCTGTGTTCGCACACAGGCCTCCTGGCGGCGGCAGCAGCGGCCTTAGCGTCCCATGTCCGTCTCTGGGCTCCGCACTCTTAGCCGCGGCTCGCGCCCGTCCCTGGAGCTCTCTCAAGCAGCGTTCTTAATCCCCTCTCCTCGTGCACCAGGAAACAAAGAGGGACGTAAAAGTCTCTTGCCTCTTCGGCAGGTCCAGACCCCTCCCCGGACTCTCTCCCGGCCAGCCGCGGCGCACCAACGCCCTGCAGGCTGTGTTCACGCCGCCAACCTCAGTCCTCTCCCGGCGCTCCGACAAAAGCCGGAGCCTCAGCTCCCAGTCCCGCCCGCGCCGGCGGGCGAGCAGACAAGCCTCTCGGCTGGTGAGTGCCGGTCGGCCCGATCCTCTGCGCTGGAATCTCTCCGCTTTGCCCTCCGCACCCCTGTTGCTGTGCTCTCCTCCGCGGTTCCCAAGCTCCCCCACTCCGCCTCCCGAAGTCTCCACCCGCGAAGGGGCTTCCTAGTGTGTGGACACTTTTCCTCCTTCACAGCTCTCTCCCGCTGGTGCAGGACCCGTCCCTATCCTTTTGTCTCTGTTTAGTTTTTTCTTTTGCCCGAACCAGGTACGTGGGGGGGTTCCTTGCCTTTTGGGAGGTCTGAGGTCTTCTGCCAGCGTTCAGTAGGTGTTCTGTAGGAGTTGTTCCACGCGTAGATGTATTTCTGGTGTATCTGTGGAGAGGAAGGTGATCTCCGCGTCTTACTCTTCTGCCATCTTCCCGGAAGTGACCTGGAGTCATAATTCTTAACTCATGCAGGTGTTGGGAGGATTTGATGGAATGAAGGCAGTCAAGTGCCTGGCACAGAGTCAGTGCTGATCAATGCCGATTACCCCTCCACCCTACGACTGAAACCGTCAACTCAGGTATGCAGGAGGCTCTCTCCTCTTGGTGGTTTGCTGAGGTCCTTGGTCTCCAGGAACGGTGCCGTAAGTGGTTAGAAGCCATGCCCAGTGGAGCTCCCTCCCCCGTCTGCCACAGTTAACCTGGGGGCACGGCTCGGGATTATGTCACGGCCAGTGCAGAGTCACAGGCAGGTAGAAACATAAAGTGTTTGGAACGGTGTTTGCAAAACCTTTCCTCCTCTTAGCACCCCCTATTTTAGTCACTCGAGCAGATTCTAATTTGGTCTCGAAAATATCCTTCAACGGCCCCAGGCAAATGTCATATGGTATGCCATAGATGGGTACACGGAGCTCAACTTCCATCCTGCCTCCTCAGAGCCAATCATCAGTCTCTGGAAGTCACCGAGTGAGGAAAGAGGAAAAGCTCCCTTCCATCTGACAGCGGAATGGATGACTGCGTGAACAGCTCTGGGCGCTGGGCTCTGTGTTTGGGAACTTGAAAACATCACCTCTGGTTCAATCCTCACAACCACCGACAAGGCGGGGGGATGGGTTATCTTATGTCCATTTTACAGATGAGGAACTTGAGAGGTTAAGGAGGGGACCCAATGTCCTGCAATCCAGGTGGCAGGACTCTTTCATTTGAAAATGTGCTCCTTGGCTCTATGTTCCAAACGCAGCCGCAGGTGACTCTGAATGCAGAGAGGAGTGCTTACAGAATCCCAAACTAGCTCGGAACTCTTTTGCAAACCAAGATCACTCTCTTTTTTTTTTCCAATTTCTACCTCCCTATGCAGGCCTCGTTCTAAGCGTCTGAACTCTCTGATAATTACTGTCACAGTAATTAAAAAATAAATCCCCTTTAATTTCATAACAGGTGGTTTGTGAGGCTGGAAGAGAAGTTGAAACGTGTGTAATTATTGTGTGGCTTATTTGCATGTCTAATTGCTTTGGAGGACACCGAGGGCCAAGCATCCAGTCTCCCAGCTGTCTTTCACCTCCATCGGCTGCTGGCGGCGGTGGCCGTGTCTTTTCTCCAAGCACCACCTGTGAGGGTCGCAGCTCCAGCTGGAGTCCTGAGACTTCCCATCAACACAGAGAGCAGCAGGGCTGGTGCCACCATGGGTTTGCTTGGAAGGGTCTCTAAGTCAGCAAGGACCCCGTGTGCCTAGCCTTGAGTCTAGTGTTGGTTAGTCTCTCAGTGATGCTGGTTGACCAAGGGCAGTTTCTAACCTAACCCCCGGCTCACTTATCTGACCCAAGCACCAGGTGGGCACACTGAGGGCTGGCAGCTTTGGTCCCCGATGCAGTGACTCTTGAATGTGCCCTGCAGATGTGTCTCTGAGAAGTTGTCTATAAACCGAACTTCTAGAGACTGAATCCATTTCCCTTACTGACTTCTGAATCACTCTGGATATCTGCTTTTATTTTTCAGGGGCTTCCTAACACTTCAGATTGAAATTTCTTTGACCATTTCTGTCTCCCCAAGTCTTCTATAAAGGAGTTAATTAGCCACAGAAGAATATATAAGCCCTTTCCAATTGATGCCCTAATTAATTGTTGGTCTTTAATGTTGTAGAAAGACCCCTGGCTTTGGCGTCAGACTTACCAGGGTCTGAATCCTGGCTCTACCTCTTAGCAGCTGAGAGACCCTGGATAAGTCACCTAACCTCTCTGGGCCTCAATCTGTAAAATTGTAACTTGGTCCAGCATTTCTCAGCCTTTGGCTATACGCTGGGATCACCTGGGGAACTTTAAAAAATGACTGCACTTACGGCTCATTAAATCAGACTGGAGGGTGGGGTGAGGGCTTGGGCATCATATTTAAAAAAGCCCCCTGAGTGATTCTGTTGTGCAGCCAGGGCTGGGAACCACTGTCTGAGTCCCTGAGGAAATGCAGGTTTCAACCCTCCCCTCCCTTTGCCCTGGGGAACGGTGCCTGACCATGGTGGGTCTGGGAGGAGCTGGGGGTCCTAGGAAGGTTACTGAGACTGAGATCCTGCCCCCAGAGGGGAGGATGGTGACCCAAGTACTGTGCTAGCTCATGACATGGGGATTGGTCAAGGCACCAAGCCAGCAGCCCCATTTTCTCCCTGGTCCATCAAAACTGGAGGCCATGAATTCAGTGGTTCTTCCAACTCTGGGCACGCCAGGGAATCCAGCCCATCAGCAGAGTCAGGGGCTCCAACCAAAAGAAGGCAAAGAATGACATCATTGAGGAAATGGCACCAAATTTTATTTCGGACCAGCCTTACCTCCTTCATCTGTTTGGATCCTCATCACATCCCTGCAAGAGAGGCACCGTGATGCCCATTTTACAGATGAAAGAACTGAGGCTCTGCAGAGTTAAGTGACTGACGCTGTATCCTTTAAGTAGCAGAGCCAGGAGTCAACCCAGTCTGCCTGATTCCAAAATTCTTCATCTTTCTCCTACACTTGTAGCCTTCCATATATTAATAAATCACTTATTATTCAATATAAACTCCATCCTTGCAGTTTCTCAGGCCAGACACCCTGGAGTCACCTTTGACTCCTGTCTTTCCCTCACAGCCCACCTGTAACCTATTGGTTAATCCCACTGGATCCACCTTTACAATCTACCCAGAATCCAAGCATGTCACCACCTCCCTGCTACCACGTTGGTCCAAGTACCGCCATCTCTCACCTGGAGGGTGGGTGGTCTCCCTGCCTCTGCCCTTGCCCTTCCTGTGTATTTGTAGCACAGCAGCTGGAGAGACTGATAAAGTATTTCCCAGACAACGCCCTCCGACGGTTTCCATCTCACTCTGGGTCAATGCCAATGTCCTCACCGTGACCTGTGCTGCCCTGAGTAACAGGGCACCTACTCTCACCTCCTCTGTGAGTTCATTTACTGCTTCCCCCTCGCTTTCCCCCCAGACTCTCCAAGCACGCTGCTGCCTCCGGCTTCTGTGCTCGCTGGTCCCTCTGCCTGAGACGTTCTTCCCCCAGGGTCCACATGGTTTGCTCCCTTCCCCTCTGCAAGGTTTTGCTCAAATCCCTCCCTGTTTAAAACTGAAATGAACGTGCTGGTACACCCCATCCTTTCTGCTGCTCTATTTTTCTCCATGGCACTCATCACCATCTGGTACACCACCCATATAGACTTACTGATGTTTACTGTCTGTCTTTCAAGACTAGATTTTTGTCTGTTTGGTTCGCTGCTCCATCCCAGGCACGTAGAACAATGCTTGGCACATAGGAGGTGCTCAGGAAGTACCTGAATGAATGAATGAATAAATGAATCCAGTCATCGCCTCCTGCAAAAGGTGGGATGCTCTTGGAGCAGCAGCTAGTGAAAAGACTGGGGGGGGGGCGTGTTAGGGAGGGGTGTGCCCCAGCAGCCTGCTGCATTTCCCCTCTTTGGTGTTGGAGGTGGCGGGGGAGGGGCATGCACATGAGCGTGAGGGACACATGGCCCTACCCTGCAGATCATCTTCACCTCGTTTAAGTTGTTCAGCACATCTGCTGTCTTGTCCTGTCCACTGGGCTCTGAACTCTACTCTTTGCTCTGTTCTCTCAGCTCCGCCTCTTTCTTATGTCCTTTCCTTGCCCTGTCTTCACTTTGCATCATCATCATTATATTAACTAATCATTAAATAATTGTTATCAGGGATTTCCCATGTACCAGATACTATGTAAACCCAGCAAATGCCCCCGTGTCATTGAAACCTCACAACAACTCTCCAGCGTAGGTACCGCTGTTATCCTTATTTTACGGATGAGGAAACCTAGGCTCAGAGAAGTTAAGTAACTTGCCCATGGCCACACAGCTCAGGAGCGATGAAGACAAAATTCTACCCCAGGCAATCCGCATGCAGTTCCTGCCTCTTCATCTCACTTACTTTCTGCCCCGGGTACTCATGAACTGGAAGATTCACGGTCCTTTATTTTCCACTTAGTCTGAAGCCATCTTCTGCACTTGCTTCCCGAGGGCAACCTGGTTGGTCCAGGGCCATGCGTCTAGGGCAGGGCTTCTCAGCCTCGGCACTGTCGGGCTGGATGTTTGGGGCTGGGCAGTTCTGTGTCGTAGGGGGGCTGTCCCATGGATAGGAGGATGTGCAGCAGCATCCTTGTCTTCTACTCACTAAGCACCCATAGCATCTCCATCTCCTTAAGCTGTGACGACCGAGAATGTCTCCAGACATGGCCGGTGTCCGCTGTGGTGGTAAAACCACCCTGGCTGAGAAGCACTGTCTAGGGGGTGAGAAGTGGGATGGATCAGGAGGCCGGTGGACGATGAGCTGCTGGCAGGGCCCCGGTTTGCGGATCACCATAAACTCCAAAGTTCTGGTTTGAGCTCTGAACGAATCCAATAATGCAAGTCCTCCCTTGGTTCGTTTAGCTGAACGACTGGCATCTCCAAAGAAGTTCACTTTCACCTGTTACTGGGCGAACTTCTCAGTGGTCTACCAGGCACACTGTGGCACAGCAGACTCGAAGCCTGATGGCCTGGATTCAAAACAGAATTCCACCACTTATTAGCCGTGTGTCCTCAGGGAAGTTGTTCCGTCTCTTGGACCTCATTTGTAAGACGAAAGCCATCTTGCACCCTGAGCTGAGCCTGCAGAGGGCTTAGTGCAGGGATAGGCTCATGCTGATAAAGGGCAGCCCTTGTTATCAAGCAAGGTGTAGGGAGTTATTAAACATCGGTATTTGCAGGAGAAAATAAGCGTGTCGTTGGAGTTTACGGAAGACTCCAATTTGGTGTTCTATCCCTAAAGTCCCAAGACACGTGGGCAGCACTGCCAAACTTTCCTGTACCTGAGCCCAGCGCAGAGTCAGAAAGCCCTGCAGAGATCAGAAGTGGGGCTGGGGGCGGGGGGGAGAGTTGTTATCCGCAAGAACCTCGGCCGTACTGTCTTGAGCGGACGCTGCTTTCCAGTTGCCACCGATCTTGCTTTTTACTTATAAATTACCATTCGTTTAGTTTCATCATGACCGATTTAGTTTGTTGTGGTTGCTTGCCTAACAGCAGTAATTCGGGCTTATGATTTTTCAACGGCTGGGCTTTAAGGCATGCGTGTAGGGCAGTTCAACAATGAATCATCTGTCTCCCGTTCCTAAAGAAAATCCGTCTCTAATGTTACCCCCGAATTGCTTGCAATGTAATGCTTTTAGATGATCTCTTTCCTTTCCTGATGGACCTGACAGCAGATGGGGCAGGAGGCTGTGGGTCCTTTTACCCTACCTCAGTGGGCAAGAGTCCAGAAGGATGAGAGATGCTGTTCTAGATCAACCTTCCCTCTACGTCTTGTTTTATAGATGGGGTAATTGAGGCCCAGAGAGGTGTAGGGTCACAGGTCATACACAGCACTAAAATCGAATTCTCCTGATTACCTGTCCCAGGCTTCTTCCACTCACTAAACTACCTGCATAGGCCAGGACTGCTTCCTCCATAGAGGATGCTGGGTCCCCACAAAGATGGCTAGAAATTGCCCACGCTTGGGTTAGAACGTCGCTGAGGGTCTTAAAATACGATGCTGGTTTGAGTAGATGTATGCAGTGAATAAGAGGTGGGACTCTGGAGGCCAACTACTTTCTAGCTGTGTAATTTGAACAAGTTATTTAATCTCCTTGGGCCTCAATTTCCTCAACTGTTAAATGAGGCTAATCACAGCACGAGCCTCCTGGGTTTGGAAGAATTCGATCGGGCAGTTCATGTAGAGGGCTTAGCGCAATGCCTGACACACAGAAACTGCTTGGTGGATAATGATTACCGTTCATATTTTTGGATGTCCAGAGCTGATGTTTCACTCCCACCTGGAGCCTCTTAAGAGAAAGAAAAGATTGCAAAGCTTTCAAAGTGATCAAACAATTTCATTTGTAGTATTTCATTTGATCCTCAAAATAACCCAAAGGCGAGGGTTATCATCCCCATTTTATAGATGGGAAAACTGAGCTTCAAAGATGCAATGCAGAGCCTTTACTCTGAATTCAAATCCTGTGGCTTTACGACTGGAGCCCTTCCACTCCCGACACTGGTTTCAGGGCTAACCTTGGCACCTCTGCACTCAGGTCCTGCTTTGACTCTCTTCTGCCTCACAGATGCTCCGCTCTGTCGTGGGACTGCCCAGAGCAGCTGTCTACATGTTCCTAGGCCACTTGGAGATCATCCTCCCCTTGTTCTGCATGGGCAGAGTCTCTCTCATCTAGATGCAAGTGACCTTAGCAGGAATGGCAGAGGCTGTGAGCAAAGAGCAGGAAAATTCCTGTGATAGGTCCCATCTGCCTGACTGATGAGAAGGTGGCTGGGATAAGGCCTGGGTGAGGAGGGGTTGACGGGTTCCAAACAGACTGCAAGCTTCCCCGTGGACCATGAGCTTCGAGTGCTACTCGTGGGTGGGGAGCGGCCCTCGGGCATCTCTGCAGCCCTGGCCTCAGCTCAGTTAATGTGCACAGAATGAGCAAATGTGGGGCGATGTCAGGAAACATTCCTCTGAAATTGTAGCTGATAAAAAAAGACATAAAGATGGGAGATTAAGCCGTTGACAGCAGAGACCCAGTCTAGGGGACAGCTTGTAGCTGGGCTGCAGCAGAACTGAGGGGATTTCTCAAATCTCATCACCAGAGAAGTAGTAACATCTACTGTTAGAGTGGAAGACGGGGAGCTGGCTGACATGAACATTCCAGCCTCCAGTGCTGGAGTGGGGAAGAGGACTAATGTTTATAGAACACCTACTGCGTGGCAAGAGGACTAAAGTTATAGAACACCTACTGCGTGGCAAGGCATCTTGTCTTCCCTTATATGCTTCAGTCACGCTAAACTTCTTTTCCTCTCAAATCAAACTGTTCCTACCACAGGGCCTTTGCACAGGATATTTGTTCTTCTTCTTCACCTTGCCTTTGCATGGATGTCTCCTTAACACCATTTAAGTTTTTTTTTTTTTTTTGCGGTACGCGGGCCTCTCACTGTTGTGGCCTCTCCCGTTGCAGAGCACAGGCTCCAGATACGCAGGCTCAGTGGTCATGGCTCACGGGCCCAGCCGCTCCGCGGCATGTCGGATCTTCCCGGACCGGGGCATGAACCCGTGTCCCCTGCATCGGCAGGCGGACTCTCAACCACTGCGCCACCAGGGAAGCCCACCATTTAAGTTTTAGCTTAAACTTTGTCTTCTCTGAAAAGGCTTCTCCAGCCTTAGTCAAAGCCATAATTCCATCCTGCTCCACCATCACCCTCTTCCACATCACCCTATTTTATCTTCTTTAATGTACTTTTCATACCCAAACCTTTTATTTTTTTTGCTTGCTTATTACTAGAATGTAAGCTCTGTGAGGGTAGGAATTCTTTCAGACTCGCTCATGATTGTATATCCCAGGAGAGTGCCCAGCACGTAGTAGGTACTCAGCAAATATCTCTTCCCACCTGGAGGCTGGGTGGTTTTCCCATGGAGTTTTATGTGGACCTCACAAATACCCCAGGAGGTGGTATAACTATTCCATTGTGCACGTGAAGAAACAGAGGATCGAGGGCATGAGGGACCTGCCCAGCTAATAAATGATAGAGTTAGGATCTGAACTAGGATTTTGCTTTCAAAGTTATACCTTTAGATACACTACACTGCTTCCCTAGAGGAAAGATGGGGACCTCATACCAGCGTAAGACACTAGCATCACTAAGCATCATCACTTAGCATCACCAAGATCCCTTCAATTCCCATCAAGCAAACTTCTGGTCCTAACCTGGCTTTCTAAGGAGATGGTGCTGAGAGAAGAAGATGTCCACCACATGACATGAATATTTCATGTTACCTGCCAGTTCTCTCTCCTGAGGAAGGTTAATCACTGGGCATTTCTACTTATCATCTAGTCTTTTATGACAGCTTGGTTAACAGGAGTCCCCACCTTGCCCCACAGAGGCTGTTCACTCCTGGGGATATTGATATAATCAACCATCATCGTGCTCAGCTGAGAAGCAACCACACCATAAAGGCTGGGGTGGCTGCCACGTGGGATTCGGGGTGAATGAGGTATGGGCAGATGACGTGTTTCAATGCTTTGGGCCAAATAGCATCCCAACATAAACCCCCTTGCACGGAACATCTTCCCCAGCCCAGACGGTTGGCCCATTTCTTTCAAGCGATATCAGACGGAACAAAATTCCTAGATCAGCAAAGGATACGAACATTGTCTGGAAGTGGGCTATTGTGACAGCTTGCCTGGCTTCATGCTTCTCACAGCCCCTCTTGTCTCTAACTGAAGCCTGTAGGCTGAGCCCTGATCTGGTCTCCGGAACAAGCCCAACTCCCCTCAGGTCCAGCTCTGACTCGATGCTCCAGTTCTAGGTACCGGACAAACCGTCTCATGTACCTGGACTCTGCTTGCTACTGAATTCCACCCAGTCCTAGTGATGGGAAGTTCATTTCACACATGGCTATTTTTTGGATGTCTGAAGGCAAGTGGAATGGGGATGGGGGCAGTGACTTCCTGGTTCCCTACCTTCCAGGTAGCATCTCCCCTGGTGGGCAACTTCTGGGGGTCACTCTGAGAGTCATGTAAACATCCAACCAAGAGCCCACATCTCCATTTTTCCAGCAATTTTGTAAGCACCCAATTTCCTTTTATTCCTAAAATGATCGTAGTTATTTCCCTTGCCTGCACTGGACTCTAACCGACACAGTCCACTATATGCCTGGTCTCAGGCTAAGCCCTGAGGATAAAGAAGCAAAGGAGACACAGCTCTGTCCCCAAGGAGCTCAGTCCAGTGGGGCAGGAGTGGGGGTGTGTGAAAACAAAGGGGACCCCTGGAGAGACCTTTGACGGAGGGAAGCCCAGGGGCTGCAGATCACGGAGGGCACATCTGGGTGTCAGAGAAGATTCCCCTGAGCAGCCCCCAAGGACAAGGAGAAATTTCTAGGCAGAGAAACAGAGGCACAACCTTCTTGGTGGAGAGACACCATATGCCCGGTTCTTCTAGGAGCCTGTGTCCTGCCTCTTAAATTCCCCCCATGAGGTGGCCTCACTTCTTATAAACTGACTTCTCAGACCCACCTTTCTGTGGGCCTGGGGCTCCCCACACTGACTTCCAGGGTCTGCTGCAGCCCCCTGCCCACTCTGAGACTCTCCCATGTTACCTCTGGTGACCCCTTGTCAGATGTCATACACACGCCAGCTACAACCAGGCATACAGCACCAAGTGATTTCCATATTCCATTTCCTTCCTTCCTTCCTTCCTTCCCTCCCTCCCTCCTTCCTCTCTTCCTTCCCTTCATCCGTCCATCCTTCCCTCCTTCCTCCTTTCCTTCCCTCCTTCCCTCCCTCCTTCCTTCCTTCCCTCCCCTCACTCATGCATTTATCCAACACGTATTTATTGAACACCTACTAGACCCTGGGTACCACTCTACACATGGGAGATACAGCATTGCCCAAACAGATGTGAGCATGTGGGGCTTACATCCTAGTGGGGTAGATAACAAGTAAGATATATAATATGTCGGATGATGATAAATGCCATGGGGAAAAAAAGGGCTATGGAAAAAAATGCTAAGGCAGGGAAGGGGAATCCGAAAATGCCAGGGCTGGTCACAGTCTTAAATAGGTGCTCGGGATGGCCTCACTGAGAAGGTCACATTTCAGTAAAGATCCAAAGGGGGTGAAGGAACAGCCCATGCAAACGCCTCGGGGAAAAGCATCAGGCAGAGGGAACACAAGGCAAAAACCTCAGGTGGGAGGATGCCTGGATCTTCATTCGCAGTCGACCTCACTTTCTAGGTCAGGAAACCAGGGCTCCGACAGGCTGAGCGCCTCACCCAAGGTCACGTAAGTAGAACCCGTGGGCACGTGTGTCCTGCCACAAAGCCCATGCCGCATACCTTGCGGCCTCTCCCCATCTCCTGATGCTGGCTTCCAAATTCCTGGCGGGCTTTTTTTTTTCCTACCTGTGGCCTGGCTCAAGGCCCGTCTGAGCCCTGTAGGTGTGTCTGGTCACCAGTCCTGTCCTTTCTCCTCCTGACCTGCCCCGGGCGGGCTCTGCGCGATCAACTGATGCCAAACTCACCTTGCTTTTGGCAGGGTGGCGGTTTCTATATTTAGGCGACTCAGGAATCTTCCTGGGATTCTGATGAGCTGCTGTCTTCCTGGCTCTCCCCTGTGATTCAGATGTTCATGCCTCCTGAGGTCTTTCCAGTGGGACTTACTGTGTCGGGGTAGGGGGTGGGGTTGTAATTGGAGGGTAATTGGCAGAACTTCCTCCAGACACTGACCCAATGCCTTGTGGCCCAAATCTTGGCAGGGGTGGCGGTGACATTAGAGGGAGGGGTAGAGAGCTCACCAGCTTCTCTGAGAAAAGCTGTCCCAAACCATTAACACACATACACATGTACACAACTCCACACACACACAGATACACACCTAACTACATACACATACAACTACACACACTTACACACATTCATGCATTCAGTGAATCATTCGCTCAATAATTATTTATTGGAGATCCACTGAGATATTCCAAGCCTTGAGTGGGGTGTGGAAGGGTCAAGAATATAAATGAAAGAATAAAGGACTCCTTGGTGAGCACTTCCTAAATTCCTGCAGTGTACACTGTGATACCCTGAGGGATGAGGTGTGCGTGGACTCTGGACATAGTCCAAACTGGACTGAATTCCAGCCTCCGAGTCCTAGGACAGGCTATTCAATAATAATTGCTATAATTTATCGGGCATTTGTGCCAGGCACTTGTCTAACCACTTTTCCTGAATTTACTCAATTGCCTTAATCTTTAAATTTTTCATCTGGAAAATGGGGATGAGAAGCCCTTCCTCACCAGGTTGTTGTAAGGATTAACTAAACAATGTTGTAAGGATTAAATAAACTAATAGTTGTAAAGTTACTAGCATTTTGCCAGACCCACAATGGGTGCTGATGAAACATTACTTCCTTTCCTTTCTTCTCTGCTCTCAGGTAGCTCATAGTCTAGAGGGAGAAATGATCTAAGAACGCAGCTAATGAACACGAAGTTGGAGGTCAAGTTTCAAAGGACAGTTGTGACCAAGTGCTATGGGGTGCAGAAGAGCGAGGAGTTAGTCCCCTTTAGCTGGGAAAATGAAGAAATGCTTGGTTTCTGGGCTTCTGGAAGCCTATCCCCTCTCCCCACCTGCAGGTGTCACTGAGGTCCTGGCATGCCTCATGCCCTAGGTCCC
Organism: Tursiops truncatus; assembly: GCF_011762595.2. Classification (NCBI taxonomy): domain Eukaryota; kingdom Metazoa; phylum Chordata; class Mammalia; order Artiodactyla; family Delphinidae; genus Tursiops; species Tursiops truncatus. The sequence goes on from NC_047053.1 coordinate 18,447,079, forward strand.
CTGCATGAAGGCAGGACCTGCTTCCCTAGGGCTTCAAGTAAAGCCCACCGCTCCTGGCCTCATCTTTGCAGTCACTGGAAGGAGATGGGCTGCAGGGAAATACAGTGAGAGCCAAGACAGACGGCAGAGCCCAGAGCCGGAGCAAACAGAACCCTGCTCTGCTGCATGAGAGGAGCAAATGGCATTGCACAGAGGCGGCTCTGCAGAGAGCATCTCGACCATTCCTCAGAGGATGTCAGTTTCAGCTAAAGCTTTAGAGATGACAGTGATTTGTTTGTTTCCTCTGAAGAGCTCAAGAAAGAGGCAGGATTCTGACTTGCTCTGATGAGAAGAGCGTCATTTGGTAAAAGACTGGAGTCACAGAATCACAATATCTTAGGACTGGAAATGATAGCATTGCCTGTCTCCTAGGCAGGTTGTGAGGACTGAGTGAGCCGATGCCTATAGAGATTGTCATACAGGGTTCGGCACATAGTACATGCACACTGCCCGATCATGTGATCCGACTCCCTTGTTCTGAAGATGAAGTGTCAGGCCAGCATGTGACACGTAACATGTCCCAAACACATTTCTCATCTGCACCTCTTCCTTCGCCGTCCCCTGATGCCGTTAGATCACCACCTCCTCACGTATCCGCGATTTCTCCTGCTGGCGCCCCACCCCAAGTGGCGATCCGGCCATACCCGAAGCCTGAGAGGCAGCTGGGACTCCTCTCTTGACCTCGGCAGTCACTCGTCAAGTTGCAGGGCTTCGCCCTACAGTGGCTCCCGACTCTGTTTCTCGCTTCTGAGCACCACCACCGTCACCCTAGTTGAGCTCCTTGTAATTTCTCACCTGGCCCATCGCCACAGTTTCAAAATTGTCCCTCACCTCCCGTCTCCAGTTTTTAGGCCTCTTCTCTCCAAACAATTCTACCTATGATGCCAAATGGGTTTTTCCAAAGGCAGCTCTGCTCTCACCCCTGTATTCCAAAACCTTCAATGGCTCCCCACTGCCTACTGCATTAGGTACAAATTCCTCACTCCGGCATTCAAGCCTTCACCCCGTAGTGCTTTGGACTGACCTCTCAGCCTTCTTTGGCATCTCTCCTGGATAAATGCTATCTCTGCAAACCAGACCCTCTGCCATTTCCCGAACATGGACTTTCTGGCCCATTTGCCTGCCTCCAAGCCCTCTGCCTGACATGCCTTCCTCAATCTCTATGCACCCAAGTCCAACCCGCCGTTCAGGACACTACAAATGCCATTTCCCAGAGGAAGAAGTCCTTTCTCATCTCCAACCAGATGTTATCATTGTTTCCCTACGAATTCACAGAACATGATGGCGCAGACTCTCCTGAGACTCTTCCCCTGGCGGACCCTGCATGATGGACATTTGTAGACAGGTCCTATGTCCCATGAAGCACTGGGGTGGAATTCAGTTCTTTTGAATCCCTTACAGGGCTGAGCAGGGCTGTCTACACTGCAGACACTATGTAAATGCCAGCTGGAAAATGAGATTTCCCATTGAGTGGGTGGGTCATCTGAGTCCTTCTCCACCCTCCCTGGGTCAAGCTTGTACTTCCTGCTGCTCAAAAAGGGAGACCTCCTGGAATCCACAGGCTCTAGGACTGCTCGGTGCTGACTGGCTATTGTAGATATTACAAAGTTGCCAAACTCTGAGGACCCTGAGACATCATCTTCTCTAATCCCCTCATTTCACAGAAGAAACTGAGGTCCAGAGAGAAGTTACTTATCTAGGGTAAGGCTGAACTGTGACCAGAGTCTTAGTGACTTGGGTCTGAGGCATTGCTAGCTAAATGGACTCATTCCTTTATTTATTCCTCTGTTCAGCTTCCTTCATTGAGCACCAGAAACCCGCCAAGCACTGCAGAAGGTCCTGATGACTCAGAGATAAGAAAGAGTCCCTGCCCTCAAGGGACTCACACCCTGGTTGGTGTGGGGCTGGAAGGAATGCATATGGCAATAGGCAATCTGCAAGGAGAGACAGGGTGACGGGAGAGCAGATGAGGGTACCTCACCCAGCCTTGGCCAGTGATAAAGACGGCATCTTCCACTGCTGCTGGGACCACCCACACCCCAGCTCCCACCCCACCGCTGAGGGACAATCAGACTCTGCCGTGTCTCTTCCTTCCAAATTCTCTCCCACCGTCTGTGGTGCGGAGACAGTGTTTGATTGAAGCAATGAAATGGAGAAAGATGCTTTTCATCACCCCAAGATCCGTTGTAAAGATTCAATTAGACAAGACATAAAAACCACTTCGCTTACTGCCTTGCAGACAGCAAACCCTCACTAAAAGTTAACTATTATTATTACAAATAAGAAACTAGAGGCTCAGGGAGGTTACATACTGTACCCAGAATAACACAGCTAGTAAGCAGGGGAGCTGGGCCTTGAAGCCAAGCCCGTCTGCCTTCAAAAGCTCTCCTCTTTCCAAAATGCCACTTAGACTTAAGTTAGAGACCCGTGGCGTCTATTGTGGTCCTTCAGCTGATGGAGATGATCCCAGGAAGCCCTGGCGTCAGTGAACCCCTGCTGTGTCCCAAGTCCTTTTTTCATATACACAGAAGAGAAGGTTTCTGGAGACATCTGCAGAATAATAATACATAACAACATCTGCAGAAATAATAATTTTTGCAGCCTTGGGTGGGCCTCTAGGTGCGCTTTTGTATCAGAAAATGCACAGGACCCCCAAGATGAGTCAATCCACTTCAGAGCCAATCTCGTCCTGTGCTAGGGAGGCAACAGAGGAGAGAGGGCTTTCTGGAACTAATAACGTGGAACTGACAAAGAAGCCCATACTCCCAGCGGTGCTGGAAACACGCATGGTCATTATGTGGGAACGTGCGAGCCCTTCCAAGAGGACCAAGTGCAGCCAACACATGCTTTTGGTAAATTGTTTTATTCATCTGAAAATTCTTTTCATGAAAATGTCCAGCAGGGTGATTTAAATGTAATGGGGGAGATGTGTGGTGCAAACGGCAGGACCCTGATTTAGAAAGACTCAGAACGCAGAAGTCTAGATAGACGAAACCCATGGGAGGTTGCTTACGTCTTAAAAAGATTCACCTCTAGATCACCTCCGAGTAGGACATGGCTTCCCACTGTCATTTTTAAAACAGATTATTAACTATTTGACTGGAAGATGGGGGAGCGTGAGGTCAGACAAAATTAAAGGCAAAAGTAGGAAAAATCTATCAACTGAAGGTCCTTTAGGACAGCTCTCAAAGTACAGGCATGAGGGGAAGGGACCTTGGTCCTTTATGGTTTTGTTTTTGTAGCATTGCCTGTCTCCTGTCATGCAGGTTTCACCAAGGTAGTTGTCCGAATGTTTATATAGCTCTTACACAAACATCATCAGAGGCCCCGTGTCTCCTATACCACCCCCACCCCTCAAAAAAATACACAAGAAAGAACCAGGCACCCAGCAGAACAGCGTAAGAATTTCCTGCCCGAAAGAATCCAAAGGTCCCACAGGTCATAAAGGGCTCAAGATCAGGTTGCTCAAGCAATCATCAGACACCTTTCTACGACATTTACATCAAATATTTAGCCCACTTTTGCTGTGACGGGAAGCCCTCTAAGTCCTAAGGCAACCCATTCCACTCTGCATAGACCTGATCTATTGGAAGTTGTTGGTGTGGAGCCCAACACATGAAGCACCGTCCACTTAATCTAGGTCTATCCTCTTCCACTCCACAGGACTTCAGATGCGTGCTATTGTAGGTCCTAACCGAGGTAAACATGACCTTGACCGAGGTCAAGGCTAGCACTGGCTCCTTAAGGGCCAACACTTACAGGCTCAGGAACGCATCAAACCTTTAAAGCACTGATGTGACCTGATGCATCGCCTCTGTGAGTCTGAGGGGCAGCAAGATGGTACCAGGGATTGGAGGTCCCAAGTTCTCAGTCTTACTCTGCCATTGGTTCTCTCTAACAGCCAGTAAATCTTAATATCTTTTTTTCTTCCTAGGAAATCTCATTAAAGCCCATGGTTTGAGTTGCCTCGCACATTCCTATCTCTAGTCCAAACATCTTCTCAGGACTCTAGACCTGGAAATCCCACTGCTTATTTCATACTGTGTTTCAGTACTCTTAGAGGCTCTTCCAACTCAATATGCCCAAACTTTGTCATCTTTTGGGGAACCAATCTCACTGAATGGTGATGCCATGCATTCAGCTACACAATGAGTCACTTTTCAATCTTTTATGTCAATACCCTCCCATTCAATCCATTACCAAATCCAGTTGATTGTACCTCCTCAATAGATCTCAATTCCACCTGCTTTCTCCATCACCATCCTCACTGTGTCTATTATCCATTACCTGGGCTCCTGGACTTCCCTTCTACCAGGTCTCCCTGCATCCCCATGGCCTTTCTCCAGTGGGTTCTCCAGATTAAAGAGAAACAGAAATCTGATCATAACTCCCTGCTTAGAGCTGCTCAAAGGTTTCCCATTGTCCTCAGGATGGAGACACCACCCTTGAACATGGGGTCCAAACCCTGTCACATGGCCTCAGTTTGCTCCTAGCCATCTCCAGCCTCATCTCACCCTGAGCTCCAGCCCCTCTGGCCCCCTATTTAGTGCCTAATCCTTACTCCACCCCGTTCCTTCACAAGACCTTGGCAAATATCATTCCCTCTGCCTGGAGAGCCCTCCCCTGGCCCCATAGTTAAATCCTCATCCTTCAATTTCAGTTTTATGGCCAGTTCCCCTCCTCATACAGTCTCATAGCACCATGACCTTCGTTGCACTGGTCAGGGTTGAAATGCTCATTTTCACTTGGGTAATTCTTTGATTAATGCCTGTCACTTTTACGAAGTTTTGACCCGAGGGGAGGGAGCAATGACTCTATTTCTGCTCACTATTGCATCATTCTCCCTGGTAGCGCAGCACCTGCCACATAGAACTTGCCCAATAAGTACTAGCAGCATGGACGAGTGATACAGTCCGTGCTCTCAAATGAGCATACCCTAAAGCTTAGCATATGCACCTTATATACAGAATGCCAGGGCAGAAGATGGGTGGGGACGAGATTTTCCATGAGTGGAGTGGCCTTGGGAGGCCCACTGAAATCCCCTGCCCCTACCCCTGCCACAGGTAGCCAATGGCTATGGCAAAATTACAGGCCAGCTCTGCATGGCAGACAGGCAGCCCCCCAAGCACAGGGGGGAAGGTAGTAGCTTTCACTCTGCAAATGGACACATACTGGCTGTCCTAGGTAGGATGTGCGGGCCCCAGCCCCGCAGGTCTGTCCTTACACCTAGAGACACAGTCAAAGCACAGGTCTTATGGACCAGTCCCTTTGTCCCTGCTAGGGATGCCAGTCGCATATCAAGAGAACATCTTGTAGATCAAGATGCACCTCAAGCCACTGTCCCCTTCAGAGTCCATGAATTTCTCGGCTGTGAGCTCCTATAGCTCAGGGAGCTTAGTAGTATTGATTTACTGTTGTGGTTCTCAAAGTGTGGTCCCCAGACCAGAGCCTCAGCAACCCCTGGGAACTTGTTAAAAACAAAAATTCTCAGGCCTCACCACGGTCCTACTGAATTAGAAACTTTGGAGGTGGTACCCAGCAACCTGAGTTTTAACAAACCCTCTAGGCTGTCATATCATTTCACGCAAAAGTTTGAGATCCACGAGTGTACTGGAAAGAACACCAACGTTGGGGAGAGGCCAACCACATTTAGAATCCCGGCTGCCTCTTTGCCTGGCTGTGGGCCCTTCAGCCAGTCCCTTGATCCATGTGAGCACAGTTTTCTCATCTGTGAAATGGGGCCATGACTCCCTTCCCCATGGAAGTACAGTGAGGGTTCTCATGTCACGGGTCCTGCGTACTGTAGGCGCGCCATACATACTGTTTCCCTTCTTTCCTTCCACACCCCCCCCGCCCCCCGCCTCCCTGCTTTATAAATGAGGAGGCAGACTCAGGAGTCTGGGGTGGGGATACAGTCTGATTCCTTATGTGGGACTACACCACCTCTGAGAGGAATAGAGTCGGAGAGAGGCTGCAGGGCCAGGGACACCCCGAATGATGCATCAGCACAGCATGACTGGCCTGAGGCTGGGCGACCAGGGAAAGGGCCAAATCGCCACGGGTCCTAATTATCTCAGGTGCCAAGCTCATGGGGCCGGCTCTGTCTGAGCTGCTTCAGGTGATGATGGAAGGTGGGAACTCGGGGGCTGCTGTGAGGGCCGCTGGGCCTCAGTGGGAGATGGGGGACCCATTTTTGTGGCCCTTCCTGCCTCCTGGAGGGTGGACAGAGAAAGAGCCATGCATGTGTGGACAAAGAACGCCACCTGCCATTTCAGTGAACAAAGCATGTTGAAGCCATAACACCATTGGTCACTGCAGCCACACCCCTAGGGGAATTCAGGATGGAGAAAAGCAGGTTACTGGCCCTAGGTAGTGAAGGTGTGTATCAAAGGAATAATTTCAGTAAGCCCAGACGCTTGTATATTTCCATACATAGAAAAGCACTGAAACCATTAACTTGAGATGTCTGTTTTTTGTGTGATTAACAGTAATCTTTTGATGTTCTATTACGTGTTGTTGTTTTTTCCTCAGCCCAAACTCATATATCTTGGCTCTTCCCTTATCCTTTTGGAACAGTTCCTCAGAGCTATCTGAGCGGCTGGTTCCCAGGCTATCGTCCTCAGTAATGCCCAGAATAAAACATAACTCTCCATTTGTCCTATTTTTTTCCTGTCGACACACGGCTACAAGTTCATAGGAAAACAAAATGCTTTGAAGCTTGTGTGTGACCTGCTTGAAGAAGACAGACGTCGGCCCGGTGGTTAAGAGCCCCAGCTTAGAAGTGGACAGATCTGGGTTCTAAGCCATTTAGTAGCCATGAGATATTGGGTAAATGCCTTAATTTTCTCAAGTATCAGTTTTCTCATTACTACAATGGGGGTGGTAGAGTGGAAGCAGAGCCCCTTCCTTCCAGGACTGCCGTGAAGATTAAATGAGAAAAGTTCAGTAAAGCTGGAAGCACTGTGCATAACACAAAATAAAGACATCATCTATGCTGCTCCCTTCTCTCCATCTTGGCTTCTGATGGCTAATTCCTGTGTCCCAGACAACAGGTGACAAAGCCACTGACAGGCCAGCTGCTCCATTAGCCTCGTCGAGTGGAGATGTCACAAGTCCCTCCCCTGCCCCAGGGGTCTGCTCTGTAAGCTTCGGGAAACTGTGTTTGCTTCTGGGGGTGCAGAAAATCTTGAAGGAAAATTGGGTGAAAGAATATAGGCAGACGTCCCAGGACCCACGCAGTTAGAAAACCTCAACACGTTCTGAAAATCAAATCCATGTATCAATACATTCATTCATTCATTTGTCAAAAATTCACCATCATTTACTCTGGGAGAGGGACTGTATTGGTGGTACCAAGATTCAAAGGATGGTCTCTGCTCTTGGGGAGCTCACGTCTTAGTGGGGGTACAAGGGACTCGAGGGCTTTGGTTCCGCCGTGCGGTCACTGGGACTGCCCACAGACATTCTCCTCCTCCCAGGCATGTGGTAGGGTAGGACTGTACACCCCTGCAGTGTGACTTTTGGTCATATGGAGATGGAGCCTGGATCCCTGAGTGACCTGCTGTCAAGTCACGCTGGACACATAATATGAGCCAGAAATCAATCTGTGTTGTGTTAAGCCACTGAGACTTGGGGGTTGTTTCTTACCAAGCACAGTCCAGCCCGTTCTTCCTGATGCAGCCGTCAAACACAATACCGACCCCAATGTCTTTGTCATAAAGAACGAATCCTCCCCTCTGCCTGACCCCCAACTCCCACCAAAAATGGAGCTTCCTTTATCAGAATTTAAAACCCTAAGCAATTAAGATGCTATAAATGGAAGAGTTCTTTCCAATGAATAAAATTCCTCTTATTTCTAATGAATATGAGATGGCTTACATGAAGCTAAGTACTCCGGTGATTATAAAATCACCTCCATAAAATAACATTTCTTCTCCTGCTGCTCACGTGGCCTATTAAATTGATACTGATTAGGCATTTTTCTTTCTCTCTGACACTGATCCTTTGCACCGTTTTCAACCCACGGTCGATCTGGCCTGAGATGCTTTTCTCCTCCCGATCTGTTTAGGGGGCATTTCCAGGCGCTTCTTCCAAGTAGCTGTTGGCAAAAAGCAATTTCTGTGCCTACTTTATGTCCCCCAATTTCCAAAGACTGTCCTGAGTTAATGTCAGTTTATTTTATTATTTTAAGGTGGCTTCACATTCTTTATTATTACGTTTTTTAAAATTTTAATAGATCTTTATTGCAGTATAATTGCTTCACAATACTGTGTTAGTTTCTGTTGTACACCAAAGTGAATCAGCCATATGCATACGTATATCTCCATATCCCCTCCCTCTTGAGCCTCCCTCCCATCCTCCCTATCCCACTCCTCTAGGTCATCTCAAAGCACCGAGCTGATCTCCCTGTGCTATGCGGCTGCGTCCCACTAGCTATCTATTTTACATTTGGTAGCGTATATATGTCAATGCCACTTTCACTTCGCCCCAGCTTCCCCCTCCCACCCCATGTCCTCAAGTCCATTCTCTATGTCTATATCTTTATTCCTGCCCTGCAACTAGGTTTATCAGAACCATTTTTTTTTTAGATTCCATACATATGTGTTAGCATATGGTATTTGTCTTTCTCTTTCTGACTTACTTCACTCTGTATGACAGACTCTAGGTCCATCCACCTTGCTACCAATAACTCAATTTCGTTTCTTTTATAGCTGAGTAATATTCCATTATATATATGTACCACATCTTCTTTATCCATTCATCTGTCGATGGACATTTAGGTTGGTTCCATGTCCTGGCTATTGTAAATAGTGCTGCAATGAACATTGTGGTACATGTCTCTTTTTGAATTACGGTTTTCTCAGGGTATATGCCCAGTAGTAGGATTGCTGGGTCATATGGTAGTTCTAATTTTAGTTTTTTAAGGAACCTCCATACTGTTTTCCATAGTGGTTGTATCAATTTACATTCCCACCAACAGTGCAGGAGGGTTCCCTTTTCACCACACCCTCTCCAGCACTTACTGTTTCTAGATTTTTTAAACAGTGCGCTACTAAATAACCAAGAGATCCCTGGAGAAATCAAAGAAGAAAAAAAAATATATATGGAAACAAATGACAACGAAAACACGACGACCCAAAACCTATGGGACTGCAGCAAAAGCAGTTCTAAGAGGGAAGTTTATAACAATTCAATCTCACCTCAGGAAACAAGAAGCATCTCAACTAAACAATCTAACTCTACACTTAAAACAACTAGAGAAAGAAGAACAAAGAAAACCCAAAGTCCGTAGAAGGAAAGAAATCATAAAGATCAGAGCAGAAATAAATGAAATAAAAATGAAGAAAACAATAGCAAAGATCAATAAAACTAAAAGCTGGTTCTCTGAGAAGATAAACAAAATTGATAAGATAAACCGTTAGCCAGACTCAACGAGAAAAAAAGGGAGAGGATGCAAATCAGTGTCAGTTTATTTTTAAAAGCCCTCTTTTCCTCTTGACTGTTACTGTTTTGCCTCTGTATGACTATGGAGAGAAAAGAACACACAGGTAGAAAGAAAAGGCCCTGCCCCCTTTTTGTGAAATTAGACAGCACAGCATGTGGTCTGTGGCATGCTGAAATGACTCCATGTAGCTCCCACGTCTAGAACAAGGAAGCTCTACTGTATTAAAGCAGCAGCCCTTTTCAGTCTGTAAACACTTTCTCATTCATTCACCAAGTCCGACTGCGGCTGCTGCCCAGCTGTCTGTGAACTCTGTTCTCTCCCCCCCATTCCTTCCGCTACCCATCCCCACATCCCTCTGCACTTCTTCCCTGGATGGCTCCCACTCGCTCCTGACCGGTCTTGGTGCTCTCAATCTTGTTTTCCAGTGGACTCGCTACCTTGCAGCCAGGAGTCAGCTTTCTAAAATATAAATCTGCGTGGCTTTTTTATGCCTCAGCTCAAAAGCCCTCCCCACTGTTTTCTGGAAAAAGCCCAATTTGGGCATCCCCCTCCGACCCAGTCCCTGATCACCCCTCCAGTTTGTCTCTCTGACTCTCCTGCTGTGTGTTGAGCAAGCTGTGAGCCCCAGAAAGGTGCCACATTCTTATCTCCTGGCCTTTGCACAGGCTGTTTCCCCTTCCTAGAATGTCTCCCCTTCTCTAGCTAACATTTATTCATCCTTCAGACCGCTGCTGCTCCTTGTAGATGTCTCCAGTTTTTAACCTTTCAGGTTGGCAGCCTGTGGGCTTTCCTATAGTGCTGTAGCGCTTTCCACATCATGCTGAAACGGATCACTTGTCTGTCTCCCCCATTAGATTATGAGCTCGTTGAGGGCAGGGAGTAGAGCTCATTTCTCTATATACCTCCAGAGCTCACACAGTGGGTGCTCAATAAGGATGTGTTGAATACAAGTGAAAGAACCTACTATCTCTCTTTTTCTTTCTTTTTTTTTCTTCTTAGCTGTGCTGCTCGGCTTCTGGGATATTAGTTCCCCGACCAGGGATTGAACCCAGGCCCTCGGCAGTGAGAGCACAGAGTCCTAACCACTGGACTGCCAGGGAATTCCCCCTACTATCTCATTTGATCTTGAAGACAATTTAGGGGTATAGGCAGAGCAAGAGTTATTCCCAATTTCACAGGTAAGGAAACTGAGGCTCAGAGACACACAGCCTGCTCTGACTTGCTATGATGTAGCTGTCAACCATCAGTTGATGGGTGGAGGGTGGTGTGACTGGAGGAATCCATCTCTGGGAATCTGGTGACGGTGGAGGCCCGGGCAGGGCTTAAGATCATTCTCTCACTCACTCGCTCAACAAACACATCTTGAGCATCTATTGTGTACCAGGCATTGTGCTAGCCAGGACCCCGGCCTCAAAGGGGGCACAGCCCAGTCCTCTGTGGACTAGTCTAGTTTCTGAGCTTATTCTAATCATGGACTCTGTGAGAACCTGGTCAAAGCTGGGAAATTCCCTCCAGAAAAAGATAAACCTAGGAGCACGCACGCATACACACATGCACATAATCTATGTACACTTCAGGGTGTCCAGATTCCCCTGAAGCTTATCCATGGACCCTAGGTTAACAGTCCCTAGTTTAGATGAGAAGACAGGCACGCAAACAACTAAGTGATACGAAATGTGGAGCCAAGAAATCACAAGTAAATTCCCTCCCTTTAGGGGCAGTGGAGTCAGAGAAGACTGGGTGTGTCATTCAGTCCACAAATTTATTGAGCACCTTCTGTGCACCAAGGACAGATGGTGAATAAGACCATATAATCTCTTCCCTTTGGCTCTTAAAGCCCAGTTGATGGGGGCGGTGGCATTTGAACTGAGTCTTAAGGTCAGGAAAGGAGAAGGGGGAGGGCAGTCCAGACAGAGAGAACAGCACGGTCTGAGTTCTGGGAGAACAGGCAGACGGGCATCATCTCCCCCTTTGATTCTCTCCACCGACTAGAGGTGAGATCGGTTTCCAGTGCTCACTCTGGAAGAAGACAGCCCAGCAGAGAAAGGCTCCGTGGAGGGAGGGGAGACTGTGTGTGTGCATGCACCGTGAACCCCGCTTCCCTGCGAGCCTCCCTGCAGTAGTGCCCAGAGCCAACACCCAGGGTTGCCAGGCCCAAGGCACCACTGAACTTTCTTCCTTGATCTCAGCCCAGAACCCATCCCGGGAGAGAGCCTTCTCTTATTTCTTTCCCCACCTTGGCCAGAATTTCAAGTGCATGAGAAATGGAAGCTCATGGGTGGCTTGGATGCTAACGGGTCCCTGGGGCCCAGTGCAATCCGCAAAGCTTCAGCGCCTTTGTGCGCAGCCACTAGTGGCAGAGACAGGGGACCCAGGCGTGCAGCTGTCAGCTCGGCTACCTCTTCCTCAGGCTCAGTGCTACTTTTCCCCCTGCAAGACTCCGTTCCACTTTAATGGAGGGAAACCAGTTACTGCCTTCCTTTTAGTTTCTTGGCACATTTAATGCCCCCTGTGATATTTCTGGCAGATTCGTAGCTGGCTCTTAGAGGACGGTTTGTAACTACCACAAAACAACCGTTAAGTACCAAAAAATAAAAAGAGATTTTCTTTTTGGATAGAAAAAGAATACAGACACGTCTGGCTTTGTAAAATTACTGTCAGTCAGTGGGCATATGGGTTCCTGAAAAGTTGGGCAGAAATCACAATATTGTGGAAAGCATCCCTGAAATGCATCCCACTCTAGCTGGCAAGCACTTACACTCCTCCTTCAGATCCTGCCTAAGTGGCCCCTTCTTTAGAGAGCCTTTTCTAGACCCCTCCAGTGGAAGGAACAGATTTTTGTTGCATCTCTACCATGTGCCAGGGACTGGGCTACATTATGTATTATCTCAAACCATCTTCTCTACAATCCCATAGGTAGGCAGCAGTGCCATTTTACAGAAGAAACTGAGGCTGCGAAGTGAAGAGGCTTCCACACGTTTCCTAAGCTCACAGCTGATGAGGCCAGAGGTTGAAACCAGGTCTGGCTGATGCTAAAACCCATGCTCTGTTCATTACAACAGCTGCTGAGATAGCTCTTCTGCTCGAAAGGCCCTTGCATCCTGACTTTTCATCGTTAAGTCACATCCACTTTTAATCATTTGTTGACTGGTTCTTTCTTTCCATTTGGTGGGGTTCCTTGATGCAGGGACCATTATAGCCTTCCTAGGGTCTAGTGTGCCTCTCTCATTGGAGGGATGCAGGGAGTATTTGTGAAATGAAAGTAGGAATTGATGGGAATTCCCTGGCAGTCCAGTGGTTAGGATTCGGCACTTTCACTGCTGGGGTCCTGGTTCGATCCCTGGTCAGGGAACTAAGATCCCGCAAGCCGTGTGGTGCAGCAAAAAAAAAAAAAAAAGTAGGAATTGATTAGAGTTCCCTTCAGAAATGTTTTATCCACAACAATTTTCAGTGTATCTATAACTCTTTCTTAGATTTCTTTGCTTGCCTCCTGTGGCTCTCTAGATGAAGAATAAAGCCACCTCTGCTTTAAGAAGTCAAGCCTCGGGACTTCCCTGGTGGCGCAGTGGTTAAGAATCCACCTGCCAACGCAGGGGACACGGGTTTGAGCCCTGATCTGGGACGATCCCACGTGCCATGGAGCAACTAAGCCCATGCGCCACAAGTACTGAGCCCATGTACCACAACTACTGAAGCCCGCGCGCCTAGAGCCCGTGCTCCACAACAAGAGGAGCCACCGCAATGAGAAGCCCGCGCACCTCAACGAAGAGTCGCCCGCGCTCACCGCGCGGCAAAAGCCCGCGCACAGCAACAAAGACCCAATGCAGCCAAAAATAAATAAATAAATTAAAAAAAAAAAAAGAAGCCTAGCCTCCCCTCAAATTCTCCAAGGAATAAAAACAATTGGAAAAGAATGGCCAGGAAACTATAGAAAGATTGACTGTAAGATCTTGACCCGAAATATCCTAATTCACTGAAAACAGGACTTGGCCAACAGGAGTTCTACTTGCTTAAAACTTTCAGAAACATCACTTGAGACCATTGAGCAGTAGATCAAGATACAAATGCCCTTAACTTTTGCTGCTTCTCCTGTTTGCCCATCACCATCCCCACTACCTAGTCTCGGTCCTCCATCTTGGTAGGCATTCTCCATATTGTGACTTTTTGCCATCACCCACGGTGGGAAGACGAGGCAGGAAGTTTAGGCAGAAGCAGGTATGATTGTCAGGCATCAGCCCATCCCAAGCCCTTTAACAGATCTACTCACAATAATAACAGTGATAAGGGTAAATGCCAATATTTACTGAGAGCCTGTTACATGCCAGGCACCAAGCACTTTCTAGGAATTAACTCACTCAAGCTCTGCAAACTTCATTTTACGGGGAAGGAAATGGAAGCGGAGCTTTTAGGAGATTTTGGCTTGGTCACAGAGCTACAAGATGGCGGAGGCTGTATTTGAATCCAAGCAGGCTGACTCCAGGACGGCAAGTGTAGCTACTTTGTAATAACGCTTTGCCTGGGAGCACCCCAGGATCACCTCATCCCCAACCAGACCACCTCTTGGTCGCCCAACTGTTTGGCCCAATGCTCCCTTACTCCCGTCCTTATTTCAGCTTTACCTTAGGCGCCGGCTTACACCTGCCAAGACAGCAAGATTCTCTGGCATGCAGCCAGTGATACCACCGAGATGCACCGCTCTTGCAAGAGGTCGTTTGCCAGCTGGACTGTCAGTGGCCAGAGTTCAGTGAAGCCCCCCCCCCCCCCACAACTACTCCACGTCTCACAAGGGAGGAGGGGGAGCGCCGTCTGAGTTAGGGGGGACCAGGCGGTGCCTCAGGGCGGTGTCTCAGAGGTGGGGAGCATCGCCTTGCACTGCTGCTGGTTCCCTCCCCTCCGCCGGATCCCTCTGTTCCCAGCACGCTCACTGGGAAGGCAGTGCACCTTGAGAAACACCACCATCCCTTCCTGGGATCCAGTGCTGGCCAGGCGGGCGGAGGGAATGTTTTCATTTGAAATCCCTCTTCATTTCCCCACCTCCCTGTCCCTCCACCTGGCCAGGAATCACAACACGTCCCTGGCAGTGATTTTGGGCTGGCTGATTTACAGGGAAAATTTCTACTGGAAACCACGACCGGGAGGACTCATTCAGCTATCTGGGGACCCTGTGGTGTTTAGAAACCGTGCTTCTTGAAGCCAGTTACTATTGGCCAGAATCCCAACTCCAGACGACATTCAGGCACATTTCCCACCTCCTGAGCTTGTGCGTGTGTAGTTTTGTGAAGCTACCAGCTCGCAGACTTCTGCGGGCCCTGGGGTGTTGGGGGCCCTATCGGGCAAATCTGATTGGCTAAATGCTCTGTTCCTCTGGTCTCCGTGGGCCAAGTGCACGGTCACCAGCACTTGCTCTGTTTCACATCTGGAACATATGCTTTAGTAACTCAGAGCCTCTTTGGGGAGTTTTGGTTGCCTGAGGAAAAAGGACAAAACACCTTTGTTGGGAAGCATCTGGCCAATTCATAAAGTATTAGGAGCTGGAAGAGACTTAATCGGGGTTACCGTCAGCCAGAAGTCATCTGCATTAAAATGCCACGTAGCCTGGCAGCACCCAGAGCCCTTAGGTGAGGATTTTGACCCCTGACCCACCACTTCGCAGCTGTGAGCTCTTGGGTAAGTCATTTATCTTCTTAGCACTTTGGTTTCATTGTCTGTAAAGTAAGGCTAATAGTAATAGCCAACACTTAGAGAGCTACTTACAATAAAACTCTTTATATAGATAAGATCATTACATCCTTTCAACGACCCCACTGTATTAGTTTCCTGGAGCTGATGTAACAAATTATCCCGTTTATTCTCTCATAGTTCTGGAGGCCAGAAGTCTGAAATCAAGGTGTTGGCTGGGCCGTGCTCCTTTGGAGGGATGTAGGGAGAATCCATCTTTATCTCCTCCAACTGCTGGTGGCGCCTGGCATTCTTTGGCCTCCACGGCCCTCTTGCTTGTGTCTCACATCCTACTTTCCTTCCTCGCAAAGATACCAGCCGTTGGATTTAGTATTCACCCTAAATCCAGGATGATATCGTGCCGAGATTCTTAGCTCGTTTACATCTGCAAAGACTTTATTTCCAAATAAGGTCACATTCACCGGTACCAGGGGTTAGGACTTGGAGATATCTTTTTGGGATACATGATTCAACTCACTACACCTAGGAAATAGGTACCTCTATGATTCCCATTTTACAGGTGAGGAGACCCATCAGGGTCACACAGTAAGTGGTGGATCTGAAATGCAAAGCCATGCGGTCTGACTTCAGAGCTCATTTTAAGAAATCACTCCATTAGACAAATACTTATTGATCTGAGTAGAGTTGTAGATGCGAGAGACGCAACAGTAGGAAAAGGAAAAAAGGAAAAAACAGACCCCCTAAATTGTTCTAGGACCAGCAAGAAGGCCAGTATGGCTGAAGAGGAGTCGGTCATGGGGTTTGTAGCAAGAGCTGAGATCGGAAGGTAAGAGGGACCAGACTGGGTAGAACCTTCTAGTGACTTCGGTGTTCAACCCCCATGAGACGGGAAGTGTTTTGAGGGAAGAAGTGACGGGATCTGCTTTGTGTTTTTAAAGGACCCCAGAGAGACCAGTAGGTTGAGAAGTGACCATTGGGGGTCCAAGGCCTACACAGGAAGACAGTTGCAAGGCCCAGGCAAGAGGTGAGGATGCCCGGAGCAGGGAGGCACTGGTGGTAGAGAAGTGGTCAGATTCTATGCGTATTTTGAAGGAAAAGCCAACAAGATTTGCGGGCAGGTTGGATGTGGGCTTTGTAAAAAAAAAGGATGCCACGCTTTTTGACCTGAGCACCTGGAAAGCTAGAGCTGCCACTGACTTCCCGGTGCTTTCCTCGAAGGGTTCTTGTAATAACCAAATGAGATAACAAGAGGAAAAGTGCTGCCCTGAAGTTCCGCCCAGGGTCTTTGCTGGCTGTTGTTGTTATTACTGCTATTTTTCTGCGATCTGAAACTTTTTGCAGCTCTAGGTTGTCAGGAGGTGTCAGACTGGGCTGAACCACCGTCAAGCAGTGTGTCTATGATGAGAAAATATAATCATCTGACTATAATTTTAAATTATCCTTTTTTAGTATCTCACTCTCTTCCCCACCTGTGCTGGGTGCATATTTGAGATCCGAGAAGCCTCTCTCTGTCATAATGGACGAGACAATATCAATATAGTCTGCAACAAAGCAAACAGTGGCAATTTCGAAATTATTTCCTTCTGATCCTTGTCATTCCCCCCTGAGCCTCTGTAGGTAAATGGAGCCCTTACAGGCTTTTTGCTCTACGAAGTGTGACGTATACAACGACGGGCTACCTTGCTAGAAGCGATAAATTGGGCTACCTTGCTAGAAGCGATAAATTGGGCTACCTTGCTAGAAGCGATAAATTCTTTCCTTTCCAACTTGCCCAGGTTTCTAGCAACATTCTCATCAACGTGACAGTTTCCTGTTGATTTTTTTCTTAAAGGAGGGTAGTGTTCTGTATTTAATTCATGAGTGTACTGGTGTATTTCCATTGCTTCTTCGGTTCCTTCATTCAGACATTTCACAACTCTTATTAACAAGAAATAGCTATCATTTTCATTGTCCCTATTTTACAGAAACTGACGTTCAGAGAGGTGAAACTAATATGCTCAAGGCCACACACCTAATAAGAGCAAAGCATCGGCCTTTTCTCCACAGTGAAGAGTGGTATTTTCAAAGTAAATGGTTTTACGGAAACTAAACTTTATTTCCCACTCCCACCCCACCTCTTTGCAAAGCAGTTTTTTATTAACCTTAGTGAAACGTCAGAATCATAGAGTGATTTTATTTTATTTTATTTATTTATTTTTTGCGGTACGCGGGCCTCTCCCGTTGCGGAGCACAGGCTCCGGACGCGCAGGCTCAGCGGCCATGGCTCACGGGCCCAGCCGCTCCGCGGCATGTGGGAGCTTCCCAGACCGGGGCACGAACCCGCGTCCCCTGCATCGGCAGGAGGACTCTCAACCACTGCGCCACCAGGGAAGCCCCATAGAGTGATTTTAATGAAAAACAGTTTTACTACTTTCGAATGTTATAAAAATGATCAACTAAGATGTAATAGAGTGCAAACAGCGAAGAGGAGGGGAGTTAATGAAAAAATTACGATTCATAATATGCCTGCGGAACGCAAGCATGTATCATAAACATAAAAGACCTTTAACATTACAATAATTAATTGCAGGACTCAGAAGTTGCTGATGCATGAAAGGAATGCTTAATTTGAGAGCCCTTACTTTTAGAAAAAGGATACTGATTTTAAATGGATTTCCCTTACCTACTGAGAAACCCAAAGTTTTCAGAAGCAGAGGTAATTTCAAACGATTTACTCACAAAAAAAAAAAAGAAAAAAAAAAAAGACCACAGACACTGTATCTGCTTTTATATCAAAGTCTGAATAAATAGGACTCAAATTAAGAAGCACTTATTATATCATTGATAATCTTCCATCAGCGGTCCTTCATCATCAAGCCCGGGTTATTAGAACAGCGATGGAAAAACAGGGCACCATCCACACTTTCCTGGTCTGTTTTCCTAGGGCTTATGTGAGATTTTAAGATTTGCATTCCAGCTACATACACTCAGTCATAGTTTGCAAAATCATCATTTGTTAGAGGTAGAAGGGAGCCTATAGTTTTGGAGTCAAGACCTGCCACGGAGTCCTGGCTCTGTCACCTCCTAGCTGTGCAAATTTGGGCACATCCTTAAACTCTCTGAGCTGCGGTTTCTTCATCAAATTAAGATGATAAAATATTACGTGAAGTAAGTCAGACAGAGAAAGACAAATATCATGCATATGTGGAATCTAATTTTTTAAAAAAGAAAAGAAACAAATGAATTTCTTTACAAAACAGAAACGGACTTACAGATATCGAAAATAAACTTACGGTTACCGAAGGGGAAATGTGGGGCGAGGAGGGGGGAGAGAGAAGTCAGAAGCCTGGGATGAACACACACATACTACCATACATAAGACAGATAACCAACAAGGATCTACTGTATAGCACAGGGGACTCTACTCAATACTCTGTGATAACCTATACGAGAAAAGAATCTAAAAAAGAATGAATATATGTACATGTATAACAGAATCACTTTGCTGTATACCTGAAACTAACAGAACATTGTAAATCAACTATACTCCAATAAAAAATGGATGATAATGATAATGTCTATGTTATTGGGCTATTTTGAGGATTTGAACTTTGTATCTGAAATGTCTACTACGGTAACTGGCATGTTACACAGTGCTGAGCTAAAGGAATCTCTTACTATAATTGAGCCACACAACCTAATCCCTTTATTCTAAAGAGGAGGAACTAATGTATCAGGAAGTTAAAGCGACTTGCCCAAATCCACCTGGCTGTCTGGTGACTCAGATGATATAAATGCAGAAGCAAGGTGTCCTGCTTCCAAACTCAATACCTCATCAACCATTATGTTAACACTGAAAGACACCTCCTCCTACGGAGCCGTCGTTAAAGTCTCTCCATCTGGAACGTACCAGTCTAGAAAGCCTGTGAGAAAATATGCTGGGAGTGGGAAAGTCATGAATGCCCCAAATTTCCTTAAAATGCTGCCATCTGAGACTTCGGAGGGAAGGACGGGCCCCCTAGTCCTATGCCTTCAACCTATGTCTTTGGGAAACTCTCTCCCATGGCATGTGGTCAGTTCCCAAATGGGTCAAATTTCTGGTCCACTGCATCCTTTGCAATAGACGTCCCAAATACGACAACCCTACCTGTTCCAGATTATCCTGACCTTTGTGCCCTGTTGCTTCCTCTGACCCCTTCTAATTTAAAGCCTGAAACATCTCCCAAGGTCCTGCCCTCAACTCTCATCCTTTGCTCCCCTTTTTACACACCTCCCTGCATTCCATCACCCTCTGGCCTCTTTGTGGCAAGTACCCAGCGCCACCACCAGATCTGCTAATCCTACCTAAGTATTGGACCATGTGACCTTTGGCCTTGCTGGGTTTGCTCCAATTCAATAGTAAGTGTCAGACAATGAAAGCCAGTCCTATTCCAAACAGAGAGTACTAAGCTTCCAGCACTTATTACCCCCAGAAGGTAGTATAGCTTTATATCGAATTTAGCACCTGCCTAATTTAAGCAAATGTGTTAAATTCATGAGAACTGGAACCTTCATTAAATATCTCAGGAGCAGTCAACTCCCACCACTCCTTTTGCAGTATTCATAAAAGAGAAATTTGCCTCTAAGATTTATTCAGTTCCAGTCCTCCGGCACCTTCTCTGGAATCTCTTATTAAAGCAAAACCAAGCAACGATAATAAGAAAAGTCTAAACATAAATCAAACTGATCATGACTTGCCTGCAGTGTTGCCCACTGGCATTTATAAAAATTGATTCTGTTATTTTGAAATATCTCCTTTCTAGAGCAGTATGTTGTTTTTCAGTTTTTGATTGGGTTCTGTTTGTTTGTTTCACCAATTCCTTCCTGACATGGCTCTTCAGGGTTCAAAGCGATAATACCTTCTCTACAAAACCAGCACCATCCTCTTGGATGACTGTATCAATGGGGGAGTTTGGAAAAACTAGAAAAACCATCCCAATCTGGCTCAAACAGTACATTCTTTAGTTCGCATAAGAAGCCTAGAATGGTTTTCAGACACTGGATAACAGCACAGGACAGTGCTCCCTAAGAGAAGGGCAACAAACAAGGTGAGCCCCACGATTGCCCTGTCTACTCCCAGGAGAGTTTCTAGACTGCAGTAGAGGGAGGGAGAACGCTAGCAGAGGCTGGCAGCCTTCCTGAATTGAGGTGACATAGTTGAAAAGTCAGGAAGGCCAAATGGCTAGAATTCATGGGGTAGAATACCTAAGAGATGAGGCTTACGGAGAAAGAGCTTCAGAGATCTGCAGAAAGTCTCCCTGGAGACTTCCGTGAGTACTGATGAGTGCACGTATATAAGGAAACGACCAAGGTTGAGAGGAAGAACCACTGTAGGCAGAACAATCCCCAGAGACCAAACAAGGCCAGGAACGCTACATGTTTCTATCAGCTACAGCACAACAACTTTGCAATACGCCAGGCATGAGGCAGAGTCCTCAGAACGGTATTTCTTCAGTAGTGGAGACAAATTAGCCATAGACTAGGGCTGCCCTTGACCCACCTAATAAAGCTTAAAAGCAAGCTTCTGAAGCAGGGGTTGTCAAACGTTTTCTGTAAAGGGGCTGATAGTAAATATTTTAGGCTCTGCAGACGGAGCTGGTGACTGTGGTCCATTGAAACTGCATTTACAGAAACAGAAAGTGGGCTGGGTTTTGCATTCAGAATATAGCTGGCTGACCCCTGTTCTAAAGCATTAGAATTGTTTCTGAATTTAACTGCATCCCAGAACAAAGCCTCTCAACATTTAAAGGAATTGAAAAACAAACAACATAAAATTCATAATGCCTGACATCCAATCAAAAATGATAAGGCATGCAAAGAAACAGAGAACTATCACCCACAACAATGAGAAAAACCAACAATAAAACAGACCCCCAAACTGCAAAAGATGATCAGATTCGTAGACAAGGACATTAAAGCAGTTGTTGTAAGTATGTACCATTTGTTCAAGAATATAAAGAAAAGTGTGAGTATGATAAGGGGAGACAGGGACGATATCAAGAAGACCCAAAGCAAAATTTTAGAGACGAAAAGTATAATACCTGTGATGAAAAATACACCGATGGAATTCACAGCAGATTAGGTACAGCAGAAGAAAAGATCACTGAAACTGATGACACATCAATAGAAACTATCCCAAATGAAACACAGAAAAGACAAAATAAAAACACTGGAGTATCAGTGAGCTGCAGCATGGTATCAAATGACCTCAAAATCATGTATTTGGAATAAAAGAAGAAGGGAGAAGAGAAAATAATATTTGAAGAAATAAAGGCTGGAAGTTTTCAAAATTTGATGAAAATTATAAATCCATAGATGCAAATAGATCAGTGAACTATAAACATAAGAAACACAGAAAACTACATCAAAGCACACTGTAATCAAATTACCGAAAAGCAGTGATGAAGAGAAAATCTCAAGTCAGAGAAAAAGACACATTGCATACAGAGGAGCAAAGATAAACACAAAAGCAGACATCTCAGAAACCATGAAAGCCAGAAGACAGTGGAGTGATATCTTTAAAGTACTGAAAGAAAATAACCATTGACCTAGAATTCTATATCTAGTGAAAATGTATTTCAAAAACAAAGGTAAACCAAAGATTCTTTTTTCCAAACATACGAAGAGTGACAGAATTCATCACTAGCAGACAACTACCACATCAAATGTGAAAGTAAGTCCTTTAAGCAGAAAATAAAATGATACCAGATGGATATGTGAATTTACATAAGGAATATGTGAGTGAATATAAAATATTCTTTCTTATTTAAAAAAACTCTTTGAAACATGATGCTTAAAATGTAAAAATAATGATGTATTGTGGGGTTTATAGCACATGTAGAAGTAAAATATATGACCAAAATAGCACTAAGGTGGGGTGGGAAAGACGTAAGTACACTTTTGTAAGTTTCTTTTACTGTGTATGAAGTGACATAATATTTGCTTGAAGACAGACTGTGATAAGTTAAAGATTTATACTGTAAGCTCTAGAATTGTGGTTTCAGGGTTGCCTATCCTGGGCATATTTGTCACAGTATAGGGAGGGGCATCTAGTGGGTAGAGGCTAGGGATACTGTTAAACATCTTACCATGCTCAGGACAGCATCTTATGACAAATAATTATCTAGCCCCAAATCCTAATAGTGTAAGAGTTGAGAACCCTGTTCTACAGTAACCACCAAAAACAGTAAACAAAGAGATAGAACTAGGAAGCCGACAAAGGAGAGAACATGGAATCATAAAAATAATTAATCTAAAGGAAGACAGGACAAGTAGAAAAAGGAAGCAAAGACCAGATGGGGCAAATAGACAACAAATAGCAAGCTGGTAGACTGAAAACCCAACCACATCAAAAATCTCATTAAATAAAATGGTCTCAACATCTCGGTTAAAGGCAGAGATGGTCAGATTGGATATAAAAAAAGCAAGACCCAACTATGTGCTGTCTATACAAAACAACTTTAAATACAAAGACAGAGATAAAAGTATATAAAAAGGTAAACCATGCTAATGCTAATCAAAAGGAAACTAGAGTGGCTTTATTAATATCAGATAAATTTCAGAGCAAGGAAAATTACCAGAGATAAAAGAGCTTATTTCATAATGGTCAATTCACCAAAAGGAGATATAATAATAATAAGCATTTATACATTTAACAGCAGAGCTTTCAAATACATGAAGCAAAAACTGACTGAACTGCAAGGAGAAATAGACACAGCTGCAGTTATAGTTGGGGGCATCAATACTCCTCTATCAATAATGTGTACAATACGTAGACAGAAAGTTAGTAAGGATATAGAAGACTTTAATAATAATGGTGAAAGAGTGAATGGTTTTCTGCTAAGATCACCATCGAGGCAAGAATGTCTGCTCTTATCACTTCTATTAAGCATTGTATTGGATGTCCTAGCCAGTGCAATAAGATAAGAAACACAAATAAAAGGCATATCAACTGGAAAGGAAGAAGTAAAACCAACTTTAGTCACAGATGAAACAATCATCTAGGCAGAAGACTGTAAGGAATTTGCAAAAGAGCTAACAGAATTAGTAAATGTGTCTAGTTGATACATGCAACAATATGGAGAAGTCTGAGTTATTATGCTCAGTTTAAAAAGTCAGACAAGAAAGAGAACATACTGTATGCTTCTATTTCTAGAAAAGTTCTAGAAAATTCGAACTGAAGTAGAGTGACAGAAACCAGATCAGCTGTTCCCTAGGGATGGAGATGGAAGGAGGGATGGATTACAAACAGACACGAGGAAACTTTGGGAGGTGATAGAAACATTTCTTTTCTTGATTGTGTTGATGGGTTTACAGGTGTATTTGTCAAAACTCAGACTGAACACTTTAAATATGTGTATATTGTTGTAAAGTCGTCATATCTCAATGAAGTCATAAAAATGTTAAAAGAAGAGAAATGGGAAGGAAGAGGGGGTAGAGGCGGGGGGAGAAGCTGCCAGCCGCCTAGAGCTAGGATGGGCAACATCCCAAGCACTCTCCCCCCACCCTGCTGTTCATAGTGCTGCCTTTCTCAGAACTATGGCTGTTTCCCTGTGTGACTGTAGAGTAGCCACTCACGATCAGTGTTACAACCTTTTTGTTCACATCTGCAGGAAGGAGAGAGACTCCGCAAAGTTCCTTCTCAAACCAGAAAACACTTGCCCAGCAAACTTCTCTTTGTATCTCATTGGCCAGAATTGTGCTACATGCCTTTTCCTGAACCTTTGACTTACCAGGTCTATCCCATTATTCAGTAGAAGAGGGGGCTTTCATATTGAGGAATTAATCCCCGAGTTCACTACAGTGATCTTACTCTAAGATATTTTTCTCTTCACCACGAAAGACAGTTCTTTTTCTTTCCTTCCGTCTTCCTTCTCCTCCTTCCTTTTCTTTATCTTCTTTCCCTTCTTTTTTTTTTTTTTTTTGCGGTACGCGGGCCTCTCACCGTTGCGGCCTCTCCCGTTGCGCAGCACAGGCTCCGGACGCGCAGGCTCAGCGCCCATGGCTCACGGGCCCAGCCGCTCCGCGGGCATGTGGGATCTTCCCGGACCAGGGCACGAACCCGTGTCCCCTGCATCGGCAGGCGGACTCTCAACCACTGCACCACCAGGGAAGCCCTTCTTTCCCTTCTTCTTCCTCTTCTCCTTCTTCTTCTTCTTCCTCTACCTCCTCCTTCCCCTCCCCCTTCTCCTTCTTAACAAAGATATTATAGGTCACACATTAATTCATAGATTTAAAAAAAGTGTTTAGGTATATTTATGAAAGATGAAACTATAGGTGGGGACAAGAGATGGGTTCGCTCTGTTACTAAGGACCATCTTCATGCCTTGGGGTCTGTTGGATGGGCAGGGCGCAGACAGGAGCTGCCACTCCTTGCCCCTCAGATCTTGTGATGAATCCAAAACGACCAAGTAAAAATTGACTCCTTTATTGTATAGCAAATCCACACTCCATCCAGCTCCATGACGGTATGGTGTGTGATTTGAATTCAAGAGGCAAACACTGGAAAGCTGCCTCTCTGGTGCTATTTCTCATAAATCCTTAGATATTAATATGAATCCCTAGATATTAATATTTATCTATAATATCCCTAGATATTAATATTTTAGGTTAAAAAGAGGTGCCAACTTTTCTAATTGACATGGTCCTAGACAGTCAAGCAGATAAATTAAATTTTAATAATACACCTTTTTGGGCCCCATGGGATTCACTATAACTGTTTCTGGATTGAATAGATAAAACCCTGCACATACGTAGTTTTAATTTTTTCTGAATCGGCCCTTGTTCAAGAAGCATTGCTCACCACAGTGGTCTACAGGGCAGGAATTTGCTAAGCAACTAAAGAGTTTACCCTGGGTTTCAGGGAAATGTTTAACCTACTAGAAAGAACTAACACATTGCCTCTCTCTCGCTTTGTCACAGCTCACCCTTCCCCCTCCCCATATCCTCAAGTCCGTTCTCTAGTAGGTCTGTGTCTTTATTCCTGTCTTACCCCTAGGTTCTTCATGACAGAGGCATGGACATATACACACTGCCAAACGTAAGGTAGATAGCTAGTGGGAAGCAGCCGCATAGCACAGGGAGATCAGCTCGGTGCTTTGTGACCACCTGGAGGGGTGGGATAGGGAGGGTGGGAGGGAGGGAGACGCAGGAGGGAAGAGATATGGGAACATATGTATATGTATAACTGATTCACTTTGTTATAAAGCAGAAACTAACACAACATTGTAAAGCAATTATACCCCAATAAAGATGTTAAAAAAAAAAAAAGAACTAACACATTGGAAAGTCCTTTAATGGTATCCATTTACATGTTAATGCTCTAATTACAAAGATGTTTTATCGGTTCATTTAATGAGCGGAAACCCTACTTAACTCTACTTAGAACCCTGTGTTAACACTTGATAAGCGTCAGGAATAAAACTTTCCCCAGGATGAACATGGAGATTAGCGACTTAGTTTGTAGTGGGTTCCTTTCTCCGTAGTCTCAACACCCTCTGCCCAGCTGACTGCCCGAGAGAGTTTGTGTCTACAGGTGCTGGGCTAAAGGATG
The DNA here is from genome assembly GCF_011762595.2 of Tursiops truncatus. Classification (NCBI taxonomy): domain Eukaryota; kingdom Metazoa; phylum Chordata; class Mammalia; order Artiodactyla; family Delphinidae; genus Tursiops; species Tursiops truncatus. The sequence goes on from NC_047053.1 coordinate 18,472,812, forward strand.
TTGTCATGAGTCTGTGCTTGCGTTGGGCTGCGGGGGTGACCAGATCCTACAGTGCTCTGCTCATATACCCCCGGGAGCCTTCACTCTTTTCCTGCCTGTGGCTCTTGGCCTGGCGTGCTTTCAGTCCCCAAAGACAGCCTCTGTCCATAGGCTGTCCTCTGCCTGTTGGAATCTGCATCCACCACATGGAAGTTGGAGGTACCTGGGAATTTACATCCCCCTTGGGAGCAGCCCTTAACCAATGACAGAGGTACGGGGTGTGTAAACACTCTGGCTCCCTTGTGTGCTCAGGGCTCAACTCCGAGGTATGATCTAGACCAGTATAACAAGACTTGGTGATCTGATTCAGAGAACTTTTGCCAGGGTTGAGATTCTGCATTTCTGACGAGTTCCCTGGTGACTGGCGATGCAGCTGCTCCAGGACCATGCTTGGCGTCTCACTGGTCTACTCTGTCTCCAGAACACCCCGTGGGGCTGAGTAAAGTTTCCTTCTCAGGGACTTTGGTTGCCTTGCTTGGCTTGGCCATCTTCAAGGTCCCAATTCACTATTGATTTTTCCTGGGAATACTTCCTAATAAATCACTTTCACACCAATCCCCGCCTCAGGATCTGCTTCTGGGAAGCCTACCCTAAGGCAATAGAAAATAAACACCTTAGCAGGTGGAGGACACTAGTCAAGACCCTCCGTGACTGAGACGATTCAGGTCCCAGCCATGCCACAAAACTCCCAAGCCTCCTGACTTTGCTCACGCTGGTCGGTAAAGCCGGAATTATTGCTTCTGCTTCTCTGCGCACTCCTCATTTTTTAAGACTCACCTCTAATGCCAACCTTACCATGAAGCTATTCTTGATCTCTAAAGTCTGAGTCAACCCTTTCTCTCCTTGTGTTTTCACAGCATGTTGCTCATGCCTTGGTTTCCTCATCCAAATAATGGGTATATGATACTTGCTTTATCACTATCACAGAATTGTTGTGATGAACAAATGAAAGGATAGATGTGAAATTCCTCACTAAGCTGAAAAGGTTTGTATGAATGCCAGCTGTTACGATGATGACTATTATGTGGGAAAAAATACAGCACCTGTTCCCTATGCAGAGTTTTTCTAAAACAGTTTTTGTTTTGGGGGATCTACATATGAAATTTTGGATTTACGGCACCGGTAAGTAGGAACCATTTTTTTTTAATGTACAAACTTAGGCCTTAAAGTTTCCAGACTGGGGCGCAAATCTGTTACTTGGGAGCTCCCACTGCTGACTGCTAATCCCACGGCCCAACCTATGACACTCTGTAAAACCAAGACCAAGGTCAAAGGGGGCCAGGTTCTGGGGGTAGAATATGGGGTGAAATCCAGTTTCTGGGGTGTCTCAGCGGAGTCCTCAGGGCCGTCAGCTTTCTCCCCATCCACACACCAAGCTGTAAAGCCTATCACTGTAGGCTGAGCCGAGAACTTTTGGGAAACACAAAAAGCTACTGTTTGCCACTTCTCCGGGGATGATGACAGCACCCAGACAAAAATATCTGGAGCTCAGCGGGATGTGTGAAGACTGGACTGAGAAAGAGAGGTAGCGAGACGGGTGTGGGAACAAGCTAAGCCAGCTTGCTTGCACTGTGACATTCGTTATTAAATGGAAAGGAAATTTAACGAGTGAGGTGTCAGCCCCATCCTCAACCTTCCTGAGCACAGGCAGCTGGCACAAAGCAGACTCTGCCCAGGCTAAAACCCCCAAATGACAGCAATGTGGGGAAGAGAAACTCACGGAGCCTACTTAGAATCATGTAGATACAGGTACAAGTGTAGCGCCATCACCCAGTATCTGCATGACCTTAGGACATTCCTCTATCCTTTCTAGACCTCAGTGTTCTTACTGCAAGACGGGGGTAATCACATAGTAGAGGGTCACTGTCGGGATTAAGTAGAGTACGGATGGAAAAGCATCATGCCAATAACTTCATAACATTATGACTGGTATTATGAGTGATGACCATGATGGTGGTTGGGTTGATTATTTTAGTTTTTAAAGTGTTTTCAGTCCAGTATAGTAAAAGGCTACTGGTCTTCAACTTTTTTACATTGAGAAATGAACCCTGTCCTCAGAGGGTTTGCAGGCTGTCAGAGTAGACAGACTTATAACCCAACAATTAAAAGATACTATTTTGGGTCAGAGAACACACGTGATCATCTTTATTGTGCAGAAGGGGGAACTGAGGATCAGAAAGTCAAATGACTTGCCCAAGGTCATGCAGCTAGGAGGAAGGAGGGTCATAGTTCTAGCCCAGTTGTCTGATCCTACACTAATACCTCAAGGATGGCTGCCCTCACCTCTCCATCCTGGGACATGGTGAGGGGGACTTGGACATTGATGGTCTGGAGGGGATGAGGGACGGGAGGACGACAATTGACATGAATCCTGCCAAAATCTTATTGGACTTGGCATTTAAATACCTATTATAATCCATGACATGAAGCAGTATTTGGAGAGGAGGAGGCTGTCCGGGTATCATGTGGGGCACTGGGCTGTGGGTACCCTGGCTGGGACTCCCAACTGCCCAATTTCAGGCTCCCAAAGAAAGAAAGCATGGTCCAAGTTGTCATCTACCCACACAACTTTCTAGCCACGCTGCTTTCCTTGGGCAGGGATGTCCTTTCTGAGGATGAAAGGAGAGACTCCTGAACTTGTGGCCAGGCTTCCCAGGTGTGCGTCCTGGCACTGCAGCTTACCTGCTGGGTGAGTTTCGGCATCACTGGATTCTTCTATTTTTTTTTTTTTTTTTTTGCGGCACGCGGGCCTCTCACCGCTGTGGCCCCTCCCGTTGCGGAGCACAGGCTCCGGACGCGCAGCCTCAGCGGCCATGGCTCACGGCCCCAGCCGCTCCGCGGCATGTGGGATCTTCCCGGACCGGGTGGATTCTTCTAAGCTTCGGTTTCCTCCTTTGTAAAAATGTGGCACTTACACATGCCCTGCCTCACCCCTCAAATAGCCCGCCTGCCATGTGTCAGCTATCTTGCTGGGCCCTTTACATATATCAAAGGGATTAGGAAGCAATGGGGCACAGGGTGGATGCTCCTGGAAAACTATAAGCAGCGCTAGCAGCTCATTTGATCATTTCTTTACCATAATCCCTCCTCATCCCTATTTTACAATGGGAGAAGCTGTTCCTTGGAGAGGTTAAATACTGAAATTGAGGTCACATAGCTATTAAGAGGTAGAACTCAGATACAAATCCTGACTTTCAAACTGTGTTCTTTCCACTAGGCTATGCTGCTTGCTTAAAAGTACGTGAGATGACGATGATTATTATCACTTATGGAAGAAGAATGTCAACATAACCTGCAGCAAAGATGCTCCAGTTTTCTCCATCCACGGAGAAGGGTAAAGGTATACGTTGGGGCCCACGGGACATCCCTGGAGCTATCTGCCAAGGCCTCCCCAAAGCCCAGGCAGGAGCGTGGAGCCCGCTGAAGAGTACTGATAGATTGCTTCCATGTCCTGGCTATTGTAAATAGAGCTGCCATGAACATTGTAGTACATGACTCTTTTTGAATTATGGTTTTCTCAGGTATATGCCCAGTAGTGGGATTACTGGGTCATATGGTAGTTCTATTTTTAGTTCTTTAAGGAACCTCCATACTGTTCTCCATAGTGGCTGTATCAATTTACATTCCCACCAACAGTGCAAGAGGGTTCCCTTTTCTCCACACCCTCTCCAGCATTTATTGTTTCTAGATTTTTTGATGATGGCCCTTCTGACCAGTGTGAGGTGACACCTCATTGTAGTTTTGATTTGCATTTCTCTAATGATTAGTGATGTTGAGCATCCTTTCATGTGTTTGTTGGCAATCTGTATATCTTGTTTGGAGAAATGTCTATTTAGGTCTTCCGCCCATTTTTGGATTGGGTTGTTTGTTTTTTCGATATTGAGCTGCATGAGCTGCCCATCGACAGATGAATGAAGAAAGAAGATGTGGCACATATATACAATGGAATATTACTCAGCCATAAAAAGAAAAGAAATTGAGTTATTTGTGGTGAGGTGGATGGACCTAGAGTCTGTCATACAGAGTGAAGTAAGTCAGAAAGAGAAAAACAAATACCGTATGCTAACACATATATATGGAATCTAAAAATAAATGGTTCTGATGAACCTAGGGGCAGGACAGGAATAAAGACGCAGATGTAGAGAATGGACTTGAGGACACGGGGAGGGGGAAGGGTAAGCTGGGACGAAGTGAGAGAGTAGCATTGGCATATATACACTACCAAATATAAACTAGATAGCCAGTGGGAAGCAGCTGCATAGCACAGGGAGATCAGCTCGGTGCTTTGTGACCACCTAGAGGGGTGGGATGGGGGGGTGCGAGGGAGACGCAAGAGGGAAGGGATATGGGGATATATGTATACATATAGCTGATTCACTTTGTTATACAGCAGAAACTAACACAACTTTGTAAAGCAGTTATACTCCAATAAAGATGTTAAAAAAAAAAAAAGAGCATGAATAGAATTGCAAATGGCCCCTCTTGGTGGAAACAATGAGCTGGTGTCAGAAGCAATAAGCTTCAAGTGCAAGGGCCTTGCTGCCCTGGGCCGTGGCCCCGTTCATCCCACTTGCGTCTGATTAGGACACACTGTCGCCCTTGGTGGTAGCCCCTGATGTCACAAACAACTCAAGTGACAAGAGCGCTCCTTTGGGCTGGAGATCACAAGGAACTGGGGCTAAAATTCAGTGCTGGAAGGTGGGAAGTGGTTGGATATAAATATTGTAAGACAACAAATGTGATTCAGAAGGCTAATTGGAAGACACTGCCACCACCCAGGGCTCCCGGCGGCATGACACACAGATGGGAGTAGAAATCTCCGCCTCGGCTTCAGAACACACCCTGTAAGCCACGTGAAGGGAGCTGTCCCCTTCAGGGCCACACATCAGAGTCCTCCATAGAAAGCCGGTGGGTGGGGTGGGGAGAGGTAGGGTGGAGCAGAGACAAGAATCAGACAGGCAGCCTGTCACTTAACCTTTCTGAACCTCAGTTTCTTCATCTATAAGATGGGTGCAGAGCGAAAGGAACAGTGGGCAGGAATTCGATTAGACGATCTTAAATTGCCTGGCTCTCTCCCTGCTCTAACCCTGTGGGATTCCAGGAATCCACACCCACCACTTCGATGTGATGTTTTGTTTACTGAGACGATACGGCTTGGGGGTTCAGCAACTGGCCTGTGGAGCCAGACAGCCTGGGTTCAAACATCAGCTCTGCCAATGGGCTTGCTCTGGGCCCCGCATCGTAGAGGGTGCTTCTCTGGCTCTTTTCCATCTGTGTCCTTCCCTATAGGGGCCCAGAGGATGTGCCCATCTGAAACCTGTGTTTCTCATTCTAGATCACACTCTGGGTCCCTGGAACCATGGAACTCTCTGCCTGAATGACTCCATGTCAGCTCCCGGGATCCAGGAAGGCCTCGTCTGTGGGTCCATCCTCCCTAGAATGGACCGTGGTATTGGTGTGCACACCGCCTTCTCCCGAGGGCTGTTTGCAATGGAAAGTCTAAAGCTTGGACGTGTGGGCTGGGGTGACCGCATGCACTTGTGAATGGTCCCTCACACTTTAAGACAGAGCTGGGAATAGGAAGAGAATGAAGGTGCAGTGTGGGCCAGGGACCACTCTCCTGGGCCCACTGGTCCTGGTCTGGAACTCCAAGGAGTGTGAGAGTTCTGAATTCAAACTGGGCCTTGCAGTCATTATACAGGTAGATTAGTCAAGCAGGATGAGAGAACATATTTTATACAACAACTTGTTGGCTGGATTCATAACTTTCAAATATTTAGACATGTGGTCTATGGGCCTCCATGTACTCTTGCCCTGAGCCCCCCACATGTTAATGGGGAGCCTGGACCCTGGGAACATTGCTAGGTTTCCCCACCTGTAAAGCAGAAATAATCCTCACAGAGTTATTATACGGGCCAATGAGCTGGCACGTGGAAACTAGTATTTCTTTCTCTGCCCAATGCATGGTGAGCATTCAGTAAAATGTTACCTGTTGTTATTTTTCTACCATCCAGGCCTGGGGTTCTACCCTCCACGCCCTGCAGACTTCCTGGTCCCCCACTGTCATGGCTTCACTTCATCACCCTGTCCTGCCACCTGGCACATGTTAGCCAGACCACAACTCTGCCTGGCGTATTGCTACCTCTTGAGGTCCCTTCAGCCTGGGTAGCCTCTCCCAGCCTGGAGGAACCTCCCGCATCCTCTCCTGGCAGCTCCCATCCCGGCGAAATAGGACCCATCACCTGCACAGCTAAAGTCAGTGCACCAAGCTGTTTGCGGCGAAACTAAAACAGGCAAATAAAAGCTTCTTGAAGTATCACCATCCCAGCTAGGGAAGGATGCATGGGGAGCTAAAAAGCACAATCCCTCTTCTAGAGAGCAAATAAACAAGTCTGAATACAGGCGCCAGGGCTCAGCCCTGGCATTAAGCATCTTGCTTGGAGACCTGGCTGGTGACAGCAAAGCCAGTAGGAAGAATTGCTCTTTCAATGTACCTTTGCTATCGTTAAAGGCCTTCTGTAGCTCCTCTGATACACTTATTGTATTTTTCTGGCATCATGCCAGCTAAAAGGAGGCTAAATGATAAGTCTGTTAACAAATACCTCAGTTAATTTTATGGCAGAGAGAGCAGAGGAGGGAGTGGGTGGGACCAGCCCCATGCTGCGGACTCAGAACCATTTTGGGCATCAAACATTGATTAGGGACCAATCCTAAAAGCCCCCATGATGGTGTAATGGCTCATTCTAAATGCTTCCTGATAATAAAATGAGCATTGATTGGAAAGACAATATTTAAACTCTATCCACAGTATGTCAAGGAAAGTACAAGGCGGATGAGGCATGAGAAACACTTAGCCAACTTGTTTAATCGTCAGGGGCCCTGCAGTGTGTGTGCTCTTGACAGGTGGGGGAATGTTCGCTAGGAAATGCTTTATCAAGGGAAGCACCCCCAGACCCCGATTCAAATCCTGGCTTCTCACATTGGCGCTGAGTGACTTTGGACGCAACACATAACCTCTGTGAGCCTTTGCTGGCTACTCTAGAAAATAGAGACATCGATACTTCTCTCATGTAGTGGTTGGAGGGGGCTAAAAGGAAGAGGTACATAGAGTGATGCAGCAGCATAGATACATTTGAAGCTCCCGTCCTCCTTCCCTTGAGTTGGAACGTGGTGGCCCTGATCTGGGAAAGCACACCTGTAGCTTCAGGACAGGTACTGCGCCATGAACAAAGGAACAGGCTCAGAAATTGATGGCTCCTCTCCCTTGCAAAGAACTGCTTCACATAAGTGCATTGACCGTCATCACTGACCCGGATACGTGTCACACGAACCAGATTCTGATTGTTAATTAAGTAAACCTATGATGACATTCCCATGAGTATGGTCTTTCAGTGGCCCTTCCTTGTTTACCTTAGGACAAAGTCCACACTCCCCAGCACCGCATCTGAGACCTGTCTCCCACCTCCCTGCCTCACTGGCCCCCTGGTTCTTCCACAGGCCCTTCCTGTTCCAGCCCCATGCTCTGTGCTGACTTCCTGCCTTTGCACACATATGCTGTTCCCTCGTCCTGGAGTACCTTTCCGCCCTCTCTGCCTAAATGACTCCTTCTACCCTTAGGGAGAGCTCAGGGGTCCTCCTCTTCAGAAAGCCTTCCTTGACATCCCCACACCACTCAGGGTTAGCCTTCCTTCTAACCCACGAGCTTCCCTCCTCCAGCAATGATCGCACTCCTTTGACATTGCGTCCTCTTCTCTCTCAGACCTGAAGGCGAGTCTCACCTCTGTTTGTTAGGCAGCCATTTCAGTGCCTGGCATAGAGGCAACCATTTGTAAAAGTTTTTTCACTCAGCTCTCAATCCCTAGGGAATCTTGTCCAATCCCAGAGATTTGAAAACCATGTCTGTTGATATTCAGAAAAGAAGAAAACCTCTAATTCAAAAAGATACATGCATCCCAGTGTTCATAGTGGCGTTATTTACAATAGCCAAGACATGGAAACAACACAAGTGCCCATCAGCAGACGACTGGTTTAAGAAGATGTGGTACGTATATACCATGGAATATTACTCAGCCATAAAAGAATGAAATAATGCCATTCGCAATAACATGGATAGACCTAGAGATTACCATACTAAATGAAGTAAGTCAGAAAGAGAAAGACAAATATTATATGCTATCACTTAAAGGTGAACTCTAAAAAATAATACGAATGAATGTATATGCAAAACAGACTCACAGACATTGAAAACAAACTTAAGGTACCAACAGGGAAAGGGAAGGGGGAGGGATAAATTAGGAGTATGGGATTAGCAGATACAAGCCACTATACATAAAATAGATAAACAACAAGGTCCTACTGAATAGCACAGGGAACTATATTCAATATCTTGTAATAACATACAAGGGAAAATAATCTGAACATATATATACATATATAGGTATATATCAACATATAACAGAGTCACTTTGCTGTACATCTGAAACTAACACAATATTGTAAATCAACTATACTTCAAAAACAAACAAACAAGGAAAACTATACGCTGAGGACTCACAAATAAATCTGGCCTAGCCCACTCCCTTCACATCTACACTTACACACCATATACCCAACTGCCCACTTACGTATCTCACTCGGATGCCCACCTTGTCCAGGTCTGAGCTCCCGATGGCCCTTCCCAAACCGGCTCCTCTTTTGGCTCCTCCCTTAGCAAGTGGAAGCTCCATCTTTCCATCGCTCAGACCAAAAGCTCTGGTGTTGTCCTTGTCTCCTTTTTCTTCTCTTGCACTATATATCTGGTCAGGCTGTGATTCTGTTGCTCTACCTTCAAAATAGACTTGGAATCTGACTCATCTCACCCCTACCTGTGGTCTAAGCCATTGTCTTTCTCACTTAGATTATTACAATAGCCACATAAGGGATATCTCCATTCGCTTCCACCCTTGCTCACTGCAGTTTATTCCCAGCACAGCAGTCACAGTGATCCTGTAAAATTATGTCACGCCTTTGCTCAAAACCCTTCAAAGACTCCCCGTCACATTCAGAGCAAATGCCAAAGTCCTCATTGTGATTACAGGGTCCTACACAGTATGGCCTCTGTTACCTGCCAAGCTTATTTCCATTGTTCTTTGGATACCCCAGGCAAGTTCCCACCCCAGGGCCTTTGCACTGGCTGTTCCTTCTGCCTGGAGTAGTCCTCCCCCAGGTCCATATGGCTAGTTTCCTTAACTCCCCCAGGTCTTTCTGAAACATAAGGCCTTCTCTGGCTACCTTATCTAAATTTCACCTTCCAACACATATTCCCATTCCCTGAATGATTTTTTTCTTGTTAATACTAGTATTAAGTATACAGTCACCACACTATATACTTTACTTATTTATCTTGTTTATTTTCTGTCTCCTCCAAGCAGGGAGGGCACGGACTTTAGGTCTGTTTTGTTAATTACTGTGTTGTCTGTACTTACAGCAGCGCCTGGCCCCTAGTAGGTGTTCATTAAACATGAATTGGTTGAATGAATGAATGAATGACAAATTTCTTCAGGGGACAAGCCTGTCCCAGCAGCCCTCCAGCACCACAGAGATATTAAGAGTTCCACAGTGAGGAGCGAGCAGTCTTGGGCCATGCCTGCAAAAATGCAGCTCCCACGAACCCCCACTGGGACAGTTGTGGATTCCTTCTGTGCGGTGAATTTTGGAGGGAGATAATTGGCTGCTTGGGGTCACTGAGCTGCTAAAAACAGGAATGGTTTTCTCTCTGGGGAACATCCTAAAGAGAATTTCACAGCAGGAAGAAATGAAATGTGAATGGAGGCAGTATGCGTTGGGCCCAGACACCTCACCCACCCTGAGAGGTTGTCTTCCCCATCTGGGTGCCCAGGGTGTGGCCAGTAGGTCAGCGTTCCTTTGGGAGCCCACTGCGGGGTGGGGCAGGGCTCCAGCTGGACTTGGCAAAATGTAAAGCCAGCTATGCACACACAGGTAGTTCCATTCCTCCATTAACTTATATATTAAAAAAAATTAGATATGTGTGTCTATGGAAAGAAAATGTGACTTTAAGATATAATTGCGGTTTCATTGTTGTTACCTTCCTAAGTAATGCCATTATCGAAATTTCTCCTTCCTGTTTTATTTTGCTTAATCCTTGCATTTGTGGCTTGCTCCCGGAAGCCTTCCCAGGATGGGTAGCACGTCAAAAGTCAGAGAGAAAGAAAGCAAAGAACGGCCCTTACGCTCCTTGAGACAGTGCAGCACGCGATGCCTGCCCCCACGAGCTCAGAACCTTCACAGACGCCAAACGAGAGAACACATGGGCTTCTTTGGGCCGAAGGGGCAGGAAAGACAACTGTTAGGAAAGCCAAGGCTGGAGGGCTTAAAGGACCACTTTCCGACAGTTGGAGTAGCTTGGCACTGATGCTACGGGATGGAGGACGAGAAAATCCTCAGGCAGAGCTCAGCGAACCAGAGAGAACGTTTGGATGGGAACCTTCTGATTCAGGGTTTTGGCTTCAGGGCTCCAGGCCTGGAAATCCCGTCTTAGCTCTTTTTTTGCCGTCTTCTTTGACTTGTCCATGGAGGCACAAGTCCTCTGATCTCTGTGCACCTGTAGCCCCTTCCTTACCCAGAGCTCCCTCAGCACATATAACACCCTAAGGTAGAATCGCTGGTTTCCAAGTCTTTTGTTCTAGGCTGGAAGTAGCATGACGGCGGGGACCACATCCAGCAGATTTTTATGGCCCCAAAGCTTCGCCCAGGAGATACATATATATATATTCTTATATGTTTTATATATATATGTAACCTTATATGTTTTATATATATAACCTTATATATTTTATATATAAACATATATATCTCTCTATAAAGCACATGTATATGTATATATGACCACGCATATGTCTGTGCGCACATACTGTATGTGTGTCTGCATTTGTATCCACACGCCTTCTCAAATCGTATTTTCTGGTTCTTCTGGGGAACAGCCCCTCTGATGCAGCCCGACCCCAAGTCCCATCGTGGGTCTAGCCCACACAGCCAGAGGATTAATCGGAACCCCAGGAGAGGAAAGTGGACTCTCTGCACCAACGTGGAGAGCCGTTTCCTTCTCTCCCCGTATGCCCATTCCCGTCACAGAGGAGGGCCTCCCACATCACTTCAGTCCCTGGGGAAGGTGAGCTGAGGCTGAGCAGCGATTCCTCGCCCCTTCTTAATTCTGCCCAATTGCAGAAAAGTGGCTCATCCGATTGGGCCGGGCCTCTTTACCATCAGGGGTAGCCATGCATTTGGGGGTGGGCAACGGGCTCTGTCTGCCTTTGCTCTTTCTTGGGCGCCCGCCCTGCACCATAGGATGACCTGGGGACTCGCGCCTGTGCTCCCTCGTCATGCAGGCCGAGCTCCTTAGGGTGGGATCCAGGCTGGGAGTGGCTTGTCGCTCTCCCTAGGTGTGGGGGGCAGGCCGGCGTCTGGCTGGGTAGGTTTGGCGTTCACGGTCTGCTTGGCTGGCTGAGGCAGGTGTCAAGGTCGGAGTGAGGGGTGAGGGTCGTCAGACCCCTATTTCAGCCTCAGGTAAGCCATGTTGTCCCACGTTCTTGTGCCAGAGAGCCCTGCGTTTGGGGAGGTATTACGCACGTCCCTGTCCTTGAATCAAGTTGTTATTTGGTTGGCATTTGGCTGGTCGTCCTCGTGTCTATTTCCTGTTGGTCAGACCTGGAGGGGATGCGGGGTGAGATGCAGGTCCCCTCGCCTCAGAGAGTTGGCCTTGACCGGGACCCTCTGCTCGGTCACGTTCTCCTAAGTCTGGGTATTGTCTGGCCTTTCGTCTCATGAAATATCAGTTCTTCCAGAAGAACTTAGGCTGTCACTTTTCTGGTCAGTCCCTACCTGTCTCTCCCTTGTCCAGCTCTGGTCACTATGTTCTTGTTACCCTCAGGCTCAGCCCTTGTCCAGCCACTAAGCCAGTAAGAGGCCAGCCTGGAAAAGTATGAGGAGCCCCTTCACACCATCTGGACAGGATGGGAGGGTTGGCTGCTGTCACCCTGGGGGTCAGCCAGAAAGACAGCCTGTCGTGGACACTCACTGTTTCTACTGCCTGACACCATTCACCCTCCTGGTAACTAGTATCCAGCCTCCCTCTTGGGGAATCACCTCTCCATCCAGCCCCTGTACGTCAGATAGAGTAGACTCTACCCAGACTCCAAGGGTGGTACCCAAGGCTGAGGCCAGGCCGACGGGTGCATTTCCTCCTCAGCACAGCTGGTTCAGAGTTGAGCATGTGATCCAAGTCAGACTAATTATAGCCAACGAAACAGTTCTAGTGTGCACACGTATGGATGTGTGTGTGTGTGTGCGTGTGCACACGTGCCCACAATTGCAAAAGTGGACTTTCATTTCCACTGGACATGAAGCTGGAAGGATATAGAATTGGGAACTTCACGTGGCCGCTGTGAGGGGTCTGGCCAAGAATGAAGCTGCCACAGAGGAAGCAGGGCCACAATGCAGAGAGACAAACCTCACCCAGGCGGTAGCATCTGACCCCCGGACTGAGCCATGGCTGAAGGCTGAACGGTCTACCTGGAGGGACTGGTCACTTGCATGACTCAAGAAGCACTTGTGTCTGGGGTTTGCTCACTTGGAGCCAAAGTGTCATCACTGATCCAGAGCCTTCTGTCCCCATTGACCACCATTCAGTAACGTCTCTCTTCTAACCCTTGCTCCGTGGTGTCTGCAATTTGCTCTCTCTACGCTCAGTTAGCAGTCATCAACTCGAGCCACTGCTGGAAATGGAGCCTGTCTCCCCGGACACGATGCTCGGCCAGGCCACTGTCCATGTGACCGGTCCCTTCAGCCCTCCCTCAAAGTCTGGCCCTGAGTGTCCTTTGCATCACCTGATACTGAGAACAGCACAGCTCTTACCTTGTGCCCCTTGGAAATGCTGCCAGCCTGGATCAGCTGTTCCCAAAATATGTTCTGGGGAACACTGGTACCGCTGGATGGTCTTTTTGGAGATTTAAAAAAAAAGGTTTGCAATTTTTAAAAGTTGACAAAGCTCTGCATTTTATTTATTTTCTTCTCTTGAGATGCACAAGCACATTTGCTTATTAAAGGTTCTGATAAGTACTGCATTAAAGAAAAGAATTTGACATGTCATAATTTAGCATTTTGAAATGTATTTGACTACTGAACACATATGTTCTTGGTTGTAGATATAATACTTATAACAACCTGAACATATTGTTGGGAACCTCAACTAGAATCTGCAGAAGTCCCTTGGACCTGACAATTTGTACAACTGGCCTCTTCCACGAGGGGGCTGGCCATTCAGTTCTGGTTGGGGCTTGACCCCTCCATCCTGGCCTGGTGATACTGACATCATTTCTTCCCACCTGAGCCCCCAGCGTGCTGCAGGGCTGGGGCCAGGCGGGCTGTGCTATTTCTGGGCATAGCGTCCCCACAGCAATGGTGGCAGGGGACGATTAGATTGGACTGACAACAGTCATTCTTTTCTGGGCCATGTGGACTCTTTGACATCCCATTCTGAGTCCACAGTTCAGATGTGGCAACAAGAGTGTCTGCGGGTACGCGTAAAGAGGGAGCTCAACGCTGAAATGTGATTGATGTTTCAAATCAAACACGCTCAGGGTCAGGATGGTAGGTGAGTTTCCAGGAATCAGGGCCAGTAATGAAACCCACCAGGGCTGTAAATATGCAGGATGGCCACAGAAGGCCTCTGGGAGACTCAAACCTAGACGACAGGAAGAGAGCTAAATTTTAATATATTTTGCTCTCAAAACAGCAGCATCGTACTTCCCAGGAAACTGAAATGCCTGCCAGGTATTGCCTCATAAATCTTCATGAAGTAAGGAAGTTGAAGGAGCCAGGGGTCCAGGCAAGATTAGCCCTGAGACTGGGGGGAAAGAGGGAGAAGGGGAGCCCATCACTTGCTGAGTACCTGCTCTGTGCTAAGCCCCACGCTAACTGCTCTGCATTCACGATCCTTTTTAATCTCTGTAGAATCCAATGAGGTGGATAGTCTTTCTATTTTACTGGGGAGGAAACTAAGATCCAGAAGATTGAAACCTGTTGCCTAATGACACTGGGATTTGAATCCAGGTCTGCCAGCCACCCAGACCTATCCCAGGAAGGGATTTCTCACTGGTGTGGAAATGGTATGTAGTATAGAGACATCTCAGACTCAGTTGGTCTGTCCCTTGATGTTCCCTGGGTGGGGTTGTTTTCCCCTTTCTACCCCTTGATAACCCTTCAGCTGTGTGTCCCAATAAAGACAGAATATCCTTCCACGTGTTCTGGTCTCTCTAATGGGGGAAGGTGAGAATCTGAGGGGATGCAAATAAATTGGGTGAAACTCCAAGGTGATCCAGATACCTCCAGATTGGAGAAGCTACTTTCAGACTGACTCTGGATAAGTTATTAGAGATCAGTAATGCCAGAGAGCCAGCAGGCTGGTTTGCCTCTGGGAAACATCTACATTTATTTATTTATTTATTGGCATTATCCTAAAACAGTTATTCCAATGGGTGGTAAGTCAAGAGCTCACCAGATTGGAAGCCAAGACCTCAGGGATCCTGGTCCTGGCTCTGTTCCTACCTAGCAGCATGACTCCTCTCTCTTTGAGCCTCAGTTTCCTCATCTGGAAACTGGATTTAATCATTCCTTCCCTGCACACTTCACAGTGGCAACAGATGAGAATCTGCAAATAAACGGGTCCGAGGTGAAATTCCAAGGTCATCCAGATACCTCCAGATTGACTAAACTCAACTAGGATTTATTAAGTACTAACTATATGCCAGGGACTCTACCTGGTTTGAGAACAGAGGCTTACAAAGGTGGATCACGTAAGATCTCTGCCCTCAAGTGATTCATTCAGTGCGAAGAGGACGGATGGAGGTGATGAACAGCGGTTTATATTTCAATAGTGTTCTAGCGCCTTCTCATTTAGTACTTCATTTAAAGCACATGACGGCTGTCTGAAGTAGGCAGGGCAAATATTCTTATTCTCATCTGACAGATGGAGGAAACTAAGGTTGCAGAGAGTAAAGTGACTCACTGAGCGGCGATGATAACATCTAAAGTCTGTGCCCGCAATTCATTTGCACAGTTTTTCATATGTGACTTGTTATCAAATCTTCAAAATATCCCCGTGTGGTAGAACTTATTAGTATTAGACCTATATTATAGATGAGAAAAGAGGGAGAGCCAGAATGTCAGCTCCTAGAGAGGAAGAACCACACCATCTTCACCTACCTATCCTCAGCACCAAGTATGATGTCTGGCAGTGGAAGCAAACCAATAACCCAATCAATGAATGGGCTAAGGACTTGCGTACACATTTGTTCAAAGACATACAGATGGCCAACAGGCACGTGAAAACAATTCCCAACATCACGCATTATCAGGGAAAGGCAAATCAAAACCACAATGAGATAATCACCTCACACCTGTCAGGATGGCGATTATCAAAAAATCACAAGACAGCCAGCGTTGGGGAAGATATGGAGGAATGAGAGCCCTTGACGCTGTTACCGGGGATGTAAAATGGTGTAGCTGCCACGGAAAGTAGTATGGCGTTTCCTCAAAACATTAAGCATAGCACTCCCATACGACCCAACAATTCCACTTCTGGGTATTTATCTGAGAGAACTGAAATCGGGATCTTAAACAGGCATCTGCACTCCCGTGTCCACTGCAGCATTATTCACAATAGCTGAGATGTGGAAACAACCTAAGTGTCCACCAACTGACAGATGAATGGATAAAGAAGATGTGGTTTGGACATATAATGGAATACTATTTTGCCTTTAAAAAGTAGGAAATTCTGCAATGGGCAACAACATGGATGAACCTTGAGGACATTATGCTAAGTGAGGTAAGTCAGTCACAGAAAGACAAATCCTGCTCTAAAATAGTCCGATTCATAGAATCAGAGAGTGGAATGGTAGTCGCCTGGGGCTGGAGGCAGGGAGAAATGGGGAGTTACTAATCAACGAGCAGGAATTTTCAGTTAAGCGTGATGGATAAGTTCTAGAGAACTGCTGTACAACATTGCTTTTAGAGTCAGCAATATTGTATTGTACACTTCAAAATGGTTAAGAGGATCTCATGTTACATGTTCTTACAAAAATAAAATACAATAAAAATAAATAAATAAAACGAAATGCTTTCAAAAAAAAAGATGCTTTTGGTTCTCTGATCATATCTCCTTGGACTTAATGATTTTAATGCAGGATGCCCCAATTTTCAACTACTAGCACCTGCATTTCTTTGCCTGAGGGCTTTCTCTGACAGCAAGAACCCTCTTTGACCACCCATAGGGCAGCCCAGAAGTGCCAGAAAATTAATGCTCCCTGGGAGCTGCCCTCAACCAGCATGTCAGGAATTGGCGCATAAATACCCCCACTCCCTCACCCTTCAGGTGGGATGACTCCCAGAGTTCCCTGTAGGATTAAGGTCCAATTGCCCATGGTGCTCACTTGCTTAGTAATGCACTTGTTTTGGTTATTTTCCTTCCCTGTCTCACTTCCTACTTCTCTAGCAGTGTTTCCTGTGATCATCTGTTCATCTCCCAAATAAACTATGTGTCTTTTTCAGGATCTGCTTCTGGGGGAACCGGACTAAGAGAGGGTTCAGTAAATCACAGTTTATGGAGTGAGTGAGTGAGCAAATGAGATAACAGGATGTATCCCACCCCTGACCCCTGCCTGGGAAGGTCAAGGGAAGGGGGGCAGTTATATGGGCTCTGAAAGTGTTTGTTTCATGGAGACAGAGGTGGGCTGGGGAAGGGGCTGCTTCTTGCCCGCTGTATTGGTGTGAAAAAGCAGAGAAAGCGTACACTAAATATCCTGTGCTGGAGAAAACACGCCTTGATCTTGCCAAGGTTAAGGTCAGGACCGTGGTTCCAAGCTGGGTGATTAAGGTATGAGGAGCACAGGCCTCCCACACTTAGGTCCCCTCCCTTGGCTGCTCAGTTCTCAATCCAAACTCCTTATTCGGGCCGTGCCACCCTCTCCAACCCACTCCAGACCCCTTAGGTC
This sequence comes from Tursiops truncatus, assembly GCF_011762595.2. NCBI lineage: Eukaryota > Metazoa > Chordata > Mammalia > Artiodactyla > Delphinidae > Tursiops > Tursiops truncatus. Next base: position 18,489,896 of record NC_047053.1, read on the forward strand.
TCACTCTAGCCTGACACCCTCTGTTTCTTGCACACATGGAGCTCATCCTTCCCTTGGGGCACCTTTATTCTTTCTGGCATGTTGCCGGGAAGGATCATTCCCCCGGAGCTTTGCCTGACTCATGCTTTCCTTTTCCTTTGTGTTTCAGCTTAAAAGTGACCTCCTTAGAGAGGGCTTTTCTGACCAACCAACTTAGTTATTCCTTATAACAGCACCTCATTCTATTTTCATCATAAAATCTCTATCTGTAGAATATTTATTATTATTATTATTCACTTGTTCTCTTTATGAAATGCAGGTTCTATGAGAGACCTTGTTTGTTTTGTTCACTGATGCAGCCTCAGCGCTAAGAAGAGGGCCTGATCATAGTAGGTGCTCAATAAATATTTGTGAATGAATGAATGAAAGAATGAATGATAAACTAGTGAGAGGACGGCAGTGAGCAGAGGTCTGGAAGAATTCTGGAGTGTGAGAGCCAGTGGCTTTTGCTGCCTTTCAATGCCCTGGTGAATGTTAATTTGGACCAACTGGCTATCTTTAAGGGACTGTATGAGCTGGAGGGAGGGGTAATGTGAATGGCCTAGGATCACTCAGGCAGGCATAGGAGCGTCAGAAGCTGAACCTTGGGTTCCTGGCTTTGACCACAAAGCCCAGGCTTTTGACCACCACTACCATCCTTTAGGCGTCCTATAAGAGTCACCTGACACACCTGAAATAAGACCTTGTGACCACGTAGCCCAGTCTCCTACCATGCCACATGTATTATTCTTGTTACTGTGATATTTAAAACTTTATTTAGAAATTGTCCCAGTTTTATCTTTTGTTGGTTTATGAGCAAATATATAGGTTGGCCATACAAATAATTTGCCCTTGAAAACATGTCACAAAAAAAAAGAACACCCCCTCCCAGCCCCGCAAAGCCTCTAGACCTCAGCACTTCTGACACTTTGAGTTGGATCATTCTTTGCGGTGGGGACTGTCCTGTGCATTTCAGGATGTTTTGCAGCATCCCTGGCCTTTGTCTACTCGATGCCAACGGCTCTTCCCAATTAGGACAACCAAAAATGTTTCCAGACACCACCAATTGTCCCCTGGGGACAACACTGCCCCCACTTAAGAACCACTGCCCTGACCCAGAGGAAGGCAGGCACCATGTCTATTTTGCACCCCCAGTGCATGGTCCAAGTGAAGTGCCCCATAAATATTTGTTGGAAGAAAAGATGAATAAATGAGTGACTAAGTGAATGAATGAATGAATGCAAGAATACAGCCAGTGTCCTTGGACTGAGCTTGCTGAATCACCCAACCTCAGCAGCTCCTCACTCCCTGTCTTCTTGACATCACGTTCGCCAGCCTCACCGACCTGTCAGAGCCAGCCTCCGGTAGAGTTTCTCCATCTGGCTCCCCATAAACTATTTCCAAATAGGCAGCAGCTCCCGACTTGGTCTGTTTCAGCCTTGTGTACAGAATCTATAAACTATAACAATCCTCCAGTGAAACAGGAAAAGGATTCAGAACCCGAGAGTGTACGCAACAGACGCCCTCACCCATCAGGAGGTCATTCACAGCCTTTGGGATCCAATCCAAGATGCTGCAGCGGAGTAAGATACTGAGAAATATGTCCCCCACATTTCTCCATCTCACAGACACCGGGGGAGCAAACATCCATCAGGGAACATTACACTGTATAATGAGGCAACTGCACGCAGGCCCCAGATATGAAAATGGGAGGCTGCTATAGGCTGCTCAAGTTCACTCAGCCTCTGCTAATGAAAATATGAGTGGCATCTGAGGCTAAGCCTGCTCCCTCACGTGGGCTGGTGAATATCTTAATATCTCCAGCTTCCTTCCAGCCTTCTAAATTGTGTGCATTGCTTCTGACATTTACGAGTTATCTATGATGCCTGCAAGATTAAGCCACCACGAAAACTCTCCATCTGCACTCTTATTTCCACACCCCCTCCCCAACCCGGGCTGAGCTAGAATCTCTTAGACTGTTAAAGCTTATCCCATATGGGTGAGATTTGAGGCCAGCTGCAGACCTTTCAGGGTGCAATTCGCCACCCCATCTCTATTTGCATGGCACATACTGGGAGATTTCATTTCATTTCAAGTCCTGGCTGAGTGAGAACCTTCTAAGTAGCAGGGAACGTAAGGGTAGACAATGGGGAATGAGACTTGGCCCTGCCCTCCAAGGAAAGGCCTCACCATTTATTGAGCACCTACTGTGTGCTCTGTACATACCCTCACAGTAACTCCTCAAAAGAACATGGGGTGTGGGTTGGTACCCTTGTTTCACAATTGAGAAACTCATGTGCTTTGAGTCACAGAGCTACTTAAGGGGATTTGACCAAAGCCAGTGTCTTTCCAAAGCCAGATGGCTGGGGAAGACAGACATTTAATTGACTTAGTTGTATATGAGGCAGGATGAAGGCAATGCCAAATAAAGGTATAAGCAGTGTCCTGCTGGGAAGCAGAGGAAGAGAGAATTAATCCACATGAAGGACTTAATGTGAACAGGCTTGAAGAACGGATATAGTTTTGATTGGGTAGAAAATGGGAAGGTCCCAGGCCTGAAGTGTGTGCAAAGGCGCAGAAGTGCATATGGCCCTTCCGTGGAGCAAGGGGTGCGTGAAGAGTTGCTGGTAGCGGGATGAGGGTGCAGGTGGTCCAGCTGGAACCAGTCTGCACAAGCTCAGGAGAGCTGACCACCCACCCTGCCCAGCTAGGTGTTCAGTGAGTTCAGCTTGGTAGCTTGAAATCAACCATGGGAACATTTACACGATGGAAATGGACAAAGGACTGTTTTCCCCCTGGAAAGCCATTTGTGAAACATTCACTAGCACACACTGAGGACTGGGGGACATTATCTCCAAGGTGACTCCAGAAACCCACATCTCAAAAAACAGCAGGTTGGTGATGCTACGGATGAAGATGAGGGCTCCAGGAAGGTGACACGAGTGGCTGGAAATTCAGATCTGTAGTTTAGAAAACCAGAGGTGTCTGCTTCGCTTCCCACTTCTTTTTCCCTGGCAACGTGGAAATGCCTCATCTAAAGGGAAGTAAACATCCCTTTAAATGAAAAAAAAAAAAAAATCAAAGCCAAGATCTGACCGGCTGGAGTTTCTGAGCAGGGAAGCCGGCAGAACGCACAGCTCCTTCCGTTTACTACCGATATTACATCATCCCAAACTCACTTATTCAAGATTCTCTTACCATATATCAGTGCTTTGCCTCCTCCACTACCAGCTAATCCAAATGCACCTGGTGCAAACTTAATTTTGAGGATAATGGCGGTCCAATCTATTTGCACAATCGGCTGGCTCTTGCATCCTTATAGCATTTGCTGACTCCTTAAAATCAGCGAGGCTGTGCTAGATCAACAGACCCTCCTTCTGAGAGTGAAGAAGCAGAGTCCTAGGATCCCCTGGCATCCCTGGCTGCCTACGTTAAATACCTATAATGCACCTGCTACAGTGCTGGGTGCTTTGCTGCGACGGGTGCCTGGTCCTCACACCACAGCCCCGGAAGGGAGATAACGTGACTTCCACTTCGCAGAACAGGAACCAGAGGAGTCCTAGGAGGGATGAAAGATGGGGCCTAGGTCATGTTAGCAAGCGCCAGAGCTCAAATGTGAGCCCACGCTTGTCTCTAAGGCTCAGACTCAACTAGACCTTGTTTCTACTTATGGTAAAGCTGAACAACGGTGCCCCGGAACACCTACATCCTAATCCCTGTGACTATTACCTTATACGACAATAAGAACTTGGCAGGTACGATTAAGGTTCTTGAGGTGGGGAGATTATCCTGGATTATCTAGATGGACCCAATGTAATCCCAAGTGTCCTTAGAAAAAGGAAGCAGACTGACTACAGAAGAGAAGCCAATGTGATATTGGAAGCGCAGATCAGAGTGAGGTGGCCGCAAGCCAAGGATGCCGGCAGCCACGAGAAGCTGGAAGAGACACAGAATGAATTCTCCCCTGGAGCTTCCAGAAAGAACCAGCCCTGCTGACACCTTGATTTTAGCCCTGTAAGACTCATTTTGGACTTCTAGTCTCCAGAACTGTAAGACAATATGTTTCTGATGTTTTAAGCCACTATTTGCAGTAATTTGTTACAGCAGCAATAAGAGCCTTATACTTCCCAAAGCAGGAGGAAGAGAATGGAGTTGAGATGTCAACACAAGGAAGGAACGGGGTGAGGCTGGACCACCAGGTGTCCTTGGCTTTGTCTAAGTGTAGGATGTGGGCAGGAGGGCCCTGCTCCCTTCCTGTCATCCCACCCCTCTTAGCCACACTGACCTCAACCTGAACCAACGCAATCTGTAATTAAGATAAGCATTCCTTGACCCCGTAGGGGAAGGGAAGGAGGACGCTGAGTGACAGAGGACAGCACACTGGGCTTGGGTTCTGGGTTCTGCCTCCGCTCTGCCAGCCCCTTGCTATGTGATCTTGGGCCAAGCAAATTATTTCTCTGAACTTCTAAGATGCTGCCACTTCTCAGATCCAGCTGTAGGATTTTTCTCTCTATGTGCTAAGCAAACTAATCGTGTAAACTGAGTTTGGGTAGAATGTTGAGCTCACCAAAGGAACATCCAAAACACCCTCCCTGCAGCTCACTCCTGTTCATCTTGTATGCAAACAGGGTGCCGAGGCTCCTGGTGGAGGCCTCTCAAAGCTGCAGGCTGGGGAACCACCCCTCAGGGAGACGCTCCAATGCATATTAATTTGGGAGGATTTCTCTGGCGGCCACGGCCAGAGGGTGGGCACAGATTGGTCCTACAAACTGAAGGTGGGAAAAAAAACCCTGATTGGAAAGATCAGAAGCAAGTCTTGGACGTCTGCAACTGTGAAGGCTCTGAAAAGAGCTGGCGGGGATGAGAGGGGTGGCAGTTTGAGGGATGAGAAGGGGACACTGGTGATTCAGGAGTCAGTCTGCCCGCAGTGGCGGAGTTCTAACGGGGTTATTCTTTTAGCCATTGGAGGCTGGGCCTGGCAACAGTGGTGAGATCGGGGCTGGGAGCAGAGCTTAGTGGGTTACAGTGTGGCTTAATGGACAACTGTGACCTGCATTCCCAAAGGCCTAGGCCCTAGCTCAAGTCCTGCCATCATCTTTTTTGGGGACTTTGAGTGTCTTAACTTTCAGGCTCAGCCTCCTGATCTGTCAAGTGGGTGAGTGGTAAAGAGCTCTTTGGGGCCCCTACTCCATCCCTGGCGGGCTAGGTGTCCTACCTGCCAATCTCTCAGAGCCTTAGTTTACTCAAATGGAAAATGGGCTTCCTTATCAGAGGGGTGATGGAAGATTCAGTGAGATGGGATACTAAGTGGTACAGGCCCTGGAGTGCTGATTCCTTCCCTGCCCCCGCAGGCTCTCTCACAGGTTGAGAGAATAACCAGACATCGCAGGACGCCAGGGGTGCGGGTGTGTGCGTACTGCCGTTCTTTCTGAGGGTGGCTTGATCTCTGCAGCAGAGGGCAACGTGCCTGCCGCCTCAACCCCAACCAGCAGTTCTGCATGTTCAGAGCAAAGTTCCTGTATATCTCTCAACCCCAGGTAAACACAGTATGCCCAGTGGGTGGAGCTTAAACGACCAAGGGTCCGCTCTGCAGTCTCTAGAGCATCCCTGGCTCCCACCTGAGGCCTCCGCCATCAGCTCCAGGCCCCCAGAATGTCAACATGATGCGGGGCCAGGTTGCTCCATCCTGCTGAGTCCACCACCTCTTACCTGCACCCCTGGCTGGCTCTTCCCTGTGATGTAGCTCTTTCTCAGGCAAGAAGTACAACATTGAGCTGTGGGCTGAGGGCTGCCTTCCCAAGAGATTGCCCTACGAGGCTGACTTCCCAGGGGAGGGGTGCGATCTGCTGGCCCCCTGTCCTTTGGGGCTAGCAGAAGCAGTGTGAGGATGGGGGGTGTGCCAGGGCTCCCAGCACCAGGCTCATAACCTACCTCTTCCTCCCAGGGTCGGTGCTGGTTACCGTGTCTGGAGAAAACACCCGTCACCCTCCGATCTCAAAGCCTAAAGCAAGACTCCTCAAACTTCAGCGTGCCTATGAATTACTTGGGGATCTTGTTAAAATGCAGATTCTGATGCAATGGGTCTGGGCCAGGGCCCCAGGCCCTGCATTTCTAGCAAGTTCACCAGTGACGCTGGCGCTCCTGATATCCAAGTAGCAGGAGCCCGAAGGATCATCAGAGGCGATGACAAAAGGGCTCAAGAAGAGGGAAAGGGGAACTAAAATGACCTGTCTGCCATTGTAAATCAACAGCTACAGGCCTGTCCCCTGTCTGCCAGGGGCTGTGTGAGGTGCTTAAGTTGCTCCCTGTTTAATCCTTACATCAAATTAGCAGAGTACGGATTAGAATCCTAATTTCACGGACGGGGAAACAGAAGCTCAGGGGGATACAGACCACGCACACAGAGTCACACAGCGGGCAAAAGCAGGCAGGCACCGAGCTCACGTGTTCGTCCTTCTCTCTCTTTCTCTGCTAAGGTGCTTCCCTATATATGAAAATGAGGCTCTGTTGCCATTCACCAATGAGGAAATACATCTCATAAAGTAAACATGTGGAAAATGCTTGGTCTCTTTCGTCATCCAACAAATACAAAGCAAGATGGCATGACATGATTTCTCACCGGTCAAAACAGAATGGATATTTTAAAATAATGATTGCCGGCGGGGTAAGGTGCGGTAAATGGGAATTCTCATACGCTTCTGGGGGGAATGTAAATTGAGGCAACTGATTGGAAAACTGGTGACAACGGTTACCAAGAGCCTTAGAAACATTCCTAGCCTTTGACTCAGCCATTCTGCTTCTGGGAATGTGTTCTAACCGAGTCTTGAAATACGCCTGTCCCAGCATCATTCAGGATAAGTATAGTAGAAATAATTTAAACAACTAACAGTAGAGGAATGAGATGTAATTATAGAACATCCACACAATGGAGTTTTATGTGGTCACTGAATGATGTTTATGTAATACCATGAAAATGCTAATGTCATAAGGGGAAAAAGTGGTTTGCAAAATTATACATGGAGAATAACCCCAAATTTATATTTAAAAATTCCCTTATACCTACACAGAGAAAAAAGACTGAAAGGGACAAAACCAATATATTAGTTTGAGCTGTGGAACTATGGGTAGTGATTTTTTGGGTAGTATTTTCCAAAATTTTTTTTGATGACTTTTATAGTGATTTTGTGAAAATGTCCTTTCTATGAACATAGGTCTATTGCAGTTAATCCAATGACTTAAAAGTCAAGTGCCCACTAAGGGTTTATAAATTATTCCTTATTTTCTCATTGACTCACATGATGATTTCAGAGACAAGTGAACTTTATTTCTGATTGATCACTGACTGGCAGCAGCTCCATGTTTTCTGTCCCCAGCTCCTATGGTTAAATATGTCATGATGTCTCAAGAAACACTCCAAAGTCATCAGGAGGGTGATACGGTACAGAAACCTTAGGAGCGATCATTCATTCATTCAGCAGACTGGGCTCTACAGATGCCAAGGTGACAGTTTGTAGGTGGCCTACAGCCTGGAAGGGGAGAGAAACAGATCAATTTGGAGAGTCTAGAGAGATTAGAACTTCAGGGCCGATTAGCGTGGGGTATGGCGGAGACGATGTGGAAGGGACCCCTTCTGCAGATGTCCTAACTGGAGAGACGTGTTAGGCAAGGAAGGGACAGGATGGTGCTCCAAGCAGTGTTTGCAAAGCCTCGAAGGGGAGACATGGAAAGCATGGTGGGTTCAAGGAGCCACCCCAAAGTTTGGCCTGGCCTAACACTGGCGTGTTTTGGGGAGGGAAGAGATGAGTTGAGAACATCTGGGATCATCAAAGGCTGTGGATGCCATGCTGTGGGATTTGGATTTTATTGAGAAGGTGATGGGGAGCCCCAGGAGGGTTTCAAAGAGGGAAAGATCATGACCAGACTGGAAATTAACAAAGACCACTCTGGATCCACAGTGGAGATGGGATGGTAGTGGTTATCTTGAGAGCGTGGTTGGGAGTATTGAGAACTAGTCCGGGATGTTTCAGGTAAATCAGGTGAGAAACAGCGAGGGCAGTGGGAATGGAGGGAGCGGGACAGAGAGGAGGGACATTTAGGTGGTAAATCAATAGTTACAGGCCTTGCAAATTAATTGGATGTGGAGAGTTGGAGAGGGAGAGGAACTCCCAGCTTTCCGGGAGTTCAGAAGAGTCTGTGACTGTCAGAAGATCTGTAATTGCTAATTTATGTATTTTTGCAGGCTCTAATGTCAGGGTAAATTAAAAGGTAATTTGATTGAACAAAATATAATTTAAACATGACTTTTCAGGAATACATACAGCTCTTAAAAATGTAGGTGCGTCCACAGACCAAAGGTCCGTATCTTATCCACAAGCTACAGAAAGACACAGGGGCCAGCTCCTTGCCGGTGGCTCTGGAAGGCCCTTGGCCAGCACTTCGATGTCTCACGTTGGGGAGGTAAGTCAGGGCGCTGGCTGATGGAGAACTGTTCCTATTCGGCAAAAGGCACCTCTGCAAGGAGCCTCAGATGGCTCCCCCAAATCGAGGCGAGGTATGGGGGCTGGAACGTTAAGAGGGTTACAAGAGCGTTTGTGGGGAGCTCTCAGGTGTGGAAGGCTGGGCTTCTTTCTGCAGGTGACCTTTCCTCACAAATCAGAAAGGAATCATGATTTTGTGATTGCTCCTATGTATTTGTGGCCCACATCACACACAAACACGCGCGTGCACACACACATTACAGATGAGGCCCAGCGGGATAGAGTGGTCTATTTTCCGATGTGATGCTTGTCATGGCCGAGCCAGACCCGAGCCCAAGTCTTTGGCTCCCAGGGGCTTGCCCTGTCCTGTGTTCCATGTGGAACCGGTTTAAACAGTTCTGTGTCTACCGCTCCCCCAGGGCACTTTGAAAGCTACAGCTCGGTGACATGGAAAGAGCGCATACTTTAACTCCAGACGGAGCTGTTCTGAAGGCAGGGTCCTTCCCTTCCAGGGGAGGCAACTCCTTCCCTCTGACCCTCAGGCTTCCCTTCCGTAAAACAGCATCACCTTGTCAGCTTGCCTTGTGGATTAAGTGAGACAACGCAGCGAAAGTGCTTGGCACGTGGTGGGCACTCAATGCCTGTTTCAGAACTGGAAGGGACACCCCCCGGCCCAAGGGTGTGACGAGTTACAGCCTCCTCTCTGGATCTTGGGAGAAGGGACGTGAGACAGGTCTAGTGTGACACGCCGTGCACAGAGGTCCTCGTGGGGTAACCGAGCCCTGTGAGATCCCTGTATAATACGGTAATTTCTGCAGTGAAATCTCCCGTGATGGTGAAGACAAAGCGCTCTTTGCTAGCTAGTGCAACCCAACTGTTTATGTTTAAAATAAATTAGCCACGCCGTTGACTCTGGTGCAGAACCACGGCTGTGCCTCGGTCCTCCCCACAGCACCACAAAGGCTGCTGCGAGTGTAGTTTGCGCCCCATCCCTGGGAATCGGGGAGCCTGGTTCGGGCTGGACCGAAAGGCGGCTTTCCTGATGCTGAGGGCCAGGCACGGGTCTGGGGTGCAGAGAGCTGGCTCCCACCCCTGCTCCCCCACTACTTGCCCATGACCTTGGCAAAGTCACTGATCCCTGCACTCAGTCGAGAGCCTGTGTTCTCTGCATCTGTACATCCTCAGGGTCCAGCCAGCGACCAGCAGTGTCTTTTGGGTGAAGGAATCAAGGAATCAATGGCTCTGCTTCACCTTCCCGAAAACGTGGATAATAATTCCTACCTTGCAGAATTGTATTAGGGCTACAGAATAGAAAATGCCACGCACTGGGCCTGGGGCATGGTAGATGCTTGATACATGGGTGCTTCCGTTGTTATTCTTATCATGAGTATTAGTTGAGCCTTGCCTCTGGGCGTAACTGTCGCTTCCACAGAATCTGGCAGCGAGCCTCACACGTAGTAGGTGTTCAGTCAACGATGGAGGAGTTTTAAAACCCATTTTCCCCTTTGCTTCCAGTGTGGACTGTGAATCCGATCGGGTTGCTCGGGGCACCTCTCCTCCCCCCTCCCCCTCCCTCCCCTCCCCTCTTCAGGGGACACGGTGATGAACGGGGAGGGGGGCGGCTACCGTATTTGAGGACTTAGGACCTGCCACGCCTATTTTCCAGCCCCGCCGTTGGAGGAAGAGCCAAACCAGGCCCCGGGAATTTTCGGTATTTTCTCCAGCTATTCTCATCGCTAACATTTTGGAGTGGGTGGTTCGAGCTGGTGATTTTCCTTTCTTTTGTGCAAACGAGACCAGAATAAACAGCGTAGGGTGAGTCACTTCAGACTCTTAGCTCTTCAATTACTTAAAAACTCAAGAGCCTGATGAAGCTTAGAATGTCACCTTCTTCAGAAAAGCCATAGCAGATGGGAAATGCTCCATATTCTGAGTAGTTGCTGCCTTCCTGGCACAGGATATCTGCTAGCAAGCGACTAGCGCCCGGAGAGAAAAGGCCGAGGCGAAGCAGCCTTTACAAGGTTCCCCCTGGATGCCAAGAACTTCACACACGTTATCCTGCATCTTACTTCGTTTCCTCCTCACCATGACCTTATGAGGTAATACACGGAATCCTATGAGGTAATGAGTAAAGGCCCCCATATATATTTCTTGCCTGCATAGTGTCCGGCCTGCTCTCCACCACGGTACATCCATGACCTCCTTGAATCCTCGCGGCAACCCTAGGACACAGATACTGCTGTCTCCCTTTCCGAGACAAGAAAACTGAAGCTCAGAGCAGTGGATTGAGCCCGAGTCTCTGAGCTTATAAAGCCCATAGTCTTAAAACCCTGTGTTTCCGGCAAAGCTCTGGGGTCTCTTGAGTTGCTAACTACCAGGGGGCAAGAAAGGGTTTTGTGGTCCAAACGGTTTGGGAAATTTTGCTTGCACAGCCCGTCTAGGAGAGTCAGCACACATGTCGCTTCTTAAAGGTCCTGAGAGATCTTGTGTTAAAGAAATCTGTGGACTCTGTTAGCCTAGCCGTTTGTTTCTCTAACTTGATTGATCATGTAGCTATTCATTCATTCATTCATTCACTCACTCATCTGTTCATTCATTCCCAGAATGTTCATCACCATCTCATGGACCCCTGGGCTTGGTGGAGCAAGGCTAAGCCCATGCCACAATAATCTCTGCGAGAGGACCCCAAAACAGTGCAATTTTACCCCAGTGCTCCCACTGGGGTGAGTTCTTGTGGGGAAAATGTCCAATCAAGACAAATTTAAGAAATCACTGTTATGAAAAGGGAATGCCATTTTCTTGAATACCCAATGACTGTCAGCCCTGCTAAGGTCTCATCTGGCACTTTTAGTTGAAGAGTCACAAAGAGGTCCTCTAGTCTAAGCCTATAATAGCATCCAGAGCCTTCACTCCACCCCGGCCTTCCCAAGTGATCTTCCAGCCTCTGTTTACATACCTCCAGGGACAGGGAACTCGCTACCTCTCAAAGCAACCTGTTCTACGTACATCGCAGCTGTTAGAAAGTCATTCTTTCTACTGACATGAAATACGCTTCCCAGCAGTTCTTACACAGTGGTTCCTCTTGCCTCTGCGAGCTCTAAAAAATGGTGAAGGCCATGATCACTTCCCCTAGAGTCTTCTGTTCTCCAGGCTAAACATCTCCACTTCCCCCCGGACAAAGTTTCCGGGCCTCTTGGGAGAAGCAGGGAAATTGAGATAGGATATGGGCCTTGGGGCTTTAGCTGGGGTCAGCGGGGGGGCGGGGGGGGGGGGGTCCAAGTCTTTGACCTACTCACTAGTAGCTGTGTGACCTTGGCAATTTATTTAATTTCTCCAAGTCTCAGTTTCTTTATCTGTGAAAAGAATCCTGTAGAATTTTACTGGATTTACTGTAGAATTTTTTGAGGATTAAACAAGGTAATGTATGCAAAGCACACAACAAAATTCCCGGCACTGGGTAGGTGATCAGTACGTGGTATTGATCTCGCCTCTCTGCTTCCTCCACCTTTCTGGTCCCTCTCCTCTGCCTGTGTGGAGTCTCCGGCTTCTTACTATCCCCATCTTGATGCTTAAAGAATTCCAGGTGCAGTTGCTCCCTTACAGAGTAGCATCATTTCTCCCGTTCTAGAAACCAGTTCTTGCCCTGGTTCTGCTGTGAACCCAAAGGTGATCTTGGCCAAGTCACTCCCCCTCTCTGAGTCTTGGTTTCCACATCTGAGGTCCAACTCTGGTGTTCTGGGGTGTTCATAAGTGTTCAAATTCTCTTCCATATTACACAAAAGCCAGCAAATGTTCTGATTTTTCAGAAAATATGGCGAGAAACCCTATTACCCCAAGCAAAAGAAGTAGACCCTTCAAGGAACAGCAACTAGTATTACTGTCGTTTTTTTCCCATTCTGAAAGACTTGAACATTTGAATTTATTTTCAACTGATCTTGAAATAATGAAAAATCTGGTTGATTAGACTTTGGGTAAAGATTTTAGCCTTCTAGGTTCTGCTCTTACTTGGTGCTGAAAAAACCCAAAGATTTTGAAGATGCTTATTTTTTATTTATTTATTTTTTTGCGGTACGCCGGCCTCTCACTGCTGTAGCCTCTCCCGCTGCGGAGCACAGGCTCCGGACGCGCAGGCTCAGCGGCCATGGCTCAAGGGCCCAGCCGCTCTGCGGCATGTGGGATCTTCCCGGACCGGGGCACGAACCTGCGTGCCCCGCATCGGCAGGCAGACTCCCAACCACTGCGCCACCAGGGAAGCCCTGAAGATGCTTATTTTAAAGAGGGTCAAATAAAATAAACTCACTTCTTTTAGAGTTGACTTTGCAAAACAGCTATACTATGCATTATGAAGAGTCTACCAAGTTGATTTTTGATTTGGTCCAAACACAGAATTTATTTTTTGAGCTTTGAAATGCAGATTCTGTACAGGGAGATCATATTTTTTTTTTCTGAAAGTTCATCTTAAAGATAATTATTTATCATTTAGATTTCATTTCCCCATGAAAACAAAGTTATAACTGGCGGTCAGGTAGGCTAGACCCACAGATGCTTATTACCTATTCACAGTTGTTAATCATTTATACTTCCCCTCTGAAATGATTTCTATTTTCTTATTGTCACTGTCTTCTGCGGTGACAACATTTGGGGGCTCTATTGTGAATTGAGTGTGTTTTGGGGGGGTTGTCCTGGGAACCTAACTATTCTCGAGGGTAAAGGATTCTCTGTAGAACAGCAAGACGAGACTATGGTAACTTGGGGGTCACATGAAATGCACCCTGTAGTTAAAAAGGAACATGGTGTGACAAGGGGAATTCTTGTGCTACCAGCCACAACTTCATGGCTTATGTATGATCCACTCTGGCAAGAATTAATTTAAAAAACCCTGATGAAGGGATAAATACATGTAATATATCCATACAGTGGAATGTTCTTTGGCAATAAAAAGGAATGAAGTACTGATACATGCTACAACGTGGAAGAACCTTGAAAACATCATGCTAAGTGACAGAAGCCAGGCCCAGAAGATCACATATTGTATGATTCCATTTATATGGACTAACCAGAAGAGGCAAATCTATGAGACAGAGAATAGAGACAGTGGTTGCTTAGGGCTGGGGAAAATGGACAGCGGCAGGTAACACGTAAAGGTTTCTTTTGTGGGAGGGCAAACATGTTCTAAAATTCAGTTATGGTGAGGACTGCACATCCCTGTGAATACACTTTGAATTGCTGACTTTAAGGGGGTGAACTGTATGGCATGTGAGTTATATCTCAATAAAGCTGTTTTTTAAAAAGCATAATTAAGCAAGGCAACTGAGGGACTATTTCTCTTTCCTGTGCTCCAGAGAGAGCTTTCTCCACTCCCCTGGCTTCGTGCTGGGCTGCTGTTCACATAAATATACCGGAATGTTTGTAACATGGTGATTTGTAATTTAGATAATACTTCTACACCTCACTTAAGAGAGCGCTTCTGTTGCAGAATATTATCCAATAATGCTACAGTCTAGTAGTATTCATTCATTCACTCATTCATTCATTCCTACAACAAACTTTTCCTGACCACCAATTCTGTACCAGAGAGCCAAGTTCACATTGGGGAGCCATGTTCATATAAGCCACCAGATTCTAACCAGGGATCCAGGTTCACACCAGGCAGTCAAGTTCATGTCTGGGAGCCAGGTTTTCGCTAGGGAATTAGGTTCACATCAGGAATCCAGGTTCATAGCAAAAAAATGAGATTCTCACCAGGGAGCCAGGTTCTTACCGGGATCTGTGTTCAGAAAAATACTTTGATGTGCTAAAGAACCAAAATACTTTGAATTATCCCTCCTCCCTTCTCCCTGTCCAAATGTTTGCTCTTTAGCAGCAGATTTATTTAAGGGGAAAGAAAACAAAAACACCCAAACGTTTGAGGTTATCAACTAAATCAATTAGTGTACTTTATGACAATATTTCCAGCCTGGCTTCAAAGAGGGAATTTGACTGGTGCATTTAAATGTTTATTTACAGAATATTTGGTCCCAGACAGGAGAGCTCTAAGACAAAAAGCCTAGAACTGAAATGTTCAAGGCAACCACTCACCAGAGCTCTCTCAGAGATGGGGAGAAAGCGTTCCTGAAAAGATAATGCAAGTGAGAGGTAGTGCCCCAAATCTTATGTGGGCCTCCTCCGTGCCAGATGCTATACTAGGACCTAGGTGGGGCTGGGGTCACAGATGATGGAGACCTGGGCCCTGCTTCGGGGGCTCAGAGTTTGCTGGGGGAGAAGAGAAGTCAAGGGGCAAAGAAGATGCTCGTCCCAGAACGTCCGGTTTTTGCACGTGACATTCCAAGGGAGGGGTCTGGGTGTTTCTGCAGGCAACTCTGTTCCATTTCCTTTCAAGGATTTTACTAATAGACCAGCTTCTTGGACAGAGCTCCTGTTTGGATTATATGAGGCTTGGACGCATTGTCTCAATATGGAAAAACAACTCCAAACGCAAGCCAAGAACGCGGGGTCAGGTGCTGTGCATTTAAACTTGGCAAAATCCCACCGTAAAAACAAAGGGCTGTGTTGGAACTGGAGTTCCCCCTCTGCTTAATGTTAATTATTATGCTCTTGCTTTCTGGGTCCTGAATTATTCATGAGGCCAGATACAAAATATGATGATGACTGGCAATCTCCAGCTGTGGCACCTGAATGTGTAGATGCCACATCTGTTTCCAGGAAACGTAGACCGGGGTGAGAAACTCACGGGTCTCAGGGTTTTGGGGGAGCAGGAGGTGGCAGGGAGGGGAAGAGGGAGTCTGGAGAAGTGCGGTCAACGGGAGAAAGGTAAAGCGATGTGGCTTTCAGAGAAGGTGGTTGTGAGCTGAACGACGTATGGGCTAACAATATGGGAAGCAAGAGGGTCGACTGAACCGGAAGTGCTGGGTAAAGGTCAAATGAATGAATGAACGAATGCATGCATAGTTGCTAAAACGTCCATGCTTGAAGGGAGCAGGGGAAGGAAACTGGCTTTGGCAGGGTGCTTCCTTTGAATCATTTTAATTCTCACTACCATGCAATGAGCCTAGGAGGATGTGGACACGCCTGTTCATTTAATCCCCGTGGCTCTGATCTGGGTATTAGCATCGCTGCTTTGAAGTGCTGGAAGCTGGGGTTACTGCCTTCCCTTGGCTAGCTGTGGGGACTTCAGGTCATGCTGTCCCATATCCACTGGCCAGTGGATATGCAGCCTTTTTTGGGGGGCAACTCGGCCCTCTCTATAAAAGTGAAAAACTGCTAGTAACTCTGACTTGGCAACCCTGGGGGAATACTTGCACATGTACCAACTGATGGATGTACTGCGGCAATGTTTGTTACAGCAAGAAAACAAGACCACCCAAGTGTTCATCAACAGGGGGGTGATTAAATATAATACTCTGTACAGAGAGGTAGTGGTGAGAAGTCAGGATGTGGAGCCCTGCTCAACACTTACTGTCTGTGTGACCGGAACAAACTACTAATCTTTCTTTGCCTCAGTTTTCTCATCTGCAAAGTGGGAATAATAATAGTACCCATAGGGTTCTTACAAGGATTACAAGAATGAATCCACATCAAGTGCTTAGAACAGTGCCTGGAATACAGTCATGAGTTAATACATCTCAGTAATTAACAGTACACTAGAAATATGCCCTCATTAACAAGACTGCCTCTTATCCCCCTCCCCCCAGCCCCCAGCCCTCTGAAAATCAAGCCTTTCCCTCTGGCCACGTGGCCATCGAGCTAGTTCTGGTTCCAAGGGACAGATGACCCCATGGAGCTTAGGGGCTGGGACTGTGTTGAGTTCTAAAACTCAGAAAGTGAAAAGAGTTACCAACATAGTATAGCTCTGAGCCGCCAGCCGAGGCTTCAGCGGGAGCTGGAATAGGCAGTGAGCTTGCTCTGATTCCCAGGGCTAAATTGACACTGGCTACAGTCCTCAGTTTCAGCCAGCAACAGTAGGAAAGGTGAGGAAGTATAGGGATTTGCGCTTTCTATAGGGAAAAGGAAATTCCATAGCCCTAGTCACTGGTGTGGTTACTAACAGTCTCCCTAACCGCCTCACTTCAGACTTTTTCCTTCCTCCTTCATTTTTTCCCACTTATTTATCAAGAATTTATAGTGATCCCACCATGTCCCAGTCAGCATTATAAGGATTCTGGGCACACAGGGGAAAAGAAAATGCCTGTCTTTCAAGGAGCCTGTGGTCTAAGGGAAGGACCAGATGAGGGAATAAATAATTATAGGGCAATGCGAGCTCCATGTGACAAGAACTTCATCTGGGAGAGGATGGGCCCAACCGGCAGGTGGGGGCTTTGAACAGGGACTTGATGCAGTGACGGGACTTGAACCTACAGAGATGCCAGGCGGTATTTCCCACGTGGAGTCCTTGCTTTTCTCCCGCTGCGGCGACCTCGGGGTCCTCACCACTTAGACGGAGCCAGGAAGCCCTCAGGGCCGCCCCCATTGCCTGCTTATCGTTTAAATGGCCAAGGAGGAGTGCTTAATGGCTACGGGGTGATGAAAATGTTCTCGAACTAGAGCAGTGATGGTTGCACAAAACTGGGAGTGTACCAAGCGTCACAGGATGGACGCTTCAAAAAGGTTAAAATGGCGAATTTTATGCTTTGTTATTGTTACCACGATTTTTTTTTAAAGGGAAATTGCAGGGAAGATGCAGCTTTCTTGAGAATGGAGGAAGGAAGAGAACTGTGAGAAGATGAAGCTGCAGCGTGTAGAACCTCCCTGGTCCCCCGCCTCCTAAGGAGACAGGTGCACGTACAGCCACATCCATGTGAGTGTGCGATGTCCGCGAGCGTGTGACATCCAGAGAGCGCGTGATAGCCACATGATATCTGTCCCATTCACGTGAGTGTGTACCACCCAGCATCCCAGAGGCGGGTCAGACCTGCCTGGAAACCTCTAACAGGTGACAGTGAGTGGGCATCACACAGGAGAGGCACAAGTGACCTCTCAGCGTCAGAAGCTGCGCAGGTATGAAGGAGCTGCAGGCAAGAAATGTTTAAATCTCCTCCCTGCCAGTTACAGTCTCTATCCACGCCCCTCCCCTGCGCTGGAGCAACCGCCTCTCTGACCCCCGGCTCTTTCCATCACACGAAGGTGACACACCTGCATCCCACATTCCCCTTTGCCCTCCAGGAGCTGGATCTCAGCTCTACTGATGCAGAATCCAAGAGACTGACATGGGGACCCTGAGAGAGATCCTCAGGATGGTCTCTGAAAGTTGAGCAGGGTGTAGGAAGGTTCATCCAGAGGAGAAACCACCCAGGGGAGGGGCACAATTAGCCATGACATTTCCCTTGAACTTGGAAATACAAGTTCATATACTCTGAGAGGCGACTTACAGCTGGATGATTTAGGAAGATCACCCAGCTTCTCTGGGATGGGATGAGTTATACCCAGCAAGGTCTCTGATGGGGAAGGGGATTCGAAAGGAGGGGAGGAAAGAGGAATAAAAATAAAACAGAGTCTATAAGGACTAATGGAAATTACTAATAGCATTCATGGCTAACCCAGTGTTCATCCCTTCAATCACTCATTTGTGTGTTGATTCAACAAGCACCCCTGTATCGAGGGCTGTGGAAGAGAACACAGACATGAGGCATGTGGTCCCTGCTCGTAGGGGGCGCAGAGGAGAGCTGAGGATGGGACGAATATGGAGATAGTTTTCCAGTGTAACGAGTGCTCTGATCCAGGTTTGTACAGGCTACCCCTGGGGCGTGGGAGATGGGGAGTATTCTATTCGGTTGACCAAAAGGTTTGTTCGGTTTTTTCCATAAGATGGCTCTAGTAGCGCTAAGTTGTCTTTAACTTCATTCAAAACAATTTTGTTAGACTGGATGTGACAGCTGTCACATCAGCGTGCATTTTAAAAAGACTTATCGGGCTTCCCTGGTGGCGCAGTGGTTGAGAATCTGCCTGCCGATGCAGGGGACACGGGTTCGATCCCACATGCCACGGAGCGGCTGGGCCCGTGAGCCACAACTACTGAGCCTGTGCGTCTGGAGCCTGTGCTCCGCAACAAGAGAGGCCGCGATAGTGAGAGGCCTGCGCACCGCGATGAAGAGTGGCCCCCCGCTTGCCACAACTAGAGAAAGCCCTCGCACAGAAACGAAGACCCAACACAGCAAAAAAAAAAAAAAAAAAAAAAAGAGCGGCCCCTGCTCGCCACAACTAGAGAAAGCCCGCGTGCAGCAACGGAGACCCAACGCAGCCAAAAATAAATAACTAAATTTAAAAAATAAAACATAAAAAAGACTTATCAAAATTGGTGAATTTTTGTGTAAGCATTTTAATATTGAAGATGGAAGAAAAAAAGCAACATTTTGGGCATACTATGCTTTATTATTTCAAGAAAGGTAAAAACGCAACTGAAATGCAAAAAAAGATTTGTGCAGCGTATGGAGAAGGTGCTGTGCCTGACGGAAGGTGTCAAAATGGTTTGCCAAGTTTTGTGCTGGAGATTTCTCTCTGGACGATGCTTCATGGTTGGGTAGACCAGTTGAAGTTGATAGCGGCCAAATTGAGACATTCACTGAGAACAATCAACGTTATACCACACGGGAGGTAGCCGACATACTCAGAATATCCAAATTAAGCGCTGAAAATCATTTGCACCAGCTTGGTTATGTGAATCGCTTTGACGTTTAGGTTCCACATAAGGTAGGCGAAAAAAACCTTCTTGACCATATTTCTGCATGCGATTCTCTGATCCTCTACTTAAATGCAATGAAAACGTTCCGTTTTTAAAACAAATTGTGACAGGCAATGAAAAGCGGATACTGTACAATAATGTGGAACGGAAGAGATCGTGGGACGAGCGAAATGAACCACCACCAACCACGCCAAAGGCCGGTCTTCATCCAAAGAAGGTGATGTGTATATGGTGGGATTGGAAGGGAGTCCTCTATTATAAGCTCCTTCTGGAAAACCAAACGATCAATTCCAACAAGTACTGCTCCCAGTTAGACCAAATGAAAGCAGCACTCGACGAAAAGCATCTGGAATCAGTTAACAGAAAACGCATAATCTTCCATCAGGATAACGCAAGACCGCGTTTTTCTTTGATGACCAAGCAAAAACTATTACAGCTTGGCTGGGAAGTTCTGATTCATCCGCTGTATTCACCAGACCTTGCACCTTCAGATTTCCATTTATTTTGGGCTTTACAAAATTCTCTTAATGGAAAAAATTTCATTTTCCTGGAAGACTGTAAAAGGCACCCTAAACAGTTCTTTGCTCAAAAAGATAAAAAGCTTGGGGAAGATGGAATTGTGAAGTTGCCTGAAAAATGGCAGAAGGTAGTGGAACAAAAGGGTGAATGCGCTGTTCAATAAAGTTCTTGGTGAAAATGAAAAACGTGTCTTTTATTTTTACTTAAAAACCGAAGGCACTTTCTGGCCAACCCAATAACTATGGGAGGAAGGTCTCGGGCAAGACTTCATGGAATAGAAATTGCTCGTGTTTGGCCCTTGTAAGGCAGGTGTGTTTTCCCATGCAGGTGGGAGATGTGGCTCGAAGGGCATTGCAGGAGAGGGAACAGGGTGAGCAAAGACATGTGGAGCTATGAAATGGCGCGGCTCATTCTGGGAACTGAAATATGGCCAGTGCGTAGGACATGCAGGACATGGTAAATAGACGTCTCCTTGTCGCATTTGGACCAGATGGCCTTGAAGGTCCTTTTCAGCCCTGAGCCGCCCTGATTCTGGGACCCAGATGGGGCCTGCGGGGCTGGGCCAGGCAGCCGAAGATGGTCATGCAGGACATCTGTTCCCTTCTCCAAGTCCCAGGTGGGACCCATGCTAATTCATGAAAGTCTGATGTGCACACACAGGCTGGCCACTGAATGACCCATCGGAGGACATTTCACTTCTGCCTAATAATGGTCAGAGGGCCCCTCAAGGCCAAAAGCTGGCATCTGTGTGCTCGAAATGACAGCAGAAAACTGTGGACTCTGGCTTCTGCTGTATTAACTCAATATGTAACAGAACTGCTTTGCTGGGCTCAGAAGTCCTTCATTGAGATCGCCTGTCTTTGGTGGAAGCCGATGCCCAGTGACAGGTTATAAAAGGCTGAAGGTGAAAGGGAAGGTGACACAGAGCCCTGCCCACCAGTCCAGAAGCCACGAACAAGGGAAACATCTACCGCCCCTCCATCTTGTTGTGGCCGTGGTGCAGAGTCATGGAGCACGGGGAGGGCTTCCAGCTCAGCTCTGCCATCTTCTCAGCTGGGTGATCTGGGGGCCGCCACATCCTCTCCAGAAGCCTCTGTTTTCTCTGCTGTTCAATGGGGATAATCATGTCCGTATGTACCAAATAAAACAATAGGGGGTATTCTGTAAGCTGTCTCATACAGTGTAGGTGTCAGAGTTAATGGTAAGGTCCCACTTCTAGGTGATGTGCCAATGAAAATATGTCCGAGAGACATGGAGGCTGTTTTGATATTTGACTGTGTATATATTATATAGTATTATGAGTATTATATGATATTTGATATTTGAGTATGCATATATTATTTGAGTATGTATATATTATATACTATTATGAGTATTATATGATAACT
Source organism: Tursiops truncatus (assembly GCF_011762595.2). NCBI lineage: Eukaryota > Metazoa > Chordata > Mammalia > Artiodactyla > Delphinidae > Tursiops > Tursiops truncatus. The sequence goes on from NC_047053.1 coordinate 18,510,973, forward strand.
TTTTTCTTTCTACCTTTTGACTCTCTTCCCCCATTTCTCCCCCCCACCCCACTCTGTTAATCTGTTCTCTGTATCTACGAGCTTTTTTTTTCATTTGTTTGTTTGTTTAGATTCCACATATAAGAGAGATTATATGGCATTTATCTTTCTCTGTCTGACTTATTTCACTCGGCATAATACCCTCCAGGTCCATCCATGTTTTTGCAAATGGCAAGCTTCCCTTCTTTTTATGGCTGAGTAATATTCCATTGTACATATGTACCACAACTTCTTTATCCATTCATTCATCAATGGACACTTAGGTTATTTCCATATCTTGGCTACTATAAATAGTGCTGCAATGAACACAGGGGTGGCTATATCTTTTCAAGTTAGTGTTTTCATTTTCTTCGGATGGTAGAATTGCTGGATCACATGGTAGTTCTATTTTTAATTTTGAGAGGAACCTCCATTCTGTTTTCCATAGTGACTGCGCCAATTTACATTCCCACCAACAGAGCACAAGGGTGTGTGAGGGTTCCCTTTTCTCCGCATCCTCACCAACACTTATTTCTTGTCTTTTTGACGATAGCCATTCTGACAGGTGTGAGGTGATATCTCATTGCGGGCTTTTTAAATTAATTAATTAATTAATTAATTTGGTTGCTCTGGGTCTTTGCTTGTGGCAGGTGGGCTCCTTAGTTGTGGCTCACCAGCTCCTTAATTGTGGCTCTCCGGCTCCTTAGTTGTGGCCTGTGAACTCTTAGTTGCGGCATGCATGTGGAATCTAGTTCCCTGACCAGGAATCAAACCCAGGCCCCCTGCATTGGGAGAACAGAGTCTTATCTACTGTGCCACCAAGGAAGTCCCTCTCATTGCGCTTTTGATTTGCATTTCCCTGATGATTAGTGATGTTGAGCATCTTTTCACGTGCCTACTGGCCATCTGTTTGTCTTCTTTGGAAAAATGTCTATTCAGATCTTCTGCCCAGTTTTTAAATGGATTGTTTGGTTTTTTCTATTGAGTTGTAGGAGTTTTGTAAAAAAAAATATATTTGGATTTTAAAAATATATTGATTTGTGAAATGGATTTTCAGAAATCTATTTCTTGCTTAAGTCACAGCAGAGATTTAAGCTGGGTTCTGTGCTAATTCACCCATTCCTTGCGTAGCCCAGTTTGTAGACAGCCATCCTGCCACGCTCGGGGAAACGGCAGGACAAGAGAGGCGGGTCTTGGGAAAACCCAGCAGGTCACTCAGGCCATTTCCTTGGAAGGAAAATCACGCTCCTCCCACAGCCAGTCATGGAAGCCCCAGATGCACTGGTAAAGGCTCTGGAGTCTGGCAGGCCTGGGGACCCATTCTAGCTGTGCCACCTACTTGCTATGTGACTGGAGCAATTGTCCTAAGCCACAGTCCCTCATGGGTAAAATGGGAAATAATGTTGCCAACCTTACGGTGTTGTGAGGATTAGCAATGATGAGGTAAAGCACCTAGCACTGTGCTTGGCACAGACACTCCATAAATGTGCTAAGAGTACTCAGTAAGAACAGTAAGCCACACACAGGGCGTAACCCAGATTTTGCTTGATGAGATATCACAGATATTACAGAGAACAGACAACCGTGGGAGCCCAGGATATCTCACTCAGTTCCTCTGTGGGCCTAGGAAATGCATCTTCTGAGAGTCAATACCAATGAAGTAGTTACCAAATGCCAGCTATGAGCTCAGTACCGTGACAGGTGCCCTGGGGGAGAGAAACAAAGACGCCCCTCTGTTAAACAAAGGGAGAACCCAAGAGCTGTCCAGCTTGGGGAGCCTAAGACAGGGGTCTCTGGTCCTTAGAGAGCTGAGCATCCAGGGCAGAGGAGCCAGCTGAGGGCTGAAGGCCAAGCTGTGTGCTAACAGTGCTGCTGAGCACGAGGGGAGAGCAAAGCTGCTGGGCGCCTTCCTGGAACGGGGACATGGCATCAGCTGGCCAGGAGCTCTTCTTCCCCACCTTCAGGAGGAAATGTACCCCTGTGTGCCCAGGCCTAGCCACACACAGGGTGTGACAAGTGTTAATTTGTGGGGCTTGGCACTCTTTGGGGAGGGAATTCCAGGTGCTGGGTGCCTGGAGCGTGGCCTGGGACGGGGGAGGGGTGGGTGGGTGGGTGGAGGGTGGAACTCCTGGTGGTCACGGTCCCTTGGCTCTCAGACTGCTCACTCTATAGGGTGGATCATGGCAGGCTGAGGGCCAGAATGGGCCCTCCAAAGCATGGGGCCTGGATCTGAGGGTGTCCTGCTGCCCTAGCTTGTGGCAGCCGTGTCTCTTCATGGCTGGACCCTGTTGTATCTTCCAGGGGCACTAGCTGGAGTCCCATCCCAGACCTGATGGGCCACCACTGCAGTCCCAGTCCCCAGATCTGAGCCTCAGATACTGACTCTGATGTGTGTTGGATCCAGGCCTGACGGGCCCCTTTGGGCCCGGTGATCAGGGTCCTGGAACTGCCCCCTGGTCCCCCTGTTTCTCAAGCCTAGAAACTCTCCTTCCCAGCCTTCTTCTCTGGTTAGCATCTTCCTTCAGCATTTCTCAACAATGGAGTCTCCTGCTTTTGTAGGCATCTTGCAGCAAACCCTGATAACAACATTTGCAGAAAACCAAGGAGATTGGCAACGGGGAGGGAGGCAAGCAAAGGGCACTGAGTAAGAATCCAGATACCTGGGTGCTACCCAGCTCTGCCACTAATTGTTGTTTATTGCTGTAGAAATAGGCATAACATAACATTTACCATTTTAAACTATTTTAAAGTGTACAATTCAATGCCACTTATTTTTCTTTCTTAATAGACAAATCAAGTATCCTCCGCAGCTTCAGTTTCCTTGTTCACATTCATTACTTACGTTTTTTCAATCCACAAGTATTTATTATCTAGGGCATTGCCAACACCCCACTAGGTACTTGATCAGTTTTGCTAACATACTCCTCAAATAAATTTCAACAACTCTTAACCACCTCAGACATTTTTAAGCAGCATCTAACTATAACTTATTTTGTATTTGTGCCTTAAATATATTTGCACCACAACCTTGGGTTGTAAATTTCGCTCATTGAATTTAAGTAAAATGTCCACCCTACAACCTGTAGGGGAGCAAAAAGTTTTCTTCAAACCTCTTTAGGGTCCGTGGCGCTGTCTGAGAAAAGCATACTCGTTTTGTTGAATTTTTAGGTGGACATGGGAGCCTTCACGAGAGAATGGAGACCCAAATAAATGATCAGAGGAGAAAGCTTATAAACCTTTTAGACAAAGAAATAATAACTGTGTGACGAATGGACAAGACAAAGGGGTCTGGTAGTTAGTGGTGAAGAAATAACTAGCAAGATAAGGGTCAGTTTAACAAGTCTGTTTATACAGCCTGTCTGGCCCCCAATCCCTGTCTCTGGTGGTAAGGGTATCTTCCTACCTCCTGATACAGGGAGAGCCCCTGTCACGTGGGAGTTTTCTGACCTGTTTCTGGGAAGAAAGGCAAGGGGGGGAGGTCAGAGTGCCCATCCTGCTTCTGCTGTTTTCTCGAATTCCTTCAGCTGAAGATATTCGACAGGGCAGGGCGCCATATTTTGCGGGTATCGTGCCGTGAGCCCCATCAAACCTAAATGGCAAAGCTGTCCTCACTGTCAAATGATTCAACAAAATCAGACTTACTTTCAGCCCACAAAATCTGACATCACTTTTCAATTCAAATAAACCCATTAATATGCATCCCCGTGGCCACTTGCAAACGCCAAGAGAGATGAAGATGGTGAGGCAGGTAGACAAAGGCAACACAGAGCCTTTGACACAGGGCTGCCCCCCTCATGACCGCGTACTGAACCCCCCCTTGCTTTGTCGTTCGGGACTTCTCCCTCTGGAGCTGTGGACACTTGAGCTGTCCCTTTGGTGGCACGAGGAGAACTGCACCCCTCGGGGCAGTGCCCCCCAGAAGGTACGAGGCCTGCCTTTCTCTGTAAAGCGGGAGAAGCGGGGTCACCAGAGGGGAGCTGAGAGGGCCGTCGGCGGATCACAGGCACAGCCCCACGCCTGTGGTGACCATCTGGAACTTGAAGATCTGCAGGCTGATACTTTTACCCCTTTCAGTGCCTCTGCACCCCCTGGAAACTCTTCCTGAACCCGCACCCTCAGCGATCTGGGTCCAGTGCCTCTGCACCCCCTGGAAACTCTTCCTGGACCCGCACCCTCAGCGAGGACAGCCGTACGAAATGATGGTCACTCCTAGCATTCCTGGATCCATGCCTGTGTTGAGGCACCACCAAAATCCCCCATCCTCCTTTTCCCACCCGCTGCACATCCAGGCTGGGCCAACAGTGCCCTGGGCAGAGAGAGGCCCAGGAGCTGAAGGGAGCAAAGTGTGTCTCCCCAAAATATGCTGCATTGGCATATGGATTATTTGAAGCTGTAGACACTTGAACAGCAGCAGACACGGGAAAAGTCTTTCTCTGAACTCCCCTTATCCGTTCAAAGATAAATGCCCACAAAGAACTCAGTTGTCATAAATCCCCTCCCTGGGAATGTCATCAACTGGGGAAGACTGACTCTTGTCACAGGAGGGAAGACTTGAAGTGTGACCCCGGGCACACTTCACCACAAACGCCACACCTCCCACCTGTTCTTCTAAGGACCAGCGCATCCTTCCTCGAGAGCACTTAGTCTCCCCTAAGAGGTCTATATCCACTTCCCCTCGCCTCCGCTTTCCCTCTTTGAGATGGTATTTATTCCTAAATTCTAAAGCTACCTCTGTGACTCATCGTCTCCTGGGTATCTTCCATGTATAACATGAGATACACATGTTAATAGACTTCTGTTTGTTTTTCTCTTGTTCATCTGTCTTTTGTGATAGAGATCTCAGCTAAGAACTCAGAAGGGTAGAGGGAAAATTATTCTTCCTCCCCTACAGAGATTTGCACTTCAGAAACAGAAAGCTCACATACTATGCCACTGCGTTATGTTATTTTCTCCTGAGTTTGAAATCTATATCTGACCTGAATCATACACGCACGAACTCCTTCCAGAATTTGAAAACTGAAATGGCATTTTAGGTCACTGAATTGGAAATTGAACACACACGTGCGCGCGCATACACACACACACACACACAAACACACACACGCATTTTATTTTTTGGTAAAGCAGATTGTTAAAGGACACCCCCAGTGCACAGGCTCACAAATTCAGCTACTGTATTATGGGTTTTCTTTAAGCGGGGCAGCGCTGCCAAGCCCTGGATACTGTATCGTAAAGAGGAAAGCAGATCATGGCCACAGGCTGGCAGTTCTCAGCCTACATCGGTTGCTTTGCAGGGAGATAAAACCTGTCCCCCACAAGGAAGCAATCATGTGGGCACCCACATGGCCACTTTGCCTCCTTCTGTGAGGCTGAAACAGAAACCACGTTCCTGGGGAATGCATTTTCTTACAACCACCAAAATGCGCGGAGCAAACTCTGTTTTCTTTGAAGTTAGCAACTTTGCAAAGGGAAGGTGAAGTTCGCGAAATCCCGGGATGTTCTACAACTACACCATACATCTTTTATGAGGTTTGGGGTAGGCTGAGCGCCTTCCTGTAATTTACTAAAAATGGGGGCCTAAGAGGCCACCAGCTCTTACTACCAGGTTTCCCTTCATCTCAGGAAAGGCTGTGATTCGCTGTCCTGGCCAGGCCCCTGCAGCCAACAGAGGGCATGGTGGCTTGTGGCTGGTTTGTTGAGCTGGAGCAATGGGTCCTGTGGTGGGAGGGGAGCAGCTTGAGCGGGTCCGGTCTGCCGGCCATAGACACTGGGATCACCCATCTCGAGGGTGCACGGAAGGATCAAGTTTGTGATGCTAATTATACTCCGGTGCCCCCCCCCATGGAATCAGGCTGAGGGGAGACACACAGCTGTGACCTCATCTTTTCCTGCCCTTTCTGGCTTCCTTCTTTCCCTTTCTCCTGAGGGCATGTGGCTCTGGTCCCATTTACTTTCCCCTACACTGTACTTGTCTTCCTATCCTCCGTTTTTGGAAAGCAAGGTCACTGCTGGACCCAGCCGGAGCACGAGATGTTAAGACAAACAGAGCCACAAGGGCAAGCAGCCAACGCTCACCCGTGTTTGTCTTAATTCCTGGGAATAACCATGTACATGGACAAAACCAAGCTGGCCCCGTGCTCCTTCCCTTCCTCCTTCCCGGTTCCTGCAGTCGGTCTTAACACAGGGAAACTACATGAGGGCGTGACTCCCTGCAGCCCTGGCTGATGTGGGAGGGAATTCCCTGTTGCTGGCGGATTTTTAGAGTAGCTAGAGCAGAGCCAGGCAGAGATGACTGAGACATGGGATGGGAATTGGTCCTTCCAGTTCTGAGAGTCCCCGCTCTATTTCTAACTCAAATCATTTTTGGAATGAGTCAGGGCATAAGTGCAAATTCTATAAACATATGTGGTGACGGTAGGAATGGCTTAGGGGCTTGGAAAGCTGATGGGTGACCCTAGTCCAGCTCCCTTAGGGCACAGGTATCACCTGGGCTTCTTCAACTTGGTTGGGAGGGGTCCTCTGCTCCCCCTTCTACCGACCTCTGCTCAGGAAAGGAACCAGCCCTGTGTGGGCCCAGCCTTGGCTTCCAGGCAGCCTGTCTGGCCTCCTTGGTGACAGATGGAGAGGCATTTTGCCCCAGGATGGATCAGACCCAGAGTCCCATCCACACCTGATTTAGATGACGAGATACTGGAACTTCTTGAATCGATAAAATTTAGATAAGACTTTGCACTTAGAGGTGACGCTGGAATGGGTTAATACTTTGGGGGGCATTGGGATGGGGGTGAATGCATTTTGCATGTAGAAAGGATGTGCGCTTTGGGGGGGAGGGGCCAGAAGGTGGACTGTACTGGGTTGAATAGTGTCCCCTTAAAATTCGTTTCCACCTGGAACGTCAGAATGTAACCTTCTTTGGAAATAGGGTCTTTGTAGATGTTAATTAGTTAAGGATTTTGAGATGAAATCAGCCTGGATTTAGAGTGGGTCCTAAATCCAATGACTGGTGTCTTTATCAGAGCAAAGAGAGGAAGACTTGAACATGGAGAGACACAGAGATAAGAAGGTCACATGAAAATGGCGGCAGAGACGGGAGTCACGTTGCCTCGTGCAAGTCGAGGAACACCCAGGGCCACAAGAAGCTGGACTAGGCAAGGAAAAGGTCTTTCCTAGAGCTTCACAGGGACCATGGCCCTGCCAACACCTTGACTTTGGACTTCTGGCACCAAATGGGAAAGAATGAGTTTCCGTCATTTTAAACCACACAGTTTGTGATAATTTGTTATCGCAGCCCTAGGAAATGAACACAGACTGTGGTACAGGACACAGAATTCACACCAAAGATGGTGCTACCGAGAAGTCTGTCATCTGGGTGGGCAGCAGAGTACCATCAGACCCAGACAAAGTTATGGGTGGCTTTCCCCCAACATGCCAGGTGGCAGCTGGTGAGGCGTGTCAGGGGAAGCCAAACCCTACCCAGGGCTGGGCCTGGGGTGGCACACGGTTGGGGCCACAGCAGGGTACAGTGCAGGGAGGCATCTTCGGAAGCGGTTGGGCTCTGGAATTAGGTAGACTTGACATTGCCACTTAGTAGATGCTGGACCCTGAGCTCCTTCTTTGACCGCTCTGGGGCTTGGCTTTCACAGCTGTAAAATAAATGCATTTGTATCTCCCTGGCGGGGCTGAGGAAGGATTCAATGAGGCATGCACCTGGTACACAGTGGGTATTTCACTGTTAATCTCATGCCACTAAGGCTGACCTATGTGCCCTGGGGTAAGTCCGCCCTCTCTGAGGGTCCCAGTCTCCATCTCCTCCATGCAAAGTCACCGCTACTTCTCCTACCCACCAGTGAGCACTTTCCCTGTGCCGTGGGCTGCGTCAAGAGCTTCTCGTCCGTTATCTCATTTAATCCTCATCACATCCCGGGGAGCTATTATTATCTCATTTCACAAATGAGGAAACTGGAGCACAGAAAGTGTAAGTCATTAGGATTCCAACCCAGTAGGCCTGTGTCGTTCGGAGCCGGAGCTGCTGAGCACGACAGTAAAGGCGGCTGGTGTTTTCCTGGTCACAGGTTTTGTTTTTGTGTTTGTTGAAAGCTCCGTTCCTCCACCTGATTCTACTGCCACCAGGGCCTGAAGCCACGTGCTGGCTGGTCTGGTGGTGAAGAACCGTGCCGCTGCAACTGAAGAGGCCAAGCTGGAGAACCCCTGATGCCGCCTCTCCTGGAAGCTGCCTCCCGACACTGGCAGGTTTTTGGACTCGAGGCTGCTCCTTTGACTCACTCATCCTGAGAGAGGGGGAGGCACTGGGGACTCTGCCTGGAGGCCGGCAGCATGACCCAAGGTGATGCTGAGGCTTTGGCTGCAGGGAGCTGCCTCCACCTCGGCCTCCTTGCTTCCTCCATTGCCTCCCTCCAGGCTCCTCCTGCCGCCAGAGCCATCGCATGTGACCCACGAGTGCTCTGCTCAAACTTGCCATCTTTTCCCCATTTCACTCCTAGCAAAGCCGCATGTGTACAGTGGCCTGCCTGCCCTCTCCCTGAGATCTGACCTCACCTCCTTTCTGTCCTGCATGCCTCCCCGCTCTTGCTAAACACAGGAGGCCCATGCCTGCCTCAGAACCTTTGCATGTGCTGTTTCCTCTGTGGGGGAGTATTCTTCCCCTAGATAGCCACAAGGTACACCGATCCCCTTTTTTCACATCTTTGCTCAAATGTGAGGCCTTTCCTGAACACCCTAATTAAAATTGTAACCCCGACCCCGGCAACCCCTGCTTCCCTCTCTGCTTTGGTGTTCTCCATAGCACTGATGCCACTCGATATTCCAGGTGTTTCACGTATATCTTTGTTTATCCCTTATATCCACGATAGCTTGAGTGAAAGTTCTGTAGGGTGGGGATTTTTGTCTGTTCTGCTCACGGCTGTTCAGTCTACTGCCTAGAACACTGCCTGGCTCATAGTAAGTGTTCAATAAATATTTGTCGAATGAATGAATACATTATCTTAAGATGGTACATTATAATTGTGTCTGCCATGGCACACAGTAGGTTCTCAGTAAGTATTACCGTCCTCCCCTCTAAAAAACCAAATGATTATATGTTTAAAAAAGAGTTTGCTGACACCTGGGGTCACAGATGCAGAGACATTTGTAAACCATCATAAATGTGAGTGCTGGGCAGTGTTTGGTATTCACCGCGGTCAGCACTGCGCTTCCTTCTCCATAAGCTCTCTTCTCTCTAGCAGCTAGGTGTGGGCATGTGATTGTCCTTAAGTGATCCTTCCTCCAGGAAGCCCACCCTGCCTTCCAGACTAAGTCAGGTATCTCTCATCAGTGCTCCCCCAGGATAGCAGTTCCCAGTCTGTTCCATACCTGCCTGTTAATTTGCTTACCTATGCTACCAGCCTGTAGGATAAGCAGCAGATCTGGACCTGGCACACGACAGGTGCAGAGAAAAGGCTTGTTGGATGAGTTTATGAAACGGAAACCAAAAAGCTTTCCAAATGGGCACACCTTTCCTTAGATGGTCGCTCTGGATGCTTCGGGCCTATGGGTGCTGGTTCCATCCCTGCCCTGACTTGGGGTCTGCAAAATGGGAGAAGCCACAGATTGTCTTGGTGGAGTACAAATACTGTTCCGGAAAACACTTTCTCCCCTACGTCCTTCCCAAGATAGAGGTCTCAGGCCCAAGCAGCTTCACACATCAAGCTTGGGCCCCTGTAGACCTCACTTTGGGCCCCAGATCATTCTTGAGGATCTCCTTCAGGCCTGCCATCCCTGGTGTTCCTCTTCCAGATCCAGGTCACTTGACTGACCATCCTGTGTTGAGCATGGAGAGAGAAACGCTTCTCGCAGCCAGGGAGATGGGAGATGTCGGGTGCTAAGCAACTGGCCAGGAAGCAAATACTGGCCTCATCTCCTGGGGCCCAGCCAGGCACTGTGCAGCTCAGGCCTGGAGTTCTCTGTTTGGATGACAGTTTCCATTTCATTAGATTCCCCACCCGCTCTGCTCGTGGAGCCAGGGCTGTTGGCCCCCAGGCAGTGGGGCAAGAAGACGCTGCAGCACCAGAGAAGGTGGGAGGGGTCTCCCGCCTCCCATTCCTGTAGGGTCCTTGCCCTGCTGCTGTTTCTTGCTCCTCTCCCTCCAAGCATCCTCCTTCCATAAATCAAGATGCTCTAGGGCTACGTTCTTTATCTTCTTTATGGCCAGCCCTCTCGAGAAAAAGAAGCGTTGAGAACTTTTGGCAGACCAGAATCCGGGATGTTTAGCTCTTCAGCTGACTTTACCATTGCGGAGCGCCTACTCTGTACTACTAATAAGCCACCTGGTTATCTTTCTTATCACTCAGACCAACCCTGCGACAGAGAAATCATAGATCTTTTAGAGACCAGGAGACTGAAGCTCGGGTAGCCCGAGAGAGCGGTTCAAGGTCGTACAGCTAAAGTGGCTGAGCTGTACTGAGATCCAGTTGCCCTCATCCCAAGCTCTCCATACCGAAGCCACACTGTTTGTCTCTAGCATCACCTGTTGGACGCATGGCAAGGGTTAACTGGGCATGGGCCCTTAGTTAATAAGACTTAAAGGACGTCAGATCTTCGATGGAGGTAGAATCAGGAAATACAAGCAAACAAACCACATTGTCCCTAGTCAGGGGGACGCTTCTTCTCCTCTGTTTCCTTCACACGGCAGGAGCTTCGTTCATGCCATATTCAGCTTTCCTCAAGCCCACCTCGGGCCCCTCTCCTCACTACACGGGGAGGCCAGTCCAGTCCTTGCTGCCTGGCTGTGGGGTGAGTCCACGTAATTCTAGCGTTCGGCGTTTGTGCAGGAAGTCATTTTCCCGCAGATATCAACCATTCCCCATCTAAATCTTATGGGTCATAAAGGTACCATTTTGGCCTCTCTCTCGTATACTCTTTTCTTTTCTTTTTTCAGATGTTCCCAAACATGGGCAGGAAAGACGCCTGTATTTATCAGACATTCTGGAAGACCCTAGCGATCCTCTGAACTAATCCCATGAGATTCAATCCAGGACACCTGCTCTGTGAATCCAACATGCACATAGATTCTGCTGATGCCAGGAAGCACACTCGCCGTTCTCCTGGGCTTCGCAACCAAGCTGGGGAGGCCCAGTTGAGCCACTGGACACGTCTGGCAAATCTAAGGCAACACACTGGACTGCCCTCACTACGCCATCAGGTAATCATGGAGCAGTCCGTTAAATCAATATCCTAGTTGAGAGTTGCCATTTATAAATGAAAAACCCAATCTCGAAATATTGAAATACAATAATAAATATTCTCCTCTTTAACTCGGAACCTATACAAAATGGAATTTATTCTTTCTTCAAGGAATCAGAAAGGCTTTCATGATCTTTCAGGAATTCCGAGAAATCACAGCCGCCTGTGCTGTACCACCTGGCTCTGCTTTCCTAGTTAATCTTCAGTGCAACTCTGGTCAAGGAGGTTTTATGACTACCATTTTGCAGGTAAAGAAAATGCGGCTCAGAGGACTTCGGTAACTTCTCAAGACGACTTAAATTGGATTTAAAGCCAAGCTGTGTGGTTCCGAAGCCAAGTCCATCCTAGCACATCATGCTGCCTCTTGATAAACAAGAGAGCGTTAAATCCTTGACATTCATGAGGGTAACCCTGAGACCTCTGGGAGCTCCCAATTTACAAATTCCACTTTAGCATATAATGGCCTCCATAAAACATCTATTTTCTAGCTAAGACCTATCCTTTCTCAGTCTTACTCCATTGTCAGGGGCGGCAGTTAAGGCTTGCTTTTGGTGGGGGGGGGGTTGCCTTGAAAGGACCGTAGGCAGAGAGCAAGGGGGCCAGGTCCGGAAGTGAATGCAGGACTGTCTACTGGGCTCCCACATAAACCACCTTCCAGCCCAGCTCCCTGGAGCACGGGGCAGAGGGCATGAGAACAAGATGCGTCTGCTGCAGTGGTCAGATGGCCGTGTGCCACTGCGGGAGACACACACGTGCCCACACACACACCTTCCACAATCATACACTCCGGCATTCTGGGCAGAGATACTAAGCTGGGTGGATCCCCGGAGACCAGCTGGGGCTAGTGTTTCCTGAAGCTGGGTCTAAATTGAGATTTTAAATTGTACACTGATGGACATTCTGTTTTTAAAATAACTATGCATTTTATAATGACTGTCTGAATAAATGTAACTAGCACATCAAACCCTGATTTCATAGATAAGAGTGCTGATTTTCCATCCATAATCATGATACGGTTTTCTCTGAAAAATATACTGAAGTAAACAAAATGAGTCAGCTCAAAGGAAAATCTTTAGTAAACGGTGGTGTCGTGGTATTTAGTGATAGCGAAAGCTCTGAAGGCGGTCTGTGGGTGAATGAAGTTAGGGATATCCTGGCTGTGACGGTACCATGTGGGCAGGAGATTGGGAGACGTGGCTGGAAAAGAGACCTGAGGCCACCTCCTGGAAGAATCTGGAGCTTCATATGCAGGAAGGCCTGCATTCTGGCTGGTAGACAGAAGGCGAAAAAAAAACACCAAACCCCAATCTTCCTTCACCATTAGCAATTATGTGTGGAATGGACTGTGTGGAATGTTGAGGAAATTCAAAGTAGAGGAAAGATCCCTTTGGGAATAATTAAACAAATCTTCTTTGAAGAGGTGAATATAAAAACAGGACCCACTGCTGTGACAATCAAATGCTCTCCTAGGGCTTTTTTTTTTTTTTTTTAAACGGAAAATTTCAAACATAAGCAAAAGTAAAGAGAATAGTGAATAGTATAAAAAATCCCATCTACCCATCCCAGCTTCTTCCTGATCATTTTTAACCATCTAAAGGAAGGAGCACCTAACTGGGAGTTGGGAGAACTGGATTCTAGTTACAGCTCTGCCATAAATTAGCTGTGTGACCTTGGACAAGTCACTTAACCTCTCTGAGCCTCTGTTTTCTCTTGTGTAACATGAGAGAGATGAACTAGATCTCCCAGGAACCTCCTGTCACCCCAACCCACTTCTATAAGTTCATAAAATAGCAATAATTTGCATAGTGCTAGGCTAAATGTGGTGCTGACCAAATTAAAACTGGCCAGGTCTTCCTATCCTTTTATTCTTTGTATAACCCTTCCCATGGAAAAAGTCTAAGAAAGTATGGGGACATGCTAAGCGATCCTGCTAGGACAGACACTCATAGCAGGTCACACATGCGAAGATATGTATGTCCTCATCTGGATTGAAGGAAGAAGCAGAACAAAATCATTTTATTTGAAAAGCTATGGAATACTAGTGGCTTTGTCCTGGCAGTATTTGGGGACACCTCTGTATTTGTCTATAACTCACACTGGAAAGGCAGGGTAGGTGATCATTCATTGATTTGAGAAAAACATGTGGACCACCAGACTGGAAAATGAGGCCCCTAGGAAGCCCGTGAAATTCTGATTTACACGCCTGGGTGGCCTTTGTTGGTCCAATGAATCAGATAAGTGTTTACATGAACAAACACATATCCGACGCTTAGCACAGTGCCTGGCAGAATAGGTATTAGACATCATTTTTATGATTTCTATTTTCCACGCAGGTATTGAACTAAAGGGTTTAAGCAGACACATATAAAGCTTACACACAATCAGCTTTGGTAACAGAAAAGCAAACAAAGGCACCATAATCTACTTTGCCAGGATAATCTTATGCTCCTGAACAGCACCCAGGGAGGAAATCAGTAGCTCTTAATCCCAAAGAGTGGCCTGTGGTCCTGGCCACACCTCCCCACCCTGTGAGATCTCATAATGACCTTGAATACCAAGTCCTGTGCTCTCAACACACAGCCTTCAGCATTGACGACGACAAGGGGCCCTAACACTGACCCTGCCCTTTTCACTGGTTTAAGCATCTCTGCTCAGGTGAGAATGCAGAAGAGAAAAATGCGGTGATACAGGCTGGTAGCCAGAAGGAGCAGAAAAGGACAGGACAGGAAGTGGGAGGCTCTGAAGTCTGGTCTTGGTTCTACCATCGTGTGATCTTGGGCAAGACCCTTCTCACGGTGCTCTTGGCCTCATGCATCTAACAAAGGGTTTAGACTGGGTTATGCGGGTGTTTTTAGCATTAACATAGTCTATTCTATAACGATTACCACATAATAATAATTATATTAAATAGAGATCATAACAATGTGTAATGATAATCACACGCAATGTAAAGATTCCCAGTCAGATCCCGATTCCTGCCTGAGACTGACTCATAAGTTCTATTTACCCCTTAAATGCATTTTCTCTGGGGCACATGGTTCCTGGCTTTTGAGAAGCTCACAGGCTACAGGAAGAGACAAGAAAAAGATCAATTAAAGTGCAGTAAGAGCTATTATGGAGATTAGAACAGGTGCTTGGGGAGTCCAGAGGAGCTTGCTACGATCCTAAAGGGGCTGGGATTCTGGCTCATCTCTGGGTTAAACATCTGCTCTTCCACACGGAGCCAATATGGAAATCTTCATTAATTCAACAACTGTTTGTGAAATGTCCATGGAGCCCCAGGCACTGTGCACCCCATAAGCCCTCTTGGAGTTACTGACTGTGGGGAAGCAGGGAGTGTGCAAATAAAGGAACAAGAACGTGGGTTATGAATTGTGTGCAGAGCTAGGAAGGAAGCTCAGAAATGATACAAGAGAACACAGAATCTGTGTTCTGATTTACCTGTTTAAGAAGCACTCTGGACCCGAGGGGAGGGTGGGATGGAGGGGATCCTGTGAATGTGGGAAGGCCAGTTTGGAGGCTCTTACCATCCTGGCGAGAGGTGATAGAAGCAGACAAGATGGAGAGAGGTAGATGGACTCAGGAAATGGGTTGAAGGTGGACTTGGCCAACTTGGCTGATGGATAAGACATGGGGGTGGGGGAGAGGGAGGAAGGACTAAAGAACAACTCCCAGGTCCTGGCTCAAGGCATGGGGTCCTGGCTCAAGGATGCAGGTGCTGAGTGCCAAGAGGGCAAAGGCAGGGAGAGAAACAGAACACTTCTGGGCTCACGGGCTTCCATGTGGATAAAATGAAATGATGTATAAAGAACACCTCACACACAGTAGTCACTCAATAAATGCTGGTCCTTTCAAGGCAGTGGGGGAACTTTACTAAAACCCGGGCAGGTCTGGCAGCCAGATTGGCAGACAGAAGAGCTGTGCCAGGGAGCCTTGCCAGGCAGCGGCAGGCTCACACCTGCATCCCTCCATACCTGGGCCCAGGTGAAGTCAGCCACGAGGCTGGTAGAAACGATGGCCACAGACAGGACGCATATATTGCTTTCTTGTTTACAAAGCACGTGTGCCATACATTATCCCATTTGATTCCTTCAAAGCAGAGCCCAAATCCCAACTCTAGGATCAGGGACGCTTAGGCTTAGAGTGTGCGAAGGACTTGTTCAACTTTACACGGTACACCTTGGCAGCACCCAGACTTTCTGGTTCCCACTGAGGGCTCCCCAACACAATCAGTTTATACATCAGCCACCACTGATGCCGTCCCTGGGACCTCAGAGGTTTTCGAGAGCCTACAAAATATAAAACGAGGGCCTGAAAAAATGTATTGGCTCCAAAATACAAAACGGGAAGAAATGAAATGAATGAATGTTGATTTAAATGTCTACAACATTGAAGTCACGTCGACTTCACTAACTGTTCCATAGAGCATGTGTTAAAATTTCATTATGTTGGGAAATAATGCATAGGCTAGGCTCTCCTCGCTCTGCAAGAATTCACGCAGATGTAGTGAACAAACTAGTGTACAAAGTACCCGTAGGGAAAAAGAAGATGGGAGGGACAAGATAGGGGTAATAGATTAAGAGATACAGACTGCTGTGTATAAAATAAATAAGCAACAAGGATATGTTGTACAGCACAGGGAAACAGAGCCATTCTTTTATGATAACTTTAAAGGGAATATAATCTATAAAAATACTGGATTACTGTGTTGTACACCTGAACCTAATATAATATTGTAAATCAACTGTGTTTCAATAAAAAAAAAAAGAATTCCAAAGTACACGAGACGGTTGTTAAGAAATCACAGCCAGTGGTGAGTTAGATGAGCAACTTGTAGCCAAATAGTCACAAGGCAGAATTTCAATAATCCTTCCAAAGTGTGTTACCACAAAAAATTATATTTCCTGTGGAACAAGGGGTTGGTTTCAGTGTGTTTGATAAAATGTGGGGAGCGGTGCCAAATAGAAAGGTCTAGAGCAGAACAAAGTCATGCCCTTTGCCGCAACAGGGAGGCACCTAGAGATGATCATGCTAAATCAAGTCAGACAGAGCAAGACAGAGGCCATGTGCCATCACTTACAGGTGGAATCTAAACCGTGGTGCAGATGAACCTATCTACAAAACAGGAACAGACTCACAGGCGTAGAGAACAGACTCGTGGTTGCCAAGGGGGAGGGGGGGAGGGAGAGGGATGGACTGGAAATTGGGGGTTGGTAGGTGCAAACTATTACATGTAGAATGGATAAACAACAAGGTCCTACTGTATAGCACAGGGAACTACATCCAGTCTCCTGGGATAAACCATAATGGAAAAGAATACTTAAAAAAAAGAATGTATATACGTGTATAACTGAGTCACTTTGCTGTACCGCAGAGATTGGTACAAGATTGTAAATCAACTATACTTCAATTAAAAAAAAGAGAAAGATCTAGAGCCTATGAGATCTTAGGTGTCCAGCTGTCAGGTCTCCTGGGATCGCTCTTCTAAGTTTATTTAGTTTTCATGAAACTCTGAATCCAGAAACACAGCTGAAATGGTCTCTCAGTTTTTGAACCAATCAGAATTTTGGGGGGGGGTGGGAATGTTTGTAGGAAGCAGAGATAAGAGAGAACAGAGTGGCTTCCAGAAAAGCAGGGTAGGAGGGTCCACCTGTGTCCCCTGGCAGCCAGGAGGCCAGTAGGGAGGTGACTCGGTAGAAGGAGCTTCTCTTGGGCTCCCTGGGGCAGAAGGAGTGAGTCTACTATAAGCCAAGAGAAAGTTCCCACGTGGAGGTTTAAGGAGAGGAAGGATGAGTCTTACCTAAGAACGAGGGCAGGTAAGTTTTGGTTTCATAGATCACACGTGCACCCGTTCATTCAGCAAATATCTTCTGAGCATCTTTTCCGTGCCAGGCTCTGCTTTAGGTATTTAGGATATATCAGTGGACAAAAGCGACAGAGACCGCTGTGCCACAGGGAGCTTATATTCTAGGGCACAGGTACGTGGGGTTGGGGAGACAGGCAGAAAACAACAAACATAATAAATAAGAAAATGATATAGTATGTTGGAAGGTTGTAGAAAACTATGGATAAAATGAAAAGTAGAAACAGGTGAGGAGAATTGGGTGTGCCAGGGAAAGAGGGAGTGCAGACTGTGGCTAAAAGAGGGTGGTTATGGTTGATCTCACTGAGAAGTGAGATCTGACTTAAATCTCAGCTTTTGAGACTGCAAAGTGGTGAGGGAGTGAGCCATGTGGATATCTTGGGGAAGAGCATTCCAGGTAGAGGGAACAGCAGGTGCAAAGGCCCTGGGGTGGGTGTATGGCTGGCCTACTCATGAAATAGCAGGGAGACCAGTGTGGATGGAGTGGCTGAGTATGTGCAAGTAAAATAGGTCAGAACAGTAATGTGGACAAGAACATTAGCCACTGTGATGACCGCGGCTCTTCTCTGAATGAGGCGGGGGTGGGGGCGGCTCTGGAGTGCTTTGAGCAAATGATTAATGTGATGTTATTGATGTTTAAAAGAATGTGGTAAGAAGAGACTGTAGGGGGATGTATTAGATTTCTGTGGCCGCTGTAACAAATTACCATGAACTGGCTGGCTTAAAATGACAGAAACTTATTCTCTCACAGTCGGGGAGGCCACAGACCCACAGTCAGTGTCACTGGGCTGGAATCAGGACGTCAGCAGGGCCACACCCTGTCTGGCGGCTCTTAGGGAGAGTCTGTTCCTCGCCTCCTCCAGTTTCCGGGGTCTATGGCATTCCTTGGCTTGTGGTCACATCACTCAACCTCTGTCTCTGGGCTCACAGCACCTTCTCTGTGTACGAGTGTCAAATCTCCCTCTGCCTCTTATAAGAACACTTGTGGGCGCATTTAGGGCCCACCTGGATAATCCAGGATAACCTCCCAATCTCAAGGTCCTTAATCACACCTACAAAGACTCTTTTTCCAAAGAAGGCAACATTTACACATTTTAGGGACTGGAACCTGCTATCTTGAGGGACCATTATTCGGCCTCATCCAGGGGGTACAGGTGGAAGGAGAAAGTGTTAGGACTCGAAGCCATCCAAGCAAGACGTGGTGATGGTTTGGACAAGGCGGGAGCACTGCAAGCGGTGTGAAATGCTTGGATTCTTGGCATATTTTGAAGGTAAACCCAACAGGATTTCCTAACCAACTGGAGGTGGGGTGAGAGAGAAAGAAAGGGTTCCAGACTGACGTTTCCCCTGAACAAGTGGAAGGGTGCAGGTGTCCCCACTGGGATACATAAGGCTGTGTGAGTGGAGTAGTTTTCGGGAGTGAGAACAGAAATTCAGTTTCACAAACGGGGTGTGTGAGATGTTGTCCAGAGATGGAGTAGGTGGCTGGGCAGGAGGGTCTGGGGTTTGGGAGAGAGCTCTGGGCAGGGGGCATCAGCATGGAGGTGGTACTCAGAACCGTGGGACCTAGAGGGGCTCAGCAAGGGAGCCAGTGTAGAGAAAGGGGGGACGACGGACCGAGCCCTGAGGCTCCCAACACCAGGAGGTCGGGGAGAAGAGCAGCAGAGGGGTCCTGGAAGAGGAGGGTGAGAAGGAAAAACTCTGCGACAGAGTCCTGTCTGGGAATCCAGGGAAGGGGCGTATCAGGGAGGATGGGGGAATAACATGGCCTTCCAGCTAAGACAAAGAACCCAGCCCGCCTTCCACGTGTGTCGCCCCTGTCTGTCTAGTCTCGATCCAGCAGGAGCACCTGGCAGATGACCACTCACTCTGGACGGGAGGTCTTTGCCGCTTATAGACCCCCATGCAAAACCCTGGCTGCAGAAACTTAGCTCCGCCACATGCGCGGTGGGCCTGCCTCCAACAGGCGGTGGATGAGGCTGAACCCTCCAGCCTCTCAGAATGTGGCGAATGAGCCTTCGGCTTGGGACCCTGGACTGTCAGACTGTGGCTGGGGAGGTGGCATGACTGGGAGATGAGAAAGCGGCCCCAGAACACAGTGGGTGTGGCCAAGCCAGAAGTCATGGGGCTTTGAGTTTGAAACAGAGATTCCATACCCCCCAGGAAGTAATCCTGCCTCTGACTGCTTGCTGTGCTGATTTAGACACCTATCTTCTCTAAGTCTCAGTTTCCCTATTTGTAAAATGGAACGGCAAAAATCTACTTCCCCAAGGACCTACGGTATAGCACAAGGAACTATATACTCAATATCTTGTAACAACCTATAATGGAAAAGAATCTGAAAAAGAATATATATATATATAACTGAATCACTTTGCTGTACACTTGAACACAACATTGTAGATTAAGTATACTTCAATAAAAGATTTTTTTAAATTAAAAACAGAAATCTACTTCCCAGGGAAGTAATTAGAGACGGTGTTTAAGCTAAACACTGCCAAAAGCACACTGAAGGTGTTCAAAGGACCTCTGTTTTCTCACCCCCTGCCTTCATTGAAATGATCTGAGTCAGTCTTGCGACGTCTCTTTTTAGAGGAGCCAGGAAGGTTCATGAACTTGGAAACCCGAACCAGGAGCCTGGTCCTCGGGAGGGGCTGCTGGTCTCCTGTTTCAGCTCCAA
Organism: Tursiops truncatus; assembly: GCF_011762595.2. Taxonomy (NCBI): domain Eukaryota; kingdom Metazoa; phylum Chordata; class Mammalia; order Artiodactyla; family Delphinidae; genus Tursiops; species Tursiops truncatus. The sequence continues at coordinate 18,530,772 of NC_047053.1, forward strand.
AGGCCAGCCCAGCACGCACAGCCATCTGACAAACTCACGTCCAGTGGGAAAGCAAGCTGTAGGCTCACTGCAAACATTGCCTCTAGACTCAAAGAACATTCTCTGACTAGCAGAGGGACAGGCCTGGGACCCGGGTCCTGCCCCAGGCCCTGCTGCTGCCCCCTGCCTCCCTGTGTCCTCAGTAAGTCACCCCCTCCCCTGTAAGCTTCATTTTTCCAAGTTGTGCGATGAGGGGTTTGAACTACATTAGTCATTTTCACATTTTTGTTTTACAGCAGAACGGTTTTATTTTAAACAAAGCCTACACAGTACCCTGATGTTTAAAAGAGATTAATGATGCTCTGGCTAAAGTGGGGAGGGGACTCCTCCTTTCGCCCCCAAGGTAGCCCAGGGAACCTCTAAGAAACCCTACAGTTCCAAGGGACAGACTGAAAAATTCTGACTAAAGGCAAAATTTGCTAGCCCCTCTGAGTTTGAAGCTATATGTGATTGGAGTTAGATGAATTGGTGCTGATGAATATGTATTTCAAGTGGTTATGTGTAAAAATGTATTTGTGTGTATGCTTTATTTCCATTTTTAATCTGCAGATAGCCAGCCAGATTCTCAGTGTTTTATGCCTGCTTGTTAATTTCTTGATGTCAGATGCGCTGCAAGGTTATATTTTGAAGGGGTTGGCTTAGTATTTGTAGTCAGTTAAAAATGCTTTGACTCCGAGAGGGAAATAAACAGATCCTGAACTAAATATTTCTAAGGTCTCTCACAGCTCAAAAAAAAAAATCTCAAAAAATCATAATTTTTCTTGTGGTCAATCTCTACAATTTTGTGAAGCAGGTTCTGGGTTCACCATGACAACAGGGCAAATGCTGCTGTTCAATAGTCAGGGCAGGAAGGACACTAAAACATGCTTTAGTTGAGCACCTACTATGTGCCAGGTACCATCTTATACCTTAACCTAGTTCATTCTTTGACCGATGGTACAAGGGTACAAGCGTCATTATTCCTATTCCACTTCTGGGGAAACTGAGGCTCAGAGAGGGAAGGTGACTTATCCAAGGTCAAGGTCATCCAGCTAATAGGTTCAGATCCAAACCAGATCTGTATGCAAAGGCTATGCTCTTCCCACCTCACGCTGTTTCTAAGGGCAAAAAGTCCCTCTGATTTCAGTACAGCCATTGAATTGTATTAGAAGCAATCCTTTTATTGACCTGCAAGTTCTTGGATCAGTGCCAGCTCTCCCACCTACCTTACCAGCGCTGATCTCCCAGGAATCCTATGAGGTAAGCAGGCCAGGTGCTATCAGGCCCATTTTTCAGATTGGGAAACTCAGAGGCTCAGAGAGATGGAGTGACTTGCCTAGGGTCACACAGAGTGTGGGAAGAATGGGGGCTTTGCTCTTCCCTTCTGAATCCTCTCCCAACCCAGAGCTTGAGCCATAAACCACAGGGCTCCCTTGCTCAGGGAGTTCATGCCCCCCCATCCCCCTCTCCGTCTTTAGCAGAACTCATTTTGTTCTCAAATTGCACCAAATGTTTTTCATCATGGCAGGCTTTTCATTTATTAGGCATTCGATTTCCCTCCCGTTCATCATTTATTTGCTTTTCATTTTTTTAAGAGGAGAAGGAAACTCAAATTAGCAAATGAATGGCATGCATAATACAGCCCAGCCTGCTACAAACATTCTGCTCTGCTCTAGGATAAATTGGTCTACAAGGACCTGACACACCTCTCTGGGTGTGCTGACACAGACCCAGCCTGGAGACCAGATTTCCTGCTCATGGCCTGCTGGGAGAGGACAATGGCAAGGGACTGCTTTGGTTTGGTAGGCCATTCCCAAGGTTGATGTGTTGGTTAAAGTCCAGTGCGTTGTTTCCCTGAGCTACAGGAAAATGTGTTTGCAGAGCCTAGCAATGGTAGCACAGACATTCCACTGCGGCTCACATAGCGTTGCCTAGGGCAACCCCCTCACGCTTGGCCTTAGCTCCGGAACTACCTATAAGGTGTGTCTCTTACACCTTGCTCTGTTTCCGGGCTCTCCTAGCTGGAGTTTTGATGCTCTTCCTTCTAGAATGTCTTTGCCTAGATCTTTCTTCTTCCAAGAACTATATCTCTCCATTTTAACAAGACACGCACAGGCTGCGTTGACCTCTGAGATGTACTGAGGACCCTCCTGCCCTCTACTCTCTGCCTCTGTTAGGTCTGACTGGTTCTCGTGTGTGGATCTCACGACTGTAATAAGTATCTCACCCCTGTGAGATAGTTATTTCAATAGTCCCCCTTTGCAGAAGAAACTGAGCCTTAGAGAAGGTATACACCTTCCCAAGGTCACACGGTGTGCAGGGGACAGAGCTGGGGTTCAAGTTCTATGTGTGTTTAATCACATACAATACTGACCCCCAACTAGTATGCCTAGCTTCAGGAACTCAAGACCAAACAGGTACCTTACTGACTGTGGTTTCTAGCTTCATTTTAGTCCTGAGTGTCTGCAGACGCAAGCACGTGTGCACACACAGGCACGCACACACACAAACACCAACCCTCATTCATATCAATTGGGAGTTCTATGAAGTAGACCAGAGTGGAAAATGAAAAACCACCATCGGGTCAGCATTAGTCATGCTTCATGGAAAACATTTCACTTCCAAGCAATTAGGTTGATGGATTTTTTTGCATTTCTTTTTCTTTCTTTCCATTTAATGTTACAGATGTTTATAAGAAGAAACAAAGGCGTTTGCTGGCATTATGATCCTTTCGATGGGCCAGCCAGGGGCCTTGAGGATGAGGTGGGGCTTAGGTTAGGGACAGGTGTGATTATCCGATACCTGAGACTCTGGTTTTCATGAAAAAAGAGGAAAGTGAGGATCTGATTAAAAAAAGGATTTTTAAAAGTAAGTGAGATGTCTAGTCTTCTCTTCCAAGAAATTTGGGTCTCCCAATTGTAGCATGCGGAAGGTGGACTGTTCTCCCGGGATGTCCCAGCTCCGTGATGCTGAGACCATTGGACTGGGGATCATTGGTGAGGAAGCATCTTCAAACTCACCCATAGTCTGTACAATTAGACCATCTGTTGGGTTCTATCATTACGGGGGTTCCCAAGATCTTGTTTCCCCTGAACTTTTGCTTTTCGAACTACAGGGCACAAAGGGCAGCTGTAGAAAAGAGGAACAGATTTTTTGGTGCAGGTTTTCCAAAACGATTTCCGTCAAATCGTTAATGGTTCTGCTAACAGGCACTCTGGGGCTGGGAGGCAACTTCCACCAGCTGAGAACACCACAATTGCCAAAAAGACTCAGGCAACTCTTCCAGAAGTGGCACGGGCTTGTGGGGGGAGAGGGAGGGCCAGGTGAGTTCTTAGGACATCAGATTTAAAAGGTTGGGGAAGATTGGTCCAGGAATTTCTGTGATACCTGTACCCCTCTCCCCACCTCCTGTTGTGCCTTTTCCAGTCCTGTTCCCACACTGTCATCAGAGTGATCACCCTCAAATGCAAATCTCAAACATGATCGTACCATCTCTTATCCCTTCCTTTTGTACTATTTTATTTCACTCGCTATTGTCAGCATGTGTTGCTATTGTAAATATTTAAAAAAATCAAATCGTAAAAATTAAATAGAGAATAAAAGATTCTAAATAGCAGGAGGAACTAAGGTGCTTCTAATTAACAGTATAATGTTTTAGGCAAGTCACAATGTTGCTTCATTACGGGAATTTGTTAACACTTTCAATTTGGAAATTATTTTCAATTTAGAGAAAAGCTACAGAAATACTACAAAGAATAGTACAAAGAACACCCACATTGCCTTTTTCCCGGAGTCCCCTGATATCATCAATTTGTCCCATTTGCTTTATTATTTGTTCTTTGTTAGAGTCCTGTTTAATGGATACTAGGAAAAGAAGTATTACAGGTTTATATATCACTAGTTAAGGTCAGATGAATTGCCATGGGTCTGACTGGTCCCTTTAGAAAAACACATATTATTTCTTAGACTACAGACATGCTGCATGTACCCCAAAATACATATAGCCAAGGTTGTTCTTTGCAGCACTGCCTGTCTTAGAAAAACACTGGGTATCGTTAAAGGATGCGACCCCTGGGCTTGGTAAAATAAATGATGGCGGAGCCACACAGTGGCTTGCCGTGGAGTAATCACAAACACAAGATGGATCTGTATGGGATAATCTGAAAATACGTCTCAGATACACTAGGTAGAAAGTGCAGAACAAAGTGTGTAGAATATGAGCCCAGGGTATAAAGAAAAAGGGATGGATTCTGGAAATAGACACAGGAAACTGCTTCCAGGAAGAGGGCTGGGGTCTTAGGATACTATTATACACTCTTACACCGTTTGCACCTTTTAGCCTGTGCATGTACTCCTCTCATGAAAATAGAAAGATCAACTGCCATGGAAAGACTTTAACTGTAAGAGAAAAACTGTCTCCCTGCGCCTCTTAGAACATCCATCCCTTTGGTGTTGGAATACGGAAGGAAGCCATTCCGAGTCCCCCATGGGTTTGCCGGGTGGGCCGCCTTGAGCCCCTGCATGGTCTCCTTACCAGCAGTTCTTCTCCCGGGCAGATACAGATGCAGAGATGGGTGATGTCAGCCCCCTGGGCTGAATCCAGCCCACAGATATGCCTCCTATCATCACAGACTGCGGAAAAACTGGTGTCAGCATTGAAAAAGATTTCCCATAAGAAAATTCAGATTCCTGGCCTATCTGGAAACATTTGGCAAAACGGGGGCTGCATTTGTGAGCTCAACACTGGGCAGTAGGCAAGTGTGGCTGCCTTTAGCAGGTGAGCTCGTTCCATTGGCTGGATGCCCTCATTCACAAAGCCCATCTAGCGCCTGACACTGGGGTAGGGGGGTTTGCAACCTCTCCTCTGATGTCTCACGGGTGAGGCCCTGCCCCCCAACGGAAGTGGGATTTGAACATCTCTGCCTTTCAGCCTCTCAGCCCAACAATGATTTCCACTAGAGCCTGTCCAAGCAGATCCTAAGAAGCTCTATAGAGGGACGAGGGTCGTTATCTCACACTTCCATTATAAACGTAAAGAGGCTGTGGCCCAGAAAGGTGAGGTGAATTCTCCAAGGTCACACGAGCAAGTTATTCTCAGGACAAGAGCACCAAACTCCCACCCTAGTGTATGTTATGTTGCCTCCACAGACAGGTTCCCAGACTGGATGACGGTTGAAAGTCAAGGGGCCAGATCCTCATTGGTACCATCTCCTGGGTGAAGCAAGAGGGCTGGCACATGTGTGGGTGGCACTAAGGTCCTATTCTCCAGTGGAATTGGGTATAATAACAATGATAGCCACAGCTTCCTTCATAGCTCACTCATCCCGAGAGGCATTCAGGGCAAAGGGTAAAAGAGCATAGCTTTGAACCTGGTTTAGAACTTACTATCTGGGTGACCTTGGGCAAGTTATTTGTCCCTCTGTCCCTCTGTTTCCTCACTTGCTAAGTGGAGATTATAATACCAGCATCCACCTCAGGACTGTCTTGAGGATTAACTAAATCAACAGGTATAGAGTGCTTAAGCCATGTCTGGCACATAGTAAGTGCTCAATAAACATAAGTGGATATGATTACTGTATGGTAGGAACTGGGCTAAGTGTTTTGCCTGCTTTATGTCATTTAGTCCTCTCAACTGCAATCAGGTAAGTGCCATTCATTCATTCACGGCATCTATTCATTCATTCATGGCATTCATTCATTCACCAGTTATTAATTGAATGTCTAGTTATGCTGGGTCCTTGGTGCTGGGAATATAGCATTAAAAACACAAAGTTTATATTCTTTCTGGCTTCTATGCTTGCATTATGGTGGGGGGTAGGAGGGCATAGATCATCAAACCATCGATTAGTTAATGGTCGGGAGTGATCCAGGCTGTGAAGGAAATAAGAGTAAGGGATAGAAAATAAGGCTGGGTGGGGGCATTGAGCGAGAAGTTTTGGGTAGGGTGGTGAGGGAAGGATGTTCCCATGAAGTGCATTTGTGCAGAGACCCGAGTGAAGTGTGAGGGGCCAGCAGATGAGCACCGGAAGAGCCTTCCTGCAAGAAGGGAGGGCAAGTGCCATGGCCTTGAAATAGGAATGAAAGGTGAAATTTGTGGAATGTTCCAGAAGCCAAATGGAGGTCTTAGTGGCTGGAGCCAGTGAGCTGGCGGCAGGGGAGTGGCGGGGCTGCAGGGAGGCCACACACAGGGCAGGGAGGGAGGCAAAGATCAAGTCTTATACTCTGTTCTCTGTTTTGCAGAAGAAGAAACAAAAGCTCAGAGAAGTTAAATAACTTTCCCAAGGTGACCAAGCTGATAAGTAGCGGAACCAGGGATTTGAACCCAAGACAGTCTGGCATCCGGTGATATGCTCTTAACCATCAGTATATATGGCCTCAGGTGTGAACAGCCAGCAACGCAGCAGAAGTCTGGACCCGTGTATCCCTGCTAGTAATGCTCTAAACTGTCTTCTGGGAAATTAGGCACAGAGTACGGGCCGATGGAGGAGCGAGGGGAGAGAGAGAGAGAGAGAGAGAGAGAGTGCGTGCATGCAGGGAGGGGGCGTAGGGCAAACGGGGAGGGTCTTTCTTTCTCTGCTGGAGCAGCCATATTCACCTTGGCAGTTCTGGTAGGCCACTCGGGGGTAATGGTGAGGGCTCAGGGTTTTACATGAAATGTGGAATATTCTCTAAACCTGTCAGTTCCTGGGCCATCTCAGAGCTGACAGTTTTAAAACACCAAAGGCACTTAAATAAAAATAGCACATTTCTAAATGCAATATCCTCCTTGGTAATGATATATTAGGCCTCCATGGCTGGTGGCATTATCTTCTACGGCAATGTATTGCGCTGTTATAATTCACGCCATCAGTCTGCAAAACCAGGGTTATAAAACCCTGTCATTTATAACAGAATCTTGCAAACCTATGTGTTATATATGTGTAGATATCATTGCCTGGCATTCCACATGCAGTAACCACTTGGTTCAGAAGTCAGGCCCAGAGTAACTCTCTCCCAACCCACGGTGCAAACGCCAGGCTCAGCAGATAAGATGAGGTGTGTGCATCACTGCCACACCCCCCAGACTGAGCAGTAAATTAAGCAACGGGCTGTGTGTTGCTGAAACAGCAAGATTTGGTGGAAAGAACAAGGAATGACGGTCTGGAGACCCAAAGCTGAGTCTGGGCTGGATCACTTATATTTGGGTCCTACAGGGCATCTGCTCACATGGCCTGTCCTAGACGTCATGAACCGAGATGGAGATAGGGATGGACGGAAGACACAATCCTCCTTCCAGGGCTTTACGATTCACCTGCATCCTGTTAAGACCACACAGGCTGGGCTCCAGCCCGGGGGCCTCCGATTTGGGTCTAAGGCCTGAGAATCTGCATTTCTAACAGGCTCTAACAGGTGCTGCTGCTGCCCCTGGGATTCTACCTTGAGTCACTCTCTTCCGCCTATTCCAGATGACTCTGGGGGTCTCCATAGGAAAAACACAAAGGGAGAAAGGATCTGCCCGACCTACCCAGCAGGGCAGGGCAGACGTGCAGGTAGAACTTGGTCTCCTGAACCCCTGAGGCCAGTGCTCTTCTACTGGGTCGCACTGCCTGTCTCCCGGCTTCCTCCCCAGGCACACTCCAACCATGGGAGTGACAGCAGCTAGGGGAGGCCCCAAGGATGGGGAGCAGACACAGGCAGCGCACGGCAGAACCTGCCGGGCACATTAACTCTGCGGAAGCAGGGCAGAGCCATTGGCAGAAGCCACTTTGAGATTCCCAGGGCTCCTGTGAAGGTCAGGCAGAATCACCTAATGGCTTCTTGAAGGGAAAATGATGGTCTGATGATTTTTTTCTTGCTGAACCTCATCACTGCCAACAGCCACATGATAGATCGCTGCCTCCAGGGGCCCGGGGAATACAGGTCTGGGCTGCCCTGCAAGGGGGATCAAGGTAGCAGGTGGGGTTGCCAGGTGGGGCTGAGCCCTGCAGGCAGAGATGCCTAGATACCCACCTCTCCCCATCCCAGCAGTGGTTCCCCGCCTGATTCCTCAGGGAGAGCCCCCATCCCTCCCCAGGGGTGACTTCTCACCACCACCCCTCACTGGCTCCCTGCACAATGCAGATCTTGGCCCCTGGGCTTCTGCAGGTAAATAAGCTCCAGCGACCAAGGGCTGGCCTCCCACTGCAGCCCAGCATGATTGCAAAGACACTGTTGCCACTAGATTGCTCTTCCTCTGGAACAGCCTCTTCAGGACACTTTCAAAGCCTCTCCGACAAACGTTTTGTTGTCATTTCCTTATTGTCCTGAGCTGACTGCAGACTTCGAAGTAAATATGCAAGTGTGCCCTAGTCAAAGAGCCATTTTTATCCAGGAGAAAACCTGTTTGTCTCCCTGTGCTATGCGGCAGCTTCCCATCAGCCATCCATTTTGCATTTGGCAGTGTATATACGTCAGTGCCACTCTCACTTCGTCCCAGCTTCCCCTCCCCACCCCCGTGCCCTCAAGTCTGTTTTCTACGTCTGCGTCTTTATTCCTGCCCTGACACTAGGTTCATCAGTACCGCTTTTTAAAATTCCATATATATGTGTTGGCACACGGTATTTGTTTTTCCCTTTCTGACTTACTTCACTCTGTATGACAGACTGTAGGTCCATCTACCTCGGTGACGACCTAGAAGGGAGGGATAGGGAGGGCGGGAGGGAGGCTCAAGAGGGAGGGGATATGGGGATTTATGTATACATATAGCTGATTCACTTTGTTGTACAGCAGAAACTAACATGACATTGTAAAGCATTTATATTCCAATAAAGATGTGTTGGGGGGGAAACCTATTTGTGACTCAAATAGCATCCTGGGACTCCATCACTAATTTCAGAAAATTGGTTTCCAGTCGTGCTAAGCCCTCGCCTGGTTATCGGAATTACCACGTACACTCTTGGGCAAGAAAGGACCCTGAAGAATGAATATTGTCTCCCACCTTCCCCTCATCCTCTGTATCACAGCATCATCCGATCTCATCTTCAACAACTGTTCTCTGAGCTGCTCCTCTATGCCTGGTGCTGGGGTCCTTGTCCTTATGGGACTTCCAGGGTAATGGGGGAAACAGCAAGGAAATGGGGGACTAGGCTTTGTCATGAAGCCCCTGGTGACCTGGAAAAAGTCAGTTAACTTTTGCTGAGTGATCAAGTCCTAGTCTCTGCACTGGGGGAGCTTGCACGTGAGTTGGGGAGACAGTCAAGCATCCAGCTCACTGCAATAACAGTAACGGCCCAGATGCTCCTAGCACTGACCACGCCCAAGCACTTTATGTATGTTCATGTCACACTCACATAAACACTATTATTGCATCATCCACGTTACCCAGAGAAGTGACTGGTTAAGCAGCAGAGGTAGGGTTTGAACTCAGGAGGTCAGCCTCCAGAGTTCCTGCTTTCCACACTGGAATCACAGTCCTGAGTGTGATGGAGGGGAACGTGGGCACTGGCGGCTGCCTTCACTCCAGAAGTGTCTCGGATCCCAGAGAAAGCCTGGTCCCTCTCTGCGTCCATGCAGGGTTACAGATGGCCTCTCCCTGCCACTGAGGTGTGACTATCGGGGCCCCTCGGAAGTGGCGTCTGGATACAGGAGTAATGAAGGGGAACTGGTGCGTGACCGGGTCATCAAGCTGGGGACTGAACCGTCTGTGCTGGGGACTGGCCTGTGAGTCCATGTGGGCTCTGCTGAGCCGTGGAAACGTCTGTCCCTCCCAATGCCTGCTGAGAAAGACCTCGGACTGAGTGCCCAGCCTGGGAACAGGAGCGCCCAAACCCTCTGGCCTACTTCAAAATTCACTGACCCCTCTGTATCCCCAACGATCTCTTCCCCTTTCTTTCCCTTATCTTCCTAGGAATAGAAGGAAGGAGAAAAGGGGGGAGCAAGGAAGGGAGGGGGGAGGAAAGAAGAAGGGAAGGAAGGGAGGGAGGGATGAAGGTGGGGAGGGGAGGAAGGAGGGGAGGAGGGAGAGAGGAAGGAAGGAGATAAAAGTCCATAGCAGCTCAAGTGCCTTATAGTGGGAATTTCTCTGCCTGTCACTCAAACCCCACCCCCAGCCCTGTATTCTGAGCCTCAACCCCTTTCCAAACTTACCCATCACCATCTCCACAAGCATCATTCATTTATTTAAAATTAATCTGTGTGTCCAGTAAGGGGACAGATACTCTGCTAGACTCCGGTTAAACAATGCGAGTACAACAGGCGGGCCCTGCCTGCTGACAGACATGAAACAAATAAATACACAAATGAATTTGTAATTACACATTGTGCTGAGTGCTACAGGTAAAAGAAGAAGGACCCTAGGGCAGGATAAGCGGGAAAAGCAGGGTCGGAATGGGAGGGGAAAGCCTTTCAGACGTGCAGGGGAGGAGCCTGGAGAGTTCAAGGCTGCAGTGGGATGAGGGACAGACACCCAGGCCTCAGCCCGGCAGGTGGTGGCAGAGGCTAAGGCGAAAAGACCTGCGAGGCCTTTGAAGAAATGCACGGCTGTTTGCTCGGCCAAAGAACTATTAAGGGGAATGTTACGGACGCCGCTTAGTTCATTAACTGGACTGTGGGCTCCCAGAGAGAAGGGCATCTGCTTGTTATTCTTCTGGGTGTTTCCGGCCCTGGCTGAGTGCTTGGTATTTACATATTCATATAGATACCACCTGGTTCTGCAGAGGGTGAGCCTTGGTCTCTCCAGGGGCAGGTGTCCAGGGAAGGTGTTTATCCTGCACACCCCACCTGCTGTGCCTTTGAGCCCTGAAGCATTACCCACGTCTGGAAGGACCACTGTCCCGTTCACACACCACATGTGGTGGGTCTGAGCTATGAGTCCAGAGGCCAATCTGTGAGCTGCAATCGTTGGCTTTTTGTGTTTTGGTTAGTAAGCCTTTTCTCCAAAGAAGATCTGGGGTGTAAATTCACCACGTGAGACAGACAAAAGCAGAGAAGTTCGGGCTGGAGCCCTGACCACACACAGGCTGGAGCCCAGCCGGTCCTCCCACTGGGCACGTCTGGGGCACCCGGTTTGGCACCCCCCGGCCTAGATGGTGTCTCTGGCCTGCCCAGACTCCCCACCTGAGACGCCTGGGAAGCTCACCCGGCCCCGTGGCCACAACGGTCCTCTTGCCCAGTTCCTTCCCACCCAGAGCCTTTCCACTAACTTCTCTGCCAGAAGTGCTCTCCCAGGGAACCTCACACGTTGGCTCCTTGTCATTTAGACCTTAGGTACGATGCCACTCTCCAGGGAGACCCACCCTGACCATGTAACAGCATGGCCACCCAGTCACCCCTGTTTTTGTACTACGGACAGCACATGTGTGCTTTACCCTCCCCTCCTAGAACGTGAGCCCTGTAGAAGCAGGAACCTGGTCTGTCCCTTTCTTCCCCATATCTACAGCACTGCACAATGTTAGATGCAGAGCAAGCATTCAGTAAACACATGCTTTAGAAAAGAATGAAAACTAAGTTCCCTTCCAGCACCAAACTACCTGTGATTAATGAACAACAAGAAACCCTCAGTTTTCCATTTGGATTGAAAAGAAAGTCTGCCCTTGCATGTACTTCAAAGAAGCAAAAGAGAGTGGAGATGCTTTTTCTTTCTTTCTCCCTCCCTCTCTCTCTCTCTTTCTTTCTTTTTCTTTTTGGGTGGGGGGCACTGCAGTGATCAGGAGCTGTCTTCCCATCCCGAGCTGCAGCACCCCTGCTAGCACCTGCTGCTCAGTGGACTCAGTTCTGACCCTGATTTGTCCCCTGTCTTCACGCCCATGGTTGCCTCCTTAAACATGCTTCTCTAACATCTGAAACAAAGCACTAAGTGGATGATCGCTATGATTAAACCGCCTTTTAATTATTCAAGTAGATGTCAATGGCGCCCGCCATTGTGACATTACAATGGACTCCGACTCCCTCGCAAATGTCGAGGAAGGCAGGGGCCCATTACCTTGTCAAAATGTTCATTCCCCGTGACTTTATTTCCAGTACACCAACTAATTTTTCAAGTAGCGCGAGACAGCAGAGTGAGGAGGGATGGTTGACAAGGGCATCCGCTCAGAGTGATTTCGGTAACGCAAGGATTCTGCTGATTCTGTCCAGACACAGCAAATCACCCACGTCTTGAAATTCATTGACTCCCAAAAGAAATGAGGTTTTAGAGGTAATCAGTCAACACTTCTTGCCTGCTCGCTGGGCAAATGGCCTTAAGTGAGGCATGAGCTTGGGCAAGGATGGGCGGGAACAAGAAAAAGAACTGCACCTCGGTGCAGTGCTGGCAGGGCTTCGTTTAGCTAAACAACCACTGACTGAGGATTTACTATGACCATTATGGTACCAGGCTAGAATCTACTTAGACAGATCTCAGACACACACACATGCACACACATCTGAGACGGCAAGGACTGCTGGTTTGGGTTGGAAATAGTAAGAGCTGGTTCCAGACCTAGAATTGTCTCTAACTAGTTGTACAACTTTGGATAAGTCAGCTCTTGAGGGTCCTAGTTGATTCAACTCTCAAAGCATGTTTGGCCTGACTCATTTCTAAGCTATGATAACAGACCTGACAACCCGAGGCCATGTACCGTCGTTGAAAACTGATCAGTATGCATTCATTTGTCACTGATCCTGAGCCCAACACTGTGCTAAGACCATCGGGTATAAAAGGCAAGTCTGACAAGGCTGCTGCTTTCAGGAAACTTTGAGTGGAGCCCAAACCCCAAAGGGGAAGAAGCAAACGGGCTACAGTTAAGGATTATTCCAGGGCTTGCTGATGGCAAGGGCAACCCGAGTTCAGGGAAAGGAGCAATCAGCGTGGGGCTGGGAAGCTGCAAAGGCTTCTTGAAGCGGGTGGGAAGTGATGTGCTTTGCAGGGGGCAGGATGCCCAGAAGCGGAGGGGAGGCAGAGGGCAGGCCTGGTGGGGGGAGAGTGAAGGGTGAGTAGAGGCATGAAGGGGATGAGTGGCAGGGGCCAGTGAGGACACAAGTCACTGGTGCTGCCTCCAGGGGCTGAGGACTCATCCATTCTCTGTGCTGGGGGTGGCAGTGGGACACACAGAGCACCCAGTAGCCATCCCCTCCTCTTTTAGCCACCGCACCTTACTTTCCTTTTGGAAAGTTACCTGTGCCTCGCTGCGCACGCTCAGAGAGCGTATGCATCAAGGGACATGTGACCCAAGCTAGTCAACTGGATTCTTTCTCCCGGACTTTGATTTGAATGCAGTTAGGCCTGGGTATGAAAAACGCCTGGTGTTCATTCATTGTAGCGACAGGGCCCTGATCTAAGCGGTAATTTACTGCCACCTTATAACCCTGCCGTTCTTTCCTATTCTCAGCCTGGTTTGCTAGCATTTCTGTGCGTGTGCACGTGTGTGTGCGCCTGTATGCATGTGTGCATGCACACGTGGTGCCCGTGTGTGTCCCATCCCTTTAACTAGCGTGGTACCATGTTTGGTATAGGAAATACTCATTCAGTGGTTGTTTAATTAAACAAAGCCCTGCCAGGACTGTGAGCTCCCTGATATCCTTCTAATATCATCCCTTTTGCTCAATTTAGCCAGGGCAAGCTTTTATTGCTGACCAATAAACCCTAACTGATTCCATCCATCCATCCGTCCATCCACTCAGCCATCCATCCATCCGTCCATCCATCCATCTATCCACCCACCTATCCACTCAGCCATCCATCCATCCGTCCATCCACTCAGCCACACATCCATTCCCCAGTCTTTTATCGGAGTGTTGAGGACTGGTGGGAAATGAGTAAGGACAGACAAAGAGCACAAACTGTAAACGGAGCTGAAAAAGCAACAATAAGCAACGTAGTGCAAAATAATAGAACACAGATGATCCACTAGATAAAGAAGGCTCAGGGGCTTCCCTGGTGGCGCAGTGGTTGAGAGTCCGCCTGCCAATGCAGGGGACACGGGTTCGTGCCCTGGCCCGGGAAGATCCCACATGCTGCGGAGCGGCTGGGCCCGTGAGCTATGGCCGCTGAGCCTGCGCGTCTGGAGCCTGTGCTCCGCAACGGGAGAGGCCACAACAGTGAGAGGCCCGCGTACCGCAAAAAGCAAAAATAAAAATAAAAAAATAAAATAAAAAAAGAAGCCTCAGGGCCAGCTGGATCTTACTGGGAGGGCTCTTTGGAAGGAATTTTTTGAGAGCAAAGTTGAAAGAAATGAACCCATACGGAGTATCTAGTGCCATTCCAAGCATTTTTAGAGAAGCGATCTCCCTTTTCCCAACTGCTTTATGAAGTAAGTGTCAGCAACCTCATTTTGTGGAAACTGAGGCTCAGAAAGTTCGGGCAGCTTGGCCAAGGTCGCATCTATTAAAAGGCAGAACCAGGATTCTTACTGGCTTCAACACCCCTGCTCTTTCCACAACCCCACGCTGCCCAACGCTAACACTGTGAGCCGGGGCGGGTCCATGCACCTCCCTGGGACCGGGTTTCACCTCTGCAGGAGGGGGTCAGAGGAGACGGGTCCATCCGCGCGGGACATTTCGTGAGTGCGTGAACAGCTGTGATACCTACCGCGTGTCTTTTTTCTGCAGGAGGCCACATGCCTTGCACTGTCAGCAGTGCCCTAAACGCGCTATTCTGGCAGCTTGCCTCTCCTGGACCCTGGGTTTCACCAGATCCAGACCAGTTTTGATGTTGAGTTTTCACCTTGAGATTCCTGCACCCTGTGGGTGGTATATATGCAGACCCCTCACCCACACACGGACAGGCTTGTGGATCTGAGTTTTTGTAGGCGTCTTCCCACCCCTACCTGGAACCCTTACTGGACTTCTAGATGCCCCATGCTTCTGGATGGTGTTTTGTACTCTCCTGTTAACAGAAAGAACAGCTTCTCAAGAGTCCTTTCTGCAGAGGCTCTGTCTCGGGGATTTCAGGACCCCCCCCCACCCCTCAGTCTCTTGGCCTTGAGCCTATGACCTGGTCTCACAGGTCGGTGAGAAGGCAACTGTGTGATTACGACCCTTCATTGTTTCTAGAACCTGAGAATTGATTTTCCTTCCCTCTTTCCTCCCTCCCTTACTTCCTTTCTCCCTCCCTCCCTCCCTTCCTTCCTCCCTCCCTCCCTTCCTTACTTTCTCCCTCCCTCCCTCCCTCCCTCCCATCCTTTCTCCCTCCCTCCTCCCTTCCTTCCTTTCTCCCTCCCTCCCTCCCTCTGTTCCTTACTTTCTCCCTCCCTCCCTCCCTCCCTCCTCCCTCCCTTCCTTTCTCCCTCCCTCCCTCCCTCCCTTCCTTTCTCCCTCCCTCCCTCCCTTCCTTCCTTTCTCCCTCCCTCCCTCCCTCCCTGCCTCCCTCCATCCCTCCCTGCCTCCCTCCCTCCCTTCCTTCCTCCCTCCCTCCCTTCCTTCCTTTCTTCCCTCTTTCTTTCTTGTCTATGTATTTGAAACCACTGGGAATAGCAGCAGATGTGTTTTCTATGTTTGGGGCAGGGGGGAGCCCTGGTCAGCGTAGACTGCCTCATTGCCCCAAGTTCCACCCCTTGCTGATTCTTTTTTTTTTTTTGACATCTTTATTGGAGTATAATTGCTTTACAATGGTGTGTTAGTTTCTGCTGTATAACAAAGTGAATCAGCTATACACATACATATATCCCCATATCCCCTCCCTCTTGCATCTCCCTCCCTCCCACCCTCCCTATCCCACTCCTCTAGGTGGTCACAAAGCACCGAGCTGATCTCCCTGTGCTATGCGGCTGCTTCCCACTAGCATCTATTTTACGCATGGACATATATATACTACCTTGTTGATTCTTTACAGAGAGCAGAAGGGAGAGTTTCAGATGTGAGTTCCCTCGAACCTCAATCCTAGCAGGCTCCGCTGTCCAGGCCAGACCCCACTCCTCTCCAGCCATGTGAAACCTTCTCTCCAGCCCAATGAGGGGAAGCCTGTGGGCCCCTGCCCTTAGCTTCCAGTCTAACTGGATGCTAATCTCATTTATAATTTACTGTCCACAGCGAGCGATTTTTTTTTTGAATCAGTAAACTAATTCATGGCAAAAGCAATTGGTTAAAAAATAACTTACCTTTTTCTCCAAACCCCCAGCTTTGCAAGTTACTTCCATTAAAAGGAAAAAAACCCTTTAATCGTATAATCATCTTTACAGTTTGAGAAGATAAGCCTGCATACTGATTACAGAGCTAATTATGTGATAATGAGCCTGTTTCCTCCTCCAGGTCCCCTCTCACCTGAGTGAAGAATTTCCTGGCTCCGTTCCAGTGGGGAACTAGACCCACACGCCCTCCCACCCACTCCCTTCATTGATTCCAGAATAGCCTTTCTGAAATGCAAGTCTGAGCCTGTCAATCTCATATATACCTGTTAAAATTCTTCTCCGGTCCACCATCACCCTACAGGGGTCTCAAGTCCACACAGGCAGCACTGGGCCTGTGTGAATAGGTTTTGTTTGGCCCCCCTGGAACTTTAAACATTTTCACTAGGATGTTTCTAGGCAGGGCACCTGTGCATCAGTTAGCCAGTGGCTTTACTTGTCCCTACCTGCTTCTACCTGGCTACTCCCTACATTCCCTGTCTGAGCCTTGAAGCCAGCTTCATTTGAAGGAAGGCTGAATTGCCCCAGTGAAACATTCCCTTCATCACCTGGCACCTCTGCAGCACCCCTGAGTGACAACAACTCCACCCACCTGAACAGTTTCAGAAAGAATACAACTAGCTTGTATTTATTGAGCACCTACTATACACCAGGCCCAGCGCTAAGCACTTTGCAGGCATTATTCCTTTAAACGGCACAATAATGCCATTCAGAGGCGGACGCTAAGGATCAAGGAAGTAAGGTCTTGCCCCAGGTCTGAAAGTTAAGAAACGGCAGTGTGAGGACCGGTTCAAGTGCATCTGGTTCCAAAGCCTGTGCTTCCCACCTCTATACTGAACGGCCTTCCGTTTCCAGATAGATAGGGGACAGGTCTGCCCTTCGTTGGAAGCTCATTGCTGTGCAGAGGGGACAACGCTCTTCTCTCTTGTCCCCTTCTCCCCAGACTTCTACGTCAGCCCTCTCCTGCTTCCCTGACTGTCCCCACTCATTCTCCTTCTCCAGTCCCTCTGCTTCCTCACTCCTGGATGTTGGGGTGCCCAGTCTTCACCGTTCATCTCTGTCTACGTGTTCTCCTTACGTGATCCCACCCATTCCCATGCCACTTAACCCCACCATTCCACTGATGACTCCCCAAATCCCTATCTCCTGTCCTGACCTCTTACTGAGCACCAGACTCAGATGTGCAATGTCTGCTTGGATGCCCATTCGTTATTTCAATCTCAGCATGTCCGAAACGTTGAGTTCTGCCTGCCCCCTACACACATACTCCTCCCATCCCCCAAATCCGCTCTCCCCCAGCCCTCCTCTTCCCAATGCATCACACCAGCATCAGCCCAGGAGCTCAGGCCCACACCTGGGAGTTAACCTTAAGTCTTCCTTTGATCACACTTCATACCCAATCCAACATCAATCTCACTGGATCCATCTTCAACATATCCCCCATTGGACCGCTCTCATCACCTCCACCATCAACACCCTGGTCCAGTCCACCAGCATCTCTCATCCCCTCCACCATCAACACCCTGGCCCAGTCCACCAGCATCTCTCATCCCCTCCACCATCAACACCCTGGTCCAGTCTACCAGCATCTCTCATTCCCAGTATTACATCTGTATCCTAACTTGCCTTCTGCCTCCCTTCTTACCTACTCTTATCCAGTCTCTGAAGCCAGAATGATCTTCTCAGAGAGTATATTAATTCATGGCGTTCCAATACCTTTTAAACCCTCCAATGCTTCTCCCTGTCCTGGGAGTGATCTCCAAATTCAGCCCAGCCTACAAAGTTTGCCACCGTTTAGCCCACATCTGTCTCTCCAACATCAGCTCTTACCACTCTCTTCCTCTTCTCCCTGCTCAAGACACACCGGCCTTCTTTTCATCTCTCAAACAGCCAAGTTCATTCTCACCTCACAGCCTTTGCATGGTGTCCCTTTCTTCCCCTGGTTGCATCCCTTGATCATTTAGGTCTCAAGTTCAAACGTCACCTCTTCAGACAGCCCTTCCTGACTACACAAGTTAAAAGCATCTCACCAACACCCCTCTCCTTCACTCTGTAGCCTACGGTTCTATTTTATTGTCTGCAGAGTCTTTATTACTATCTAAAATTATTATTTGTTTATATGTTTATCATTTATCTGCACCACCAAACCCACCATCTCCCAGACGATAAGCCCCAGGAGAGCAGGGCTTATGCCTGTTTTCTCTGTTCGTGTGGTCCAATGCTCACAGGGTCTGACATATAGTAGGCACTTGATTAATACTCGCTGAATGAATGACTGAAACCTCTAAGAGCTGGACTGAGTTCTGAAATCTGAAGTTGATTTTAGGTGAACAATTCTTTATTGAGCGCCTACCTTGCATACATAGAAAAGTCTAAGGCTCTGAGGAAAATCCTCCTCTTATCACATAAGCCCATGGGCTCTACCTGCACACGGTAGTATTGCCACCATCATCGTTACCGTCAGCAGCTGCATCTTATCACCATCATCACCATTACCACCACCACCACCATCACCATCATCAGTAACATACTCTCAAACATGTTTATATACAAAACAATTTTTCAGACATTATCTTTTTGGATTCTCAGAACATTCCAGTGAGGGAGGTCAGTCCCTAATTTTTGTCCACATTTTGCAAACAGGGAAATTGAGCCCTGATAGGGAAGCGGCTTACATGAGATCACTCAGCAACCACGTGAAAGAGAAGTGACTCAAATTCATCCCTTGGGCCGCATGTGCAGTTCTGGCTGACCTGCCCCCTCCAGACCAGCCTCTTTTGCCACCTAGAGGCAGGTGAGGCGAGCAAGCCAGGACTCAGTCTTATTTGAAAAACACCCAGTTAATACAATGGGGTATCACCTCACACTGGTCAGAATGGCCATCATCAAAAAGTCGACAACAATAAATGCTGGAGAGGGTGTGGAGAAAACGGAACCCTCCTGCACTGCTGGTGGGAATGTAAACTGATACAGCCACTATGGAGAACAGTATGGAGGTTCCTTAAAAAACTAAAAATAGAACTACTATAAGACCCAGCAATCCCACTACTGGGCATATACCCTGAGAAAACCATAATTCAAAAAGAATCATGTACCACAGTGTTCGTTGCAGCTCTATTTACAATAGCCAGACATGGAAGCAACCTAAGTGGCCATCGACAGATGAGTAGATAAAGAAGATGTGGCACATATATACAATGGAATATTACTCAGCCATGAAAAGGAATGAAATCGAGTTATTTGTAGTGAGGTGGATGGACCTAGAGTCTGTTATACAGAGTGAAGCAAGTCAGAAAGAGAAAAACAAATACCATATGCTAACACATATATATGGAATCTAAAAAAAAAATGGTTCTGATGAACCTAGGGACAGGGCAGGAATAAAGACGCAGATGTAGAGAATGGACTTGAGGACACGGGGAGGGGGAAGGGTAAGCTGGGACGAAGTGAGAGAGTGGCATGGACATATATACACTCCCAAATGTAAAACAGATAGCTAGCGGGAAGCAGCCGCATAACACAGGGAGATCAGCTCGGTGCTTTGTGACCACCTAGAGGGGTGGGATTGGGAGGGTGGGAGGGAGACACAAGAGGGAAGAGATATGGGGATATATGTATATGTATAGCTGATTCACTTTGTTATAAAGCAGAAACTAACACACCATTGTAAAGCAATTATACTCCAATAAAGATGTTAAAAAATAAAATAAAATAAAAATAAAAAGACCCAGTTAAGAAACTGCCCCCAAGCCTGCACATTTTCATCCTGGCAACGCAGGAGAGGGGACAGCTTTTAAATTACAATCCGCAGTCACATTTTACGATTGCTGAAGGGGAAAGAAAATAAAAGCTTAGGGTGAGTTTAAGAGGACTTTTTGCTTGGTTAAAGAAAATAATCACAAAATTAAAAGAGTGGAAAAAAATAAATTACTAGTGACTGTTTTTACTGCATGAGCTTACAAGCTGGAGTGGAGAATTAAAAAGTTATATAGCTGGGGTTGCTAACCATGACTTATCACAGACAAAACCTCCATATTTATAGCTTTTTCCTCTTTTTCCATCTCAAGATAGTAAGCAATCCCCTGATATAGGGTTGCCTCTCTCTGCCTGGGAACCCTGGAGGCTGTGTGAGCTTAGCAGAGCTGTCAAGGCTGAGAACACAGCTAGGATTTGGTTGTTTACTGTCCTGCTACCTTCAGGGGATCACTCCCTTGATCACTCAACACTCACTGGGGGCGGGGGTGGGTGGGTAGGGTGCTCCTCTGTGTCAGAGGCCAGGGAGAAGGAGAAGGAAGGCTCTAAAGAAGTAGAACAGGAACAGCCAAGGCTCTATACCAGAATCTGTTCTCTCAACACACTTAGTTCTCACAACCGCAAATACCACCAATATCCCCATTTCACAGATGGAGAAAACTGAGGCCCAGAGATATTAAACAACTTGTTCAAGTCATGTACAGTGAATTGCCTCTCAAGGTCTCAGTCCTTGAAGGGTTTAAAAACAAGCAGGGGGAAAGGAAGGCAGAAAAGAAGAATAAGAGAAATAACTGAGGGAGGAAGGGAAGAAAGAAGAAAATATTAATTGAGCATCTGCTTTGTGCCAGGCTCCATCTGGCTATCTTTTTTCCTCCTTACTCTGTGGAAATGGGTGGTATTCGTGTCCATTTTATAGATAAGGAAACAGAGGCACAGAACAATTCATTAAGTAGTCAAAGTTAGTTTGGAAGCTGCATTGCTGGGATGTGAACTGATGTCTGTCTGGTTCTATTCTTCCTGGCTGAACGGCCTTGGGGAAGTTACCTGACCCTGTCCATCCTCTGTCTCCTTATCTAGGAAACAGGAATGGTATTCTCCACTCCCTGGCCGCCCTCTCAAGCACTGGATGGGAAAGCAGATGGCACTGCAAAACAAAGAAGTCTGGTCCAACACCCTGCTTGCAGGGGGGCAAAGGAGGGCTGCTCTCTCATCATCTAGGGATGAGGGGATTGAGGCCAGGGAGCTCAAGAGATGACACGAGAGAGACTGAAGCTGGGCCTCCTGCTTCCTGGTGTGGTTCTCCCATATTCACTGATACGAACGAAACTGAATGGGGAGAAGGTCAGACATGAACAGGTATATATAACTGCCAGAAAAATCTGAACATGGAAACAAGTGACCCTGGATCTCAAGGTCACTGACTTGTTGCCTTTTTCGATGACACAGTCTCCTAGAACGCTCTGCCCATCCTAAGGAAGACTGCACAGATGAGTTAGTACAGAGACTCTCAGCTCCTGCTAAAACATACCTGTGTCTGAGCTCTGCTTCAAGTCAATGAAATGAGAATCGCTGGGGATTGAGCCAGGAGCATTAGTAATTTTTTTTAACTAAAAATTTTCCCCAGCTGATTCTCATGTGCAGCCAGAGTTGAGAAATACTGATTTATGATCTTCATTTTCCAGATGGGGACCAGAGGTTCAGAGAGGGACGGCTAAGGGCCCAGGGTTGCTCAGCAGTCAGTGGCAGAGTGCAGACTCTCTTCTCATGGTTCCCAGCTTGGGACCCTTCACTCTGGTCCTAGAGACCAGACCATCCTAGTGTCCCCGCAAACTCCCACTCTCCCAGTTCCCCTCCCCCCTTTAACATTTCACGTCCCAAGAGAGGCCTGGGCATTTGGGAGGCCTGAAAGGAATCATAACCCACAAGTCTGCACCTGGGCTGGTCTAAACCCTGCAAGATGAAGTGGGGAATTGAGGCAATTATCTAATGTATTAGCTAGCCATCCCTGTGGCACTCCTGTAAGCCAAAGTAATAAATACAAAATGGTAATTTCTCCCTAGAAGCCTGGCTCCAGCCTACCACTCAATTCCCCTCCCACCCAGAAGTCATATACCACTGCCTGCTTGTCCTTTCCTGCATGGGGCGGCAGTAACTCAGCGTTATTTAAATATCTTGGGCCAAATGTGCTTTTCAAAACCTATATCATCATCCAATAACCTCAGTTCTCCTCTGCAGCTACCTGTCTGGCCAGAGCAGATTCTTCTAGCCTTCAGTGGAAAGTATTACAATAACAATGCCTTACAGGTTTTATTAAAGAGTACCAGTGGCTAACATCTTCTTTGTGTATGTTGTAGACTAGCACTGGCTAGTCTTCCCTGGAAAGGGAAGATTTAAGTTGTAGCTGAGACTTGGCCTCTTACCAGCTTTGTGACCTTGAGCGAGTCACTCTACTTACCTAAGATTTGCAATTTTTTAACTTTCCCTTAGAGTTGTAGTGCAAATCCCCATGGAGAATGGACATGACAGTGCTTGCATAGACTCCAGTAATATCTTTCATGCATGTTACAGTATCTCCAGGCCTCAAAGGCTGTGTGCAGCCCAGGGAAAGAAGGACCCACTTCTTTCCAGCTTGGAGGCACGGGAAAGGTGAGAAGACGATAAAGCTGAGTCCGGAAGGATAAGAGCTTTCTAAAAAGACAAGGGGTTTGCAGGACATTCCAGACCAAGGCGATGGCATATGCAAAAGCTTTGGGGACCATGGCAGATGCACGGAAACAGTTCAACACGGCAGAATGCATGACGTATAGAAGGTGAGAGTTTGGAGCTTAACCTGGTGCTCGGCCTTATCTTGCAATGGGGAACCACGGGATAACTTTGAGCAGGACAGAGTCTCAGAATAAAGATAACAAATGGCTGGCCCGGTTTTTCAGCACTAAACTGGAGAGGCCATGGAGGGCATACTGCTGTTGTCTGGTTACAGGATACGTAACAAGGGTGAGGAGACTGAATTGATGGCTTAGAATGGATTTGCTCTGATATCCTTAGAGCCTGGCTTAGTATCTGGTATACAGAAGGCATTCAATAAGTATGTGAATGAGTAGATGAATCTGAGAGTCAGTGAAAGAACAGAAGAAGGAGTAAAGGAATGAATGACTTAAATAACAAACGAGGGTATGAATGAGTGAATCAAATGAATAGTCCAAGGCATGGTCTGGAAGCAGCCTTAGCAATTCTAACGGCCTTGTAGCAACCAAAGCACAGGCTTGTGGCTGCGTTACCTAGAAATGCCTTATTACTGGAACGACTCCCTCAAATGGAAGGCTTCTCCCCCTCGAGAGCAACATGCTGCCCAAAGACAGAGGCTGATGACTGTGATCAAGCGAGAGGCTGTCCTTCCTGGACTCACACCTCTCAGGACGCGTCCACTGACATCCACAAAATCAGGAAAGGGTGCGGAAACACCTCGCGCCGGCTCATCCTCTCGCAGGGAGCTCATTTGGGAGGTAGGTGACTCTACGGCCATTTCTCCATTTACACGGTCTCCCTAAATGCCTAGTCACTTCAGTATCACATAAAGACAAAGAAAAGGGTTATCCTTGATAGAGACCTACCCATCGCTACGCTGTCTGCATTTCTAAGCAGCAGCGGTAGCAGCCTGAGGTCTAGGCTGGAAGAAGCAGCTTCGCTTCTCGGGGCAGGTTTCAGGACAAGGTGGTCCCTTCCGGAGCTCTCTCTAAAAGGGACGATTGTTGTAACACAGACTAAAGTGTCAGGGTTGATAGTGCACTCGGGTCTGTCTGGGACCAGAGGCCCTTCTTTCTCTTACTCCAGGCTGCGTTTCCCTCCTGCCCTGTAGATCCTTGCTATTCAAAATGTGAGCTGTGCACCAGCAGCACTGGCCTTACTTGGGAGCTTGTCAGAAATGCAGAATCTCAGGCCCCACCTACTGAACCAGAACCCGCACCTTAGCAATATCCACAGGTGACTCTCATGCATGTGAAAGTTCCTGAAGATTGAGCCTCTCTGCCTGCACGGGACACAGACACCTCCAAGCCAAGGATTCAATTACTTGACCAGGTTTCACAAAACCCTCCAGGGAAGACTTCCCCCAGGAGGTGGCAGTGACATTGAGACTTGCCGAAGGCCACAGATGTGTTCTCCTCGTTTTGACTCATCACCACAGGCAGGGGGAAGTACCAGCGTAGGAGTCAGAACTCCTTAGTGACCTTGGGCAAGTCAGTTCTCCTCCGTGAGCCTCAGTTGCCCCATCTGTAAAATGGGAACAGCACTGTTTGCTTTTCTGTCACACGGTTATCACGAAGACGAAGAGAGGTGAAAGATTTGCAAGCTCTCTCTGAAACACAAAGCCGGGTGAAGGAGCCTGTTTTCAGTATGGACAACCAGCCATCCTGACGGAAGACCTTAGAGGCCGCGGAAGGAAAATCCATACGAATGTCAAAGGTATAAGACCTTGCCCTCATGAAAATTCATCAGCAGAGGAACGAGGTGATCATTAACCAGGATGCAGCCCTCCAAAGAAAGAGCCTGGCCACGTCAGTCTCACGGAACTGCCCTCCGACAGGGATTTGCGATTGGATTCTTGGAACTGCAGGGTTTTCCACTCACTTGGAGTTATTTTTTAAAGGAGAGTTCAGCCTAAGGGCCTAAGGCTACATTACATTAGCATTCCGGTGATCAATATTTCCAGACCAGCTAGAATCAGTTGTTCTCTTACATTGTGTGGGTGAGAGAGGTGGCTACATTTTGGAAGGAGCCAGATGGGCCCACAGTAAAGGAAAAAAAAGCAGGCGATTTGAGCTACGGGAGCTGAACTTCCAGTGTTGGAGGAAGGAGGCAGGTCCCCCTTCCCCAGCCTTTAGCTTCCTGGTCCCTCTGTTGGGATGCTGTTCCAGGATCCCTGCCCTCTCATCTCCCAGTCTCAGCGAAGATGTCATCTCCCCAGAAAATCACTCCTTCCCTGACGCTCTCCATCATGTGCCCTTCATTTTTTGCCTTCACAGCATTTATTAATATTGGAAACAGTCTTTTGCTCATTGATCTGTTTATTTGTATACCATCTGTGCCATGCCCCACCCCACCCCGGCCCCAAACACAGAATGCTTTCCTAACATCCTCAATCACCTGGGGTTCTGTGTTCAGAAGAGATTGCTGGACCGCTCCCCCATAAATTCTGATTCAGCAGTTCTGGGTTGGGGCCAGGGATTTTGAAACCAGCCCTCTCAATGATTCTGATCTTCATGGAGATCATTGACAAGTGTCAGAATGTGAGCTCCAAGATGGAAGGGCCATACCCATGTCCCTCTGTGCCCTGCATCTAGCATGATGCCCCCTACAAGTGGGCTCTGGCCACCTCTTCATGGAATGAATCAATGAATGACCAAACGAGTCACATATAATTTGGTGGTACCAATCCTGGGTCCCATTTTGGAGATTCGGTATTCAGACGGAGCACCTGTTACCCATGAGGAATGGCAGTAGGTGCTGGGACAGCCGAAAGATGGAGCCAGGCACAGCCGCCGCCCTCAGGGAGGTGACAGTCTGATGAGGGGAAACTGAGTTTATAAAACACCGAGAAAGGAAAGGACCATAAGAAGGTCGTAAACAAAGTGAGTGTCAGAGGGTCAAAAGGATGGGACACTGCTTTCCAGATGGTTTATGTGGGGAAGTGGTCGGAGATAACTTCAGAAGAGATGGGATTTTTTTTCAGACAGTGCTTTCATTGTGCTTCATGTGTTTGTTATAAATTATACACACACGTGGTTAAAAATATTCAAACCACAGAAGAAGGTGCAGAATGAGAAGCCAGGCTCCTTTCCACCCACCCTGCCCCATCCTTCCTGTCTCCTCAGAGGCAGCCCATCATCAGACCTCGTGCACGCTTCCCGGCATATTCTGTGCATGTCTAAGCCCACAGCTGGACAGAACAGAGTGGGCTGATGAGGCAGAGATAGCAGATCAGGGGTCCAGGGGAAGGGCACAACCTAAGGAAGAGGTTGGAGGAAGTTGGAAAATTCCTTGAAAAATATTGACAGCTCTTAAGTGACTTGGCTTTGTGACTCAGGGCCATGAACCCCTGACTCTAGGAGGGTGGGAAGAGGGAGGTCAGACAAGGTGATAGGTAGTTTCCCACATCACTGGCTGGCTAAGCTTCTTGGAACATGCAGCAGGGCAGGGGAGGGGCGGGGGTGGGAGTGAGGCAGCCAGGGGTCAATATAAATTAAATATTGAAATTGCTCTCCTTTCAGAGCATGAGATGCAGGTTCTCATCACCACTCCTCCCATTAACCTTATGAGCTCTGGTTTCCTCATCTGTAAAATGGGCACAACAGGACTGTACTGAGAGTATTGTCATGAGGGTTGAATAAACAAATGTGAGGCACAGAGCCTGGTGCAGAGGAGGTCCTCCTCCATCTGATTCCGGTCCCCCTTGTCCCACCTCCTGGCATCAACCATTATACGCAACTTGCCAGAAACGCCTTTGCAGAGGCCTCAGCTGACCCCAGCTCCGTCATTTATTTATAAATGTCACTTTGGGCGAGTTTCCGGTTGTTCTCTGAGCCTCCGCTCCCTCATCACTGCATTGGCGGTGCCACAGCAAGAAGAGCTGTGAGGACATTCCAGACCCCTGGCACACAGGGGTGCCTACTTAGCGCCTGCCTGATCCCTTCTTTCCTTAGCGTCACAGCCCACCTAACTCAGCTCCTTGGCCACGGCCAGAGGGACGGCGCTATTGCCTCTCCAAAGACCTGGTAAAAGAAGATTAGAGGGGCTTCCCTGGTGGCGCAGTGGTTGAGAGTCTGCCTGCCGATGCAGGGGACACGGGTTCATGCCCCGGTCCGGGAAGATCCCACATACCGTGGAGCGGCTGGGCCCGTGAGCCATGGCCGCTGAGGCTGCGCGTCCGGAGCCTGTGCTCCGCCACGGGAGAGGCCACAAGAGTGAGAGGCCCGCGTACGGCCAAAAAAGAAGGTTAGAGCCTGAGACACCCACCCCAGGCAGGAATTTTTAAAAACCAAACTTACTTGGATGTGAAAAATGCAGTCGTGTCTCCTTGGCTGGTTAAAATATTTGATGCTCATCGAATATTCAACAACAACCAAGAAAGGTTCTCACTCCATGTACTGTCAAAAATGTAATGTAATTATAGTGATGTTAAATATCCCCAGCTGCTCTGAGATATTTGAATCTTAAATCAAGCCTGTCTCTACACATCCTGGGGTTGCAGCTGGAGACTCACACCAAGTACCACGCCAAGGCAGAGCTGGGGAAGTTCAAGCAAGAGCGCTGGGCTAGCATCTCCAAGCTTGTCTGTTAGATCTGGGCTTCATCGCAACGTCGGTATAAGGACCCACGACTCGGGCTATCGGCAGCATCGCCAAAGCAAGCCACGCTCCTCAACAGGGCTGTGCAAACTGGCAGTTCATAAGCATCTGTCCAAATAGCCTTTCAAACCCATGTACAGGGAGCATCAAGAGATACTGTCAAATAAGCAGTAATAAAGCGAATAAACACGTGTCACTCTAGAGCCTTTGAGGTTCTTCTGTAAATCAAATTCTTGCCGTAATTTGCCCCGTGAGACTGCTGAGCGGCAGAATCAAGCCTCATCTGCTTTCCTGAGCAGTAGGCTTAGATTTATGGACGTGAGTTCACAGTGGATGACCGCGCCATGTCAAAGTGGGAAAATAATTTCCGTTAGGAGGGGTTCCAAGAGAAGATTAAACCCTTCTACTTTCAGAGATCAGAGTATCAACAACTGTCAGATCAGTTATGCCACTGGAATCTGAAGGGGATGGCCAGCGTACACATTTTGGAAGAGAAGTTCTCAGAGGAAGAAACAGACACTGCTGTGATATATTGTAAAAGCTTAAGCGCAAGTATCCTCAGAGTCTATTTCAAGCTTCCCAGTGGCTCGACGTGACTTGAGCCACTCAATATCCCTCTCTGATTTTTAACTCGGTTCAGGGGACTTAAGAAACCCTAAAAGGCTCTGACCTACCCATAAAGGTGTGAAATGAAAACTACATAATTGTTCCTGGCTAGAATTGTGACAATATATAGAAGGCCACGCTATTCTTCCAGGGCCTGGAAGTCTTTCTGGAAAGAAGTGAGAGGGGTCATCGTAATAACGATGATGAAGATGATAGCGGTGGCTCACGTTTATTTAGCACTTACGCATCTGTGTTTTTACATTAAAGAGAGTAAGGACGACGCTTTCTGTATTTACACTCAGTTTCTATCCACCAGGACTAGACCACAGCTGGCTTTCAAGAAATCATTTTCGAATGGATTACTGCATTATCTTTACGTTTCACCACAACCCTGCAAGGAAGGTATGATCTCTGCGTTACAAATAAGGAGACAGCGTCTCAATGAAGGTAGTCAAACCCCCAGCAGCCACCCTGATAATCCCAGGCAGACCTGGGATTTGAACTTGAGTCTGATTCCTGAAGCCACATTCTTCCTACTCCTCCTACTTTGTCTAGTTTTACTCCCTTCTAGTTGCTGGGGTCCAAATTCCCAATCTGGCATGAATGTTAAGCATGGATAAAATACTCCCACATTGACTATTTCTGAACCAAGCTACGTTTGTTACGATTCTTTAATTTCTTGGTTTTAGGACAGATCCTGACCCTAACCTACACAGCCTGGTTCACAATGTGGGGTGAGGTGTGTAACAGAGAGTGTTTTGTACCACAAATGAGGCTTGTATTCGTTTTCTGTTGCTGCTGTAACAAATTACCACCATCTTAGTAGCTTCAAACAACACAGATTAATTAGCTTATGGTTCTAGAGGTCAGAAGGCTAAATCAAGGTGTTGGCAAGGCTGCATTCCTTTTGGAAGTTCTGGGGAAGAATGTGTTGTTTTGCCTTTCCCAGCTTCTACAGGCCACCTGCTTTCCTTGACTTGTGACCCCTTCCTCCATCTCAAAGCCATCCATGTAGTGTCTTCAAATCTCTCTCTGACTCTCTGGCCTCTGCTTCCATGGTTACATCTTCTCTGACTGACCCTCCTGCCTCTCTGTTACAAGGACGCTTGTGATTACATTGGGCCCACTTGATCCAGGATAATCTTTGCATCTCAAAGTCCTTATTTTACTCGCATTTGCAAAGTCCCTTTTGCCATGTAATGTGTTCACAGGCTCTGGGGATGAGGACGTGGGCATCTTTGAGGGGCCATTATTCAGCCTACCACACAGCCTTTGCAGTTTGGTTTGATTACACTCTGGCTGGCCCCATGGCCCCTGGCTGGCCCCATGGCCCCTCTACGGACCCTTCTCTGGTGTGACACTGACCCCGGAACAATGATGCCCCTGCTATGCACATCCTCCTGGGTTCACTGGGGATTCCAGTACTCCTCCTCCAGGTGCCCTTCCTTGCTCCATTCCAGCATGCCCATGCCACGTGCATTCTTACAGACCTAGTGGGTCAGATATGACCAAGAGACCCCTTCGGATCCCTCCTTCTCAGCATTCGTGGAGCCCGCAGCCTTGCCCCTCAAAGTGCGGTCCATGGACCAGCGGCATCTGCATCATCTGCAAGCTTATTAGAAATGTAAATCTCAGGCCCCGCTGCAGACCTACCGAATCAGGATCTTTGCTATGGGCCCAGGAATCTGGCATGCTAAAGTTTAGGAAGCATAGGCCTAGGGGCTTCTCCATTCATCCACAGCCAATTGGAATATGCTGGAACAGACCTCCCGGGGAAGGAGGGCAGGCCTCTGGGCAGAGATAAAGAAGGAACCCGATACCTCTTCCCAGCAGCCAGTTTTAGCACTGATTCTTTTCTGCAAGGCACTCAGAAGCCCACTGCTTTTCTCCTAAGAAAATTTTTCAGGGCAGGTGAAATCCCCTCAAGTCCACCCGGACCAGGAACAGAGGAGTTGGGGGAAGAAGAGGTCTATGGGAGCCATAGAAGACCTGCATTCAAACTCTGGCTGTTTTCTGTTCCTGTGCCATGTGACCCTGGGCAAGTCACTCCCCTCTCTGAAGTCAGGCAGGCAATAGAGTGCAATAATCACCCTCCGTTGCTGCAAGGATAAAAATGAGATGGTAATGTATAGTACGCAATCCTATCCAGCTATGATCACTAAGACTCTGCTAATTAGAATTGCAGGTTCATTTGGCCAAAGCTACACTGGGATTTCTTTGTAGGAACCACTGTGACGTAGGGCAAAGAGTGTTGACTTTGGAACCTAAGATCAGGGTCTATGTCTGTGACCTTGGGCAAGTTCTTGAACCACCGCACTTTCCTTATCTATATCAGGGAAAGAAGAATACTTTCCTGGCTGGTCCGTTGTCGGGCTGGAATAAAATAATGAAGGTAAAAGGACCTGGCAGAGAGTATGAGCTCAATAAATATGTGTGGAACCAGAAGAAACAATTTACTAAGCAAATTAATAGTATAAACAGTGGTGTCAGGGGAGATATCTGACATGCTCAGGAGAACAAACTTCCCCAGTATGTTCACGGCCTTTATTTGTTTTACCAACTATTCCTGTTCCAATTATGCGCGACTCATCTATTTGTTCGTTAGCACAGGTCTGAGTTGGATCTCAATTTGGCAACAACTCCTTAGTCAGGACTTCAAAGTTATCCATGTCCTTGAGTGAATGAAAATGGGAATTTGTTCAGATTATGACTGCATTAATATGTCTGCATAACTCCTAAGTTCCCCGTCATAAACCTATTTCCACAGGTCCATCATGGATCCTGTACTCCTAGGAATGGCCCTTCCTTCTCAGGGTGGCAGGTCTTGGAACCCAGGATGACTTCTAGGGGCTGCATCAACTTTCAGCGAAAGAAACTTCCAGTGAAGGCTTGAAAGACTGCCTTGGATACTCTCTATGGAAATGTTTGTTCTCACCAGCATCTCTCAGAGTTGGCAGAATGATGTCATCGAAAATAGTATCGGCTTTGGAGCTGGACCGATCTTTGGTTTAATCTTGACTCTGCTGTCCCCGAGCTGTGACTTTGTACCTCCCTGAGCCTCAGTTTCCTCATCTGTAAAATGGGTTCCGTAACAGCCATTCAATTCTGGTGAAATTGATGTGACTGTTTACGTAACAGGTGCCCCATACAAATCCTGGGCTAGACTCTGTCCCCACTTCCTGCGTGATGGGCAGCTCCTTTTAAACCCGGTGACCCTGATGAGGCACACTGACTGACCTTTGCTGGCTGATTTACCAGAAACAGGAGATTTGTGGTCATCTCTGTGGCCCAGTGTCTGGCACATGGTAGGGGCTCAATGTGCGTTGGCTGACTGAATTTCTGAGTAGCTGATCCAAGCACAGCATTTAGGAGAACCAAAGCGACGGATGCACAAACCGAATGGCCTGGTTATTCCTCCAGCCCTTCTCAGTTGGGCAGACATCTGATTGATGTCTTCATGACGGGCCACAGCGGCCCCCAAAGAGCCACTATCAGAATCAGCCTGACGTGGGTCCATTCGGATATCTGCAGACCTGGGCAGAGTTGACATTTGATTCCCTAAACTAATTTCCCGGAAGTCACATAACTTGGGGAGGTCTTTTCATGTTCCTTGTGTAAATGTCTATTCAATCACCGCCCTGTCTCTAGCACTCCAATAACTTGTACATTTCCCCCTTAATCACTGTTTCAGCTCCGCAAAGAAAAGAAATGGTTGGCTGAAGGGCTTGGGCCATCTGCAGTAGTTAAGCCCTATTCTCCCCTGATCACTCATTTGGACGGAGAACTTTTCAGCTAAGTCCCATTGGTCATTTGGCTCATGCCCTCATTTCACAGAGGAAGATGCTGAGGCCAAAGTCACACGCAGGTCAGGGCGGAACCGAGGCTGTACTGGTCTCCCCAGCAAAGCCCCTGCCCCACCAATGCTGCTCTTTCCTCATCCAGCTGTGCAGCTGTGCCTTTCTGGTAGTGAGGACTTGGGTTCAAATCCCAGCTTTGCTACCTGCTGGCTCTGTGACTTGCAGCCGACTACAGAACTGCCCTGAGCTCAAGGTCCTCCATCTGCCAAATGGGGATGATGACAAATCCTTTCAGGGTGACTGCGAGAACTGAGATGGCATAAAACGTGCCCAGCCCGAGGCTGGCGCACCACAGCCACCAGTGCCATTTACCTCCGTCCTTCCCTCGAAACGCTCACTGCAAGTAATATTAACAGAAATAGCTCACATTTATGGAGTCCTTACTGGGGTGCCAGAAACCATCCTAATCACTTGACGCTCATTTATTCCTCTTTCTCTAAAGGCAAAGGTATCTTTCTAGCCTCCCTAAAGCCATCCATCCTCACAGCTACTGCACTGCCTGGCCTAGCACCACTTCAATGGAATTTGCTGATTTTAAACAATATGTTGCTGAAATGATTTCTTGTTTTCTGTGGCTGGCTCATAGCAGCCAGCCTGCTTCCTGTGACAAAGTGTGAGGAAATCAAATGCTGTTTCCTTGGCTTTTAGTACATATGACTAGTCCAAAATCTGCACTCAGGGTTGACCCCCTGCTGATGGGGACAGACAATGAGGGCAGGGTTCAGGGAAGTGTGGAATTCTCCTGATGGAGTTAGGAATGGGGGGCGTGACAGTGGACAGTGGTGGGGTGGGACATAGATGAGATCTCCCTCTGTAGGGTGACAGCCAGTAGCAAAAGAAGTCAGAGCTTTTGCTACAAAGTTTAAAAACTTAGTTTGGCCTCCAGGTGTCCATCACATCTTTGCCTTATTATCCCCCAACTCAGCTCACCCAGCGCCCCCGACTCCCACCCCTGCCCACTGCCTTGAGCTACTCTCAGCCCTAGAAAGGATGTGTCCAATCTCATCGTTTCATGTCTCTGTCCTCCTCATTTGCACATGCTGCCCGCCCCCCCACCCCGGGAAGTCCCCTTTCTCTCCTTCTCTACCTTGTAATTCCTATTGATCCCTCCAGACTCAGCTCAGATGTCACCTCCTCCAAGAAGCCTTCAGAGGTCCCCAGTCTGAACTGGGTACTCCTCTGAGCCCACGCAGCACCTCTGCCCTCCTGGCCTCTGTTGATGTATCTCTTTCCTCAACAATACTGCAAAATCATGGAGGACACATACCACGCCTTATCTAATTTTACATCCCCAGCAGCTAGTTTAGAGCTTGACATATAGTTGACACTCAGTATACACTGGGTGATGGAATGAAATGAACCAGGAAATGAGCCTATCCCCACTCAGGTAAGTGGTCATGATAATAGATGATAATTATATTGATCATAATTAATAACTGCTACCACGAGATACAAAGAAGGTCGATCTCTTTATTCAAATTATAACGATAGCTCTTGAATACTGAGCACCTATGCTGTCCAGGCAGGGGCCGGTCACTGCATACATGTCATCTTCTTCCCAGCTCTCAGGGGCTCAGAGAGCAAAGCACCTGCCCGAGGCACGTGGCTAGAAAGAGGCAGAACCAAAGCCTTAAACTGAGGTCCGCCTGACGCTTCCCCTGACTTGTGCCCCCTCCCAGAGAGCGTCACTGCTCCTTATTTTTGGACCCGACTGGCCTCTGTTCGTGCCTGTCCCCAGACCCTCAGTCCCTCTTCTGAAGCCCCATACCCAGATAGACTGGCCTCACGGTTCTGCATCCTGTCCAATGGGAAGGCTGCTGTCCTCCGCCCCCAGGAAAACCCAGAGTGGCCAGTGTGCAGAGTCCAAGGTCCATGGCTCATGCCAGGGAAACCAAGCGGGCATTCAGGAGCGGAGCTGCTTTGTCTGACGGCTGAGTGATTAACCCCTGCACAGGAGCTGCAAACAAACACATCCTGAACGGCCTGCAGACTACAATCTGACTCCCACCCCTGCCCAACACTGTGCTCTCTCTCCCCTGCCGGGTTTATTTCTAGACCGTGAGACCAACCGGATGGAATGAGACTTGGGGCACATCTCCACACTGGTCGCCCTGGAAGCCCACTCCTCACCTGTGGCACTCGGGGCTTGGAAACTTCAGGTGTCTGGGGAGCACTTGGTATCCTGCGCCGCACTCTCCCTTTCTGTCCCCCAAAGGAATAAATGCCCCCAAACTGCCTGGGCATTTCCTCATTAGAAATGCACTCCACTGGTGCTCCCTGGAGAAATTAATCCAGGAGTCTTGGAGGACGGCAAGGAGTCTTCGGGTTACCTGGGGAAGGTCTTCATTCCCCAGATCTTTCCTTAGCACTTACTATACATCGGGCTCTGTGCTGGGGGCCGGAGATGGCAGGGAAATCAGATCTGATTCCCACTCAAGTCCAGAGGGTGAGACACACAGACCAGGAGGTGTGGTGACACGCATACGTGTGAGGATTGACACCTAAACGGAAGGTAGGGGCAAAAAGAGGGAGGCCTCAGTTGTTTGGTGATGAGGGGAAGCGGTGGGCAGTCAGGAAAGGCTCCAAAGCGGCAGGAACCCCAGGGCTGGATGATGGAGGATGACGAGCTATCCCCAGGCAGACAAAGCAGCGGGGTGGGCGGGGTGCACTTAGGGTAGCAGAGGAAGGCAGAGAGAGGCCTGAGGAGCGGGCGTCCAGCTGCTGTCAGCCGTTTGCCAGAGCTTGATATCTGGTGCCAGAGAGGGCGTGGCCAGAGGGCGGGCTCAGGTATAAGGCCTGAGGAACTTGGATCTCATCCCCAGGACAGGTGAGTCACTGAAGGGTTTTAAGAAATGGGGTGCTATGCTTTGAGTGGAACTTTAGAAAAACTGCTCTGCCTATAGTGCCGAGGGTGGATGCAGAGGACGGGGAACACTGAGCTGGAGGCCAAAGACCAGTTAGGAGGCTGGTGCCATTTTTCTAGGGACCCAGCACAGTCCGAAGAGCTCCCTCCTCTCTATATGTATGTAAACACACACACACACCCCTATCTACAAATACAGGCACAGCGGATGTGGTGTATATACTATTGTTATCTCTACTAGATGGAGTAGGAAACTAAAGAACAGAGAGATTAAGTCACTTGTCCAAGGGCACACAGAAAGTGGCTCAGGACTTGAGCCATCAGTTCAGCTTGAGCGTTCATGCTCTTAACCACTACACTATAGTGTCACTCCATCAAAGATGACCAAGGATTGGGACAGGGTAGCATTGTTAACGGAAAGTATTCCTGATGGGCCCACTCTATATTAGGGGCTCCTCCGAAATAGCTTTTGGCTTCCATGGATAGAGGGGGTGCAGCCTTTAATTCTGAGGCCCCTGGGAAAAAAACTACAGCGTGAAATGGGAAGGAGCTGGAAACTCCCAGGACAGGGCCATGATATGAAGCCACTAGGGGTCACTTGAGTCCCCAGGAACACATGCCTTTGGGGAATGGAGGTAATACTTTTGCTTCGGTGGGTGTGGGCCGGCAAATTCTTCAGACACAGGAAGGCAGGGTACAGGGCGGTCAGAGAAGGCTGTGCCCCAGTGAGAAGAACCCTGCTTTCGTCAACTCACAGCCATTCCTTCCAGGGAGGCTGAGGTCAGGTGACTCCTGCAGGCGCTATGTGCTCTGTAGGCCCTGTAACATGTGGCCAAGGCTACGACGCCCTGGGGCAGCCCCACTTTCCACTCTCCCAGCCACGCTCCCAGAAGGGATAGGATTTGGAGGTGGCTGAGGGCTACAGGCCTACGCAGGGGTCCTCTGATAGAAGAGAGGTCCAGGATCAGAGAGGAAGGTTCCACGTGGCTTCTGTGTGATACATTTGGTGGTGCGCAAAGCTGGACGTTGAGCTTGCCGGCTCTGCGCTTTGGACAGCATTTTAGAGACTCATATCCCTCATCTTTAAAATGGGAATAAAATTCTGCCAAAGCAGGGCTGTGGCGAGTGTCAAAAGCGAATCCTGGCTGTTGGCCCACGATCCGCACTTTGTAAAGCCATCGTCAGACGTGCAGAATTTTCCAAGTGTTGTTCAACTTTTGGAGTTGGAGCTGCTGGTACTTGAATGTAACACTGAACTTCAGTCCAACTCTAGGGGGCTGCTAGTTAGTGGTCAGCCAAAGAACAATAAACAATAAGGGATTGCAAACTTCATTCCTTCACCTTTGTGGATGGAACTCAGAATTGTGTTTGAAGTCTGGGCGAAGTCACTTAGAAGCATATGTTAACAGCACCTCCTGCTTGCTAAGGTGGGGAAACCACAAGGTAGGTATTCTTTAAAAGCCGGCTGAAAAGCTCAGGAAACAAGGGATATTTGGGGAGTGGATAATTCACAGCTACTGTTCATACAGGCTTAAAGCAAAGCAAGGAGGGCAAGACTGAAGCCAGGGTCACCATCCTAGATGAGGAGTAGCCCAATCAGCCAATCAGAGGCCTGGCCTGACGGGCATCTGTGCCAACACCTGTTGGAACCAGAGCATCTATCTACCATCCCAGAAAAAGCATCGTCGTAGATGAGATTGTCAGGAGTGCTGCCTAACGCTGGTAGAATCACCATCAGAGCATTACAAATAAACACACACACCAACATTCCCTGCGCTAGTGGAAAAGCCCAACCCTCCCCCCAAGGGGCATTTACACACGAATGGCTGGACAGGCTCGAGCCACGCTGCGGCCTGGCACCAGAACTCCTCCTAGGCAGACCACACAAAGCGGAAACCTTCTGTCCGACAGCTGCGTTATCCAGACCCCAGCACGGGGGAACCGACGCAGAAAATGGTTCACAAACCCCGAGCACAACTTCTCTTGGCCCCGGAGGTTCACATCATATCTCTGCCGTGCTGCTTTCCCCACTGCAGGGCGTTGGTTCCCCGAGACCGGAAGACCCATACTCACACCTTGGGGGGTCAAGGGCCCCAACGGTGCCCGCCACAGCTCCATTCCCGGGTAGCTTAAGACACAAGCGCTTTCAGAAAGTAGCACAAGGGGCTGCTGCCTCTCCCACCAAACCAGCTACTGCTTCAGCGATGGTTGGTATTCTGGGAGTTTCCTCCAAAGTCCCCCTAGACTGGAAGTGTCTTGGAACTCTCAAGCCATAAGCTGTTTAGGGTCCCAAGCTTGCTTAGGGCCTCTACCCGATTCTCGCAGTGGCCCATTTTTTGAAGAGCTTCCTATTGGTTTTCCCAAAGACAACAAGCCCACACTTAAGACATGCTTCTCTCTCTTCCCATCCCTTCATCCCAGACACAGGGTAGCCACCTGGAGCCCTGTGGACCTGGGGGGGTGAGATGGGGGAGAAGGGGGCCTGGTATTCCCGGAGGGGACCATAACAAGCAAAGCGGAGGGGCTTGGGAGCTGACAGTGCAAGGAGAGAGGCCGGGACAGGGGAGCCCAGCGACTCCTCCTGCAGTGGTGTCCAAGTCCCCACAACCTGGAGAAGACGCGGGGTACCTAAGAGTGGGTTCAGCCTCGGCCTCGTGGGCTGGTGTCACCGCCAGGGGCCTGGGGTCCAGCCCCGGGCGGCGGGGAGTGCCGGCCGGCGGCCTTATGACTCGGGAGATTAGGGGAGCGGGTCCGCGCGGAGGGCAACTCACGGAGGAGAAGTTGTGCGGGCCGCAGAGCTCGCCGCGGTACTTGCAGGAGAGCAGCATGTCTTCGAGCTGGTGGCCCAGGCGGTCCATGAAGGCGGCGCTGATGCCCTCGAAGTGGCGCGGCGGCAGGAAGAGGCGGAAGTCGGCCAGTTTGCGGAACCACTGGCGGCGCGGCTCGTCCCCCCTCAGCAGCTCGCTGACCAGCGGGCGCGCCGTGCGGTTGGGCAGCAGCAGCCCGAGCCAGTGGCCGGCGTAGTAGAGGTCCCCCTTGGAAAGGCGCGGGAAGCGCAGCGGGTTGTTGTTGCACACGGTGACCGCGGGGAAGGGCAGCTGGCGGCTCCACTCGCGGTGCACCCGCGTGTGCGACGGGAAGCTGAGCCAGTAGAGCAGGCGGTTCGAGGACCAGGACAGCAGCAAGCCGAGGGACGTGCAGAAGGCCAGCACCCACAGCGCCCGCCGCTGGAAGGAGCCCCCCGCCGCCGCACGCCCCGCGCACATGTGCCGCAGCCCGTGCAGTTTAGCGCGGCTCAGCGACGGCCGCCCCCTGCGGGCGACCCCCGGCCCCTGCAGCGCCTGCTCGCGCTCGCGCTCGCCGCCCCGGGGCCGCCCGGCTGCCGCCACCGCCGCCGGCGCCGGCTCCTCGCGGGCCATACGGAAGCGTCCCGGGCCGGTGAGCGCGGCCCCGGGCCGCCCGGCTCCGCCACTCCGGCTCATTCATTCAGCCCGCGGCTGGCGGCAGCGGCGGCGGCCCCGGCCGGGCGGAGCCGCCATGGGAGTCCGCAGCAGCAGTGGAAGCAGCAGCGGCAGCCGCTGCGCGCAGCCCGCGCCAGGGAAGCGTGCGCCCGAAAGGAGCTCCGGTGGCGCGGCATGCCCGCCCGGCGCCGCCACCGCCGCCTCCGCGGGCGCCCGCCCGGGACCGAGGCCGCCTCGGCCCGCCGCCCCTGGCACGGGCCTCCCCGAGCGCCTCCCAGGCTCTCCTGGCCCCGAGTCCTCCTGGCGGACGCCCGACGCCGGCCACTACCTCTGGAGGGGCCCCGCTGGGCGCCGCCTCTCCGGTCCCTGGGCGCTGCGCCCGCCTCCCCTCGTCTTGGATCTCGGGGGACCCTGAGCTGAGTCCCCCCGGCTCCGCCTAACCCCAGCTTTTATGCTGGTCCCCGGAGAGCAGCCACTCGGCCACCAGTGCCTGATTCGGACACCCCCAAGGACCCCACCAGCCCGGCCGGTGGCCCGCGGTGCTGGGACACGGGGGAGAAGGCGCCGGGGGACGAGCGCCCCCAGAGGCGCGCGGCGGCTCCTGGCTTGGCGGGTGGGGTGGGTGTGTACAGGGGTGAGCGGTCGCCCAGCTGGCTGCTGCCCTCTTTCCCTTTCCTCCGGGACCCTTGTCACTGCTCCTCGGGCTGCGCTCGGCTGAGACCTGCTAAGCGTCCCCCAAGTCCAGAGCCCGCGCCTCGCCTGGGGCTGGGGGCGTCTCAGGGTCCTGCCAGAGGCTGCTGGCCGCTGGGCTCCTTCAAGGGTGCTGGCCAGAGGAAAGTGTCGCTTCTCCCGCGGCTCTCCGAAGTGCCTCGAGTCTCCAGAAAAGCCCGGTCTCGCCGTCCCTTGCCTCTTCTTTATCCTGCCCCGGTGCTCCAGGAGCTGGGGACCGAGGAGCCCCGGCTACACCTCTCGGGGGTGACCCGGGCTCGCTGCTCCGCGCGCCCGGCTCGTCTCGAGACTCCCAGCCTCGCGGCGGCGGCGCTCCTCTCGCGGCTGCCCGGCCCTCCTCGGGCCCCGGGCGAACTTGGGCAGTGGCCGCGCGACGCCGGCGCGGCTAGGCTTCCAGCACCTGCTCCTCAGCTCGCCGGCCCCCCGGCTCCGGGCAGGCGGGGCGGCGGCGGCGGCGGGCGCCGTGCGCTCCCGGAGACGCGGTGCTGACGCGCGCGGCCCCTCCTGGCTGCATTTTACTTCCTGGCCACTGTGGCCGCTGCACACCGAGCGGGAAGCGTTTTGCCGGAGCCGGCGGCGGGGGGGGGGGGGGGGGGGGGGGGCGGGGATGAGCTGCACAGAAGTGCCGCGCTGGCGGGAGAGATGTGGAGTAGAAACGCTGCGTTTATGTGGGCCGCGTGTGCATGAGTGTGAGGACACTTCGGGCTGTGCGGGCTGGACTGTCGACAACCTAAGCCGCTGTCTAGTGTGGGCATTTTTGCAAGTGTGTGAGTGGGGCGTCATGCACTGAGTGTGGGTGGGATGTGCGTGTGTACGTGTGAACGGGCATTTCTGTGTATCTGGTGAATGTGAGCCTATGCGCAGAGCTGTGGCTCTCTGAATGTGTGTGGTGTGTGTAGGACAGAGTGTTGGCTTGTATGCTCTACGTGTGTGTAAGTGTGCATGTAGGCGGTGGGAGGCGTGAACGGGCTGTTGACGTGTGGGTGGATATCGGGGTTTCTGGATGTGGCGTGTGGTTGGTGTGTTTTGCGTGTGTGTGCTGTGTAAATGAGTATGTGTGTTGAGGTGCTGGGTCTCTGGCAGGTTGGGCTCAGTGGGGCAGCCCTGCCCCCTGCCTGTTATGAACTTCCGGTGTCCTCCAAACACTTCCCTGGTTGGGTCCGCTGCTCATCCCTGGCGCAGTCCGCCAAGTGCAGCCTTCCTGGGTGGGCGGCAGGAAGGAGGATGACTTCCATGGACAGGAGACTCCATCTCTGCCATTCTCATGGCGGGGTTCCTACAGCTGGTTGATGTCACCCTTCCCTCCTGGACAGGCTCAGGGTCTTCCACTAAGCCCTGGGCACTTTTGGACACTTTCATTTAGCTTTCTAAAATATTCTGCCTTGGCGTGTTTGGGAGGATGGGTGAAGCATGCAGTGTACTGCTAACTCCATTTCACACTAGACTCGGGAGGCCAAGTACTTGCCCAAGATCAAACTGCCCCTAAGTGGTGGATCAGAATTCTACACCCAGGTCCCCGAAGCCCTGGTTCTTTCGACTGCACCACGGGGCCTTGCAGTTTGCACTCTCTGGGCCAGGCGCCTTGAGGCCAGGGCTGGAGTCTTACTCCTTGCCTGCCCCGCGTGGTGTAGGGTAGGTCTCTTCCCGTATTTCCCAGATAATTGACTCACTGAGGCCTCACTGGATGGGTAACACTTCCAGCATTATTACTCCCTGGGATAGAGGAGTTTCGTAGACATTTTCCAGAGAGTAGATTGTGATGGTGGCGGTGAGGGGAGAGACAATGTGAAGGGATCCTGAGGGTGGGAGGGCACCCCGGTGAAGCTGGGAGATTTGGGGTTTGGAAGATTTGAATTTGGGCCTGAAGAGGCGTTTCACCCATTTTGTGATGATTTATTAGAGGTGGCCCAGGTAAGTCTGTTGAATGAGCATCCGGTGTCTGAGCGGTGCGTGGGCTTTCCCTCCTCACTGACCTGGAGGGCATATGTCAGCATGGCAGCCCCTGCATCTGGTCTCTGGAGACTGGGATATCTGAGCCCCGCCCCCCACTCCTGGAGGCTCTTCTCACTCACCTGGGGAAGAAGCTATAGAAGCTGGGCTTTGCTAAAATTCTGCTTTGGATTCAGTTCCTTGAAGATGCCTGTTGCTAGCTTGGGGGGAAGGTTCTGAATCTGCCAGTTTTATGGGGTCTCTAACAAAGGCTCACTCACTGGTGCTTCAGCCTGGTCCCAGCAGTCCTGGGCTGGTGGGGGGGGAGGGGAGGGGTGCCACATATCCAGACCAAGGTGGGGCGACCTTGTGAACTCAGTGAAATTACTGATGAAGCAGCCAGGGTAAGCATGCGACGTCTTCCAGCATCGTAGCCCTGGGGTGGCACGAAACTCTGTCTTGTAGAAACCTTTAAGACCTTTTGTGTTTCTGATTTGTTCAGCTGTTGTGGGCTTTCTCTTTTCCTGGCATTTTCCCCCTTGAAATGTACACATGCTGCTTTTGGTTTCCCGAGTGTCATCTCTGCCACGGTTTTTACTGTTAATTCTCCAAATGGGTCACTTTTTCAGAGAGAGGAAGGGTATCCTGCATGGGCTTCAGGGGTCTTGGCACAGAAATCCAGAGACAGACACAGGGATGCCTAGTGATCCCAAGGGATCGATAGCTTTCTTTTGGCACATGTGTGCAGTGCGTTTCCTACACTGCCTGAAATCCCCCCCACCCCTTTCTCGACCAGTACTTTGACCAGCTCTGTGAAGTTCTGCTCTTTCCTCAAACCCCAACTGAAGCATTGCCTTCTAGGTAACTGGATGGATACCTCCATCATAGCCTTTGTACAGCACCTTGTCACTGTGTGTGTCTAGGCTCTTCTTCTGGACGTGAGCCCTTTGAGGACAGGGACCACATCTCGTTCACATTTTTGTCTCTATCTCTCAGCACAGTGCCCTGGCACCTAGATGAAACACAGCAAAATGGGGAAGAGGAGAAAGGAACTAAGATCTCTTGACTATTTCTGTATGCCAGGCAACTGTACCAGACACATAAACATATTTAATTTCTTATTCCAACCTTGCAGAGGGGTATTTTTGCCCTCTTTTTACAATTATTGAACCAAGGGCATGGAGAGCAGGAATTGAACTCAGCAATAACTCATTCCAAAGTCCAAGATTTTCCTTCTCCATCATGCTTCTTTGAAAAGTATTATGATAAATAATAACAATAATAATATAATAAATGTAGGACTTCCTAATCACTAGGACTTGTTCTAAGTGACTTACATTAAAAACAAGTGTCATAAGCATTCTAAGTGTTTAATCCTCAAAATAATCCTACTAGGCAAATACTGTTATTTTCTCTATTTCGAAGAGGAGGAAGCCTTACCACAGAGAGGTTGAGTTACTCACCCTAAGCCACACAGCTTAAGCAGGAGAGCAGCCTTTCAATGCAGGTAGTCTGGCTCCATCCCCTGTGCTCTCAAACCCTACCCCATACCATCTCTGCCCTCAGAGCTGCACTGACACAACAGCTCACGTGAATTAGCTTTCCCATCCTCGCAGGCTCACTTGGCCAGAAAAACAAATTCACGAGGCAGTGCATGAGTTGCCCCACGTGACCTATCCACCAAGAAGTGTGAATTTAGCATTGTGATTTTCCAATAATAAGCTTTTAAGAAAATTTCCCTTTTCCTGTTTATCTCTAAAACATCTGTCGCTCCACACCTGGAATCCTGGCCTCCTGTGTGATGTTTGGGCACCAGCCAGCCCACATTCTGGTGGGTGACCACCACCGCCAAATATAAGCTCTTTCTCCCATTAAATGAGTTTGTTGGGCAGGAAGGTCCAATTAGGTCAGTGTGATTTTCTGTTTTTATAATCCAGTCGTAGGAGCTAATACTCGTTGGCTTGATCGGGCTTCACTGGGTCCCCTGATATTCCTGCTTACCCCCAATCCCTACTGCTCAGGGGCTTGGTGTTTAGAAAGTATCAGAGGTACTGCTTAACCCTGCTCTTTGGAATCGCTGCTACACACCCGAACAGCGACAGTCCACCGGTAACTGATTCTATCCCCAAACATCTGGCAGTGTTGAAAGCTTCCTTTCATCAAACTGGAATCAGTCTCTTTGCAAATGTCTCCTAATTTATCCCCGGGGAGCCACACAAAATAAGTTTGATCTTTCTTTTGCGTGGGAACCCTTTAAATACTTTATAGAATCAAAGTATGTCAGTGGTGAAAGGGGCTCTAGTAGTCTGCCTTCTAGCAAAATCTTCAAGAAAGTCTTTCTTCTCCAGATTAAACACCATCAGTTCCTTCACTTGTTTCTCCTGTACTTTCTACACTTGGGATGGGATCGCGGATGTCGATATCTTTAAAATGGTCCCATACCCATTGGTGTGAATCCACCAAGCCCTTTACTCTGGACCTGGTCCATCCAGGCCCTGATCTTACTTTTGACGGTCATGGGATCTTGTCTGCCGCCCTCCTCCACCCCTGGGATGTAGTGTATGTGGCGGGTGTGGAGGGGGCAGAGGGGGCAGTCACAATGGGCTCTTGGTGTCTTTGCTTAGAATGCCGGGCCCACTTCCTTTTAGCACTCATGGTGATGAGTCAACACTACTTCTAGTCTCAGAGTTCCTTGCTCTTAGGGGGCAGGTGTGCTTTTGCGGGTCTGTCTGTGAATGTAAAGAGCTCGCTTTTTCTCTTTCTTTCTCTGTCTTTCTTCTTCTGTCTCTGTACTGCCCTGGGCTCTCTGTCACTCTGCTTCCCTCTCTCCCCCTCTTCTCTTTTCTCCTTCTCTTCTTTTCCTCCCTTTCTCCTCTCCCCACCCTCTGCCTGAAGCCTAGCAGTCCCCTCTGCTACCTTCTTAGCCTGTGCTACTGGTGGCCTCTGGGTGCATAGAGGTGGCTGCAATGTCCAGTAGTCATGATGGGAGCTCCTGCACTGGTGGAAAGGGCAAGGAGGACTTCACCAGGGTTTTGGTCACTGCATACCTCCTTTCCCATCCATCCCAGCCTCCCTCCGTGGGGCTGGCGCTGGAGTTGCCGTTCCATCTTACCTTTTCACGTGCTTCAGCATTCCACTGCTTCTCCCGCTTCTTCCATGGCTTTCTTATATTATACTTGACCCCTCTTGGTTCTTTCTTCTTCTGGGCTCCTTCTTAGGTTCTGCAGATTTTTTTTTTTTTTTTTTTTTTGCATTTTTGGTCATCCTCATTTTACTGGAGTTCAAGCTCTCAGCTGCTCATCCTTCATCAGCACTAAATCCCAGAGGTAAGAAGGGAAACAGGGGCCCACAACTACCAGAAGAAAGATCGGGACTGAAAGGACCAGGTCCAGAGCAGAGGGCTGGTAGGTTCGTGCTCTGCTGAAGCACTGTGCTCCACGGTAAATGGCAAATCCTGAAAGATGGGAGGATGTAATGTAATCGAACCCTTTCACTCTCAGGGGAGAAAGCAGAGGTCCAGAGAGGGGAGTGGCTCGCTATAAATCACACAGATGGATACCGAGAAACACAGAACCGAAATCCAGATTCCAGCTTCAGGGTCATTCTCTGCTCACCCTATGGAATAACTTTTCCACCACCCATTTTGAAATCAGCAACGTATTCACATGGTCAAAAGGGACAAAAGAGTAAACAGTCTAGTAAAAAAATCTCTCTACCCCTCACCTCGTCCGGTCACCCATCTGTCCTCGTTGGAGGCAACTAATGCTATTTGCTGTATAATCTATTAGTGATACTTATGAATATACACGTATGTGTGTATAGTCTCCATATGCTTCCCTTTTCTCACGCCAATGGTTGCCTCCTGTGAATACCATTTACTAGAGTAATTGTATTCTATGTTATTCACACCTTTTTTCTCTGTATTTGCAGTTATTTTATGGTTGCCTTCCTCTGGCACCTCATTCCAACTTCTGTTATTTTACTCAACTTCTCATTTCACAT
Source organism: Tursiops truncatus (assembly GCF_011762595.2). Classification (NCBI taxonomy): domain Eukaryota; kingdom Metazoa; phylum Chordata; class Mammalia; order Artiodactyla; family Delphinidae; genus Tursiops; species Tursiops truncatus. Next base: position 18,575,388 of record NC_047053.1, read on the forward strand.
TGTCCTGCTCTCCCATCCAAAAAGGACAGAGGATCCTACGACAAGGTGGTACACAGAGCTCGCCGTTTTATTATCAGATTTTCCGTTAACCCTTTCCTAGATGTTCTGATGGATGAAGGCTCTTGCGTGGATAATCTCACACATCAGATAGTGCAAAGATGTTTCCATTTGCCTCTGAACAGTATTACATGATGCATTTGCATAGGATTTAATTTTCTGGTCAAATTTTCTTTAAACTAATTATAACACACACACACACACAATTGAGTGCCCTCAGCACACAGCTCTTGTTGGTTTGGGAAAGTGGTCCAAATGTGCATTGGTTGGGAGAGAAAACCAGTTTGGGATTCAGAAGTTTCTGTGACTAATAAAGAGAGTGAGTAAGACACACCATGGAGAGAACCAGAGGGTGTCAGTGCCAAAAGTGATCTTAACGCAAGTATGTGGTTAAACTTAGAAGAGGAAATTGATATACAAAGTTTAGTGATTTGCCCCAGTCACTGGGAAGTTGATCTTATGATGGTGATGATGATGATGGTAATGGTGATGGTGGTGATGGTGAGGATGGTGGTGATGATGATGGTGGTAATGGTGATGGTGATGGTGGTGATGGTGAGGATGGTGATGGTGATGATGGTGATGATGGTAATGGTGATGGTGGTGATGGTGAGGATGGTGGTGATGATGATGGTGGTAACGGTGATGGTGATGGTGGTGATGGTGGTGATGGTGATGATGGTGATGATGATAATGGTGATGGTGGTGATGGTGAGGATGGTGGTGATGGTGATGGTGGTGATGGTGGTAGTGATGATTGTGACGGTGATGCCTATGCTAATGCTGATATCTGATAGCTAACATTGATTGAGCACTAATTATGTGTCAGGCACTGTGCTCGATGGACATGCATTCGCTTATTTAATCCTCACAGCAACCTTATGAGGTATGTATCACCATCATAGATCTTCTACACAGGAGGAAACTGACGCAGAGATTGGATAAGTAACTTGTCCAGTTGGTGGCTGGATTCAAACCCAGGTGTTTGGGCTCTAGAGTACAGGGTCTTAATCAGGTTGGTTGAATTAGCTGAAATGAGGACTGTAGTGGATATTGACTGAGCACCTAGCGTGTGTTAGGCACTGTCTTAGGCACAGGAGATGCAGGGTCTACTCAGATGTGGTCCCTGTCTTAGCTCGCAGTCCAGTGGGGGACACGGGTAAGAAAATAGATACCTCTAATAAAGTATGATAAATGCTATGCTAGAGTGTGTTGAGAGGGTCCAGAGGAGGGGGCTCCCCTTCCTTAGTCTGAGAGCGATTGCCATACACGTTTCCCACTGAATTTCTCCATTCATTTTCATTTTCTCACCCCAGCTCATGGAGAATTGTATGACTCTGCCTACAGGGATCAACCTTGGAGACAGGATCTGCGACCAGTTGCATAAGCCCACGCTGAGGAGCCCTGATCCACGACATCCATGTGTCCACATACATGTCCTCCTCCTGATGTGGCTTTTCGTGTCCCCAGTGGCGTCTTGTTGACCTGTGACATTTACTTTCTAAGTCCAGGCCACATCGATAATGAATCTGCCTCTTCCCCCAGCGTGGCCTTCCCTATTCTGGGTTTAGGCTTGAATAACTGGGTCTTGGTTGTAACTTTGACCATAAAGTTAGCAGAGCAATGGAGCTTTGCACACTCTTCTACCCAATTTCCTCTCCCATACACATAACAAAACTCTCATTAAAACAGTTAAGCACAATAACCTTCTCCAGTAGTTATCACCCACTCATATTACGAAAAGGCAGGCAGTTAAAATCGGATTTAATGACGTATAAAACCCCAGGTACAATTAGACATTTTATTCCCAATTCCTTGACTGTCCCCTTAACTGTTTTTAGCCATGACTTAGTCTTACCCCGGCTCTCACCTCCTCTCTGGGGAGCACTAACTAACCAGCCCTGAATCTGTCTTGCAGACGGACCCTCTGCAGTGACTCAGAGATTTCAGGCCAAGTTGATTTGTCAAAAGCCTCCATCCAGGCTGCTTTCCCTCCAGCCGCAGCTTTTCTCTGTCTCAGCCACTAGCAGTTTGTTTACTTTCTTTCCCTTATAAATGACCGGAGCCAAACCACTCTCTTGGGTTTCTCTCCTCCTAGTTTATCTTGCCTGTCCATCCACAGGAGGGGCAGAGTGGGAGGGATTTTATACATTCTTTTGCAGTGTGTGGACCAGTGTGATTATCCAAAGGGAAGACGGGGAGAGAAGGGCAGGACAGGGAAGGCACGAATAGGGAAGGAAAGGGCAGGGGAGGGGGTGATGGGGAGGGAGAGGAGAGGAAGATAACAGAGTACCAGCCAGGTACCTACCACATACTATCACGTGCACCATAGAATGTTCATTCTTTTCCTTTCTGGCGGCGTTGCACAGCTTGCGGGATCTTAGTTCCCCGATCAGGGATAGAAACTGGGCCCACAGCAGTGAAACCACCAAGTCTTAACTGCTGGACTTCCAGGGAATTCCCCCATGTAATTTTCTTCATAACAACTCTCCCAGGTCGGTAACATTATCCCGTTTTACAGATGGGGACATAGAAACTTTATCTTTCCAATCTTATTCTCTCTGTTGCTGGTTTAAGCACAGTTCAAACCATAATCCCCCAGGGCAACCATTCACTGAGCTGGATGTCAGGCACTGAGTTAAGCCTCATTTTCCAGATGAAGAAAATGAGGTTCAGAGAGGTGAGGTTACTTGCCTAGGGTCACACAGAGTACATCACACAGTAGCAGAGCCTGGATTCCAACCCAGGTCTGACTCCAACGTGTTGGTAATTATTAGAAAGGCAGGAAATTGGGAGTTTAGAAAGGGAAAAGATAAGGTGGGTGGCAGCATAATTCAGAATTTTGCAAAAGCCCTTGGGGAGATGAAGGGAGTGAAAACAGAAGCTAGGTTCTCAGTATCTGCTGTGCGTCTGGAGCTCTGTTCTTCCCAGCTTCAGTGTGATGCCATCATGGGCAGAGCTAAAACTATACAAGTCCAGTGGTAAGAAAGAGGTTTAGGGAAGTATCCATGGGTACAAGTGCCAGGCTGGGCTAAGAGAACGTCCAAATGATCAAACACACTGAGGGCCATCACAGGGCTGCAAAATTGGAGCTCATGTTTACAAACCAGAGACTTTCAGCCTACCCTCCTGTCTCCTTTCCTCCTTCCCTTCCTCCCTCCTTCCTTCCTTTCCTTCCTTCCAGACCTCAACTTTGCTTTCTGCTTTTAATCAATACTTCTCTAGCCCAACAGTGCTTAAGTTTACTCATTCAATAATTCTCAGCAGCCTACAGCGCTAACACACAACATTAGATTCAAAACAGCTTTCTGAAAGTGCCTGGAGTTATAAAGGCAAGCTCATAAGCCTGATGTGTAATAAGAGCACGAGATACTTCATACCCTTTGACCTGGTAATCCCACGCCCTAGAAGCTTCCTCAAGGAAATAACCCCTAAACAAAGTACAGAGGTATTCGCGGTGATGTTCCTCATGCTAGAGAAAAACAAACAAATTAAAAACAGTTCACATGCCCAGCACTAGGTGAATGGCTAAGCTAATGATGGTGACACCATGTCATTGGAAACGATGACATTTTTAAAGAAAAGAACAGGACAAGGATGCTAACGTGTTGGGTTAGAGATGAAACAGCACCAAGTAAAAAGATCTGAGCACAAAGGGCACACCCGGCCTGATTGGCACTCCAGGAAAACATCTCTTTGTACCTGAACAACGATCAGAGGAGAATTAGGACAGACAGGGTTTACTAACAAACAGGTTTTTATTGGTGAAGTTTGTTCGATTTCAGACAAAGCCCGAGCAACCTTACCAGAGCCAGGCTTGGAAAGAAGGCACATCGTAAGGTGAAGAACTTCTGTCTCTATGAAGTGGTATCACTGGATTATGGACCACTGGACCTGGACCTCTTGGCCAACCTCACCATCCTTCCCACCTTGGCACTGCCAACCCGCCAACGGAAGCGAGCCACAGATGCTGCCCTTATGTGGCTGGAACCATCACCCTGAACTCTGCCCACTCTTGTGTATTCCGCCTGCTCCTGGGCCCCCCTCCCCCTGCATTACCAGGGTCCCCACCTTAGTCTCAATCCCTTTTTGTTCAATCCTGGAACAAAACCCAAGCAGTGACTCACATGATAGATGCGTTGGGACCAAACAGTGACCCATAATAAAAACCGACCCAGAGACAAACTGTCCCCAATAAGGGAGGGGCATTTGGATGAGGATTGCTCTGAGGTGTTGCTTTCCTTGCATCCTTTCTGCTGGCTAGGTCTCTGTCATCTGTTCCCAGACTCTGCCCAGACACCTGACTCTGACTTGTGATTCAACTCATGGCTGGCTGACTTGGTTTGGTGCACTTGACCCTGGCTGGACCTCGACAGCATGAAGGGTCCAAGCACTTTCTCCAGCTACATCACATTTCCATCTTTAACTATGGTTGGAATTCTCCTTGGTCTTGGCACCCATGGTATCCTTCTTTCTGGTTTAGTGGCAGTTCAAAAAGATAAGTCTGAGAAGTCACAACGCATGTCCCTAAACTAATAATAATTATAATGGCCTTAATTGAAGATATTAATGTGGCAGGCATAATGCTAGGGACTTTGCATGCAGTATCTCATTTAATCCCCAAGGAACCCTAGTGAAGTAGATAGTATTCTTTCTCTTTGTGCCAAGGAGGAATCTGAGGCTGAGAGAAATCAAGTGGATTATTTAAGGTCAAACTCAGGTTCTGCTGATATTAAATCCTCCCTCCAACCCCTGTTATATGATAGAGCCTTCCAGGCACCAAAGTTAACGTCACATAGTTTAAGCATGAGTGAGCCTCTGATTTTCAGGGAGCCTGCTTACTTTTACTTTATGTACAATCCTGATAACATGCTTTGTTTTGTTTTTCAGGCTCTCGGTAGAATAGAAATGACATACATTATGAAAAGAAACAAGCAGGCTTAAGATTCAACGACACTGATGGGCAGAACATACAGCCAAAGCCTGACCACAAAGGAGAAGACAAAAGAACTATAAAAACAGATACAAGGACTAAAAAAAGACACCACTTAATGTTGGGCAAACTCCACACATTTCAAATCGTCCTGAGTCTTTTAGCCCCAAAGAAGAGCTGGAATTTACAATGATGGCCTTGAGTTGCCAAGATTACATTTTGTTCTGTATAATTTGCATAAGAATATATGAAAGGATGGGGTATTTTTCAGAAGGAGTTTCGGCCAAATGGTTCCATTGAAAAAAAAAGTTGTGGTATTCAAAGGAATAAATAAATCCTTAACTCTTGGAAACGCTGGCTGTTCAGAAAAATCACTTATTTCTTTGGAAGAGAGAGTCTAAATGACAAAGGTCCATTTCTTTCATTGGTCCATTGTTTCAGCCATCACCTTGAACAAACTTTCCCTGTTGTCATTTTGTTTGATGGCCAAACCATGATTCGGTACATGGCTTAACATTTCCAGTTAGTTACGTTGCTGCCAGTGGGTTATGTTGTGGGTGTTTAGTTGTTCTATAAAAGGGAGTTTCGTGGTATTTAAATGTTTCTTTTCTGTTTCTTAAACTAAAAATAATGACAGACCACTTTTTACCTCATTTTTTCTTCCCTCGCAGAAAGAAACAATAAAGGGGAAATGGGATTCTGTTTGAGAAAACAGTTCTACCGCACGTGTCTCCATCAGAAACATTTTAGGGCTTTGTTCTGTGGGACTCGGAAATCTTATGCAATCGGTGACAGAATTCTGACTTATAGACGGGTGTCAGAAATCAGAATATCTCAACTAATGGAGCTCATTTATTAGCTTTCTGAAGGCAAACTTCCCTTGGTGGCTTTTGTGTGTGTGTGTGTGTGTCTGTATGTGTACATGTGTGTGTGTTTCCCTTTTGCATATGCACACTGATTGATACAGAGGAATGTGGAATGTCCGTGTTGCTTTGGGAAGTATTCACAATATCCTTTTAAATTTGGAACTGTAAGTTTAGCCATGGGAAGAGAGAGATTTCATTCGTGAATTCTAAGTCCCTTTTTCACGTCGAAATCTTGGAATTACCCTCAACTAAGCCCTTCCCGGCCCCCCTCCCCTGCTACATTCCATTCATCACTGAAGGCTGTCAATCCTGCCTCTAAATTATTCTCAAGTCCCTGGGCAGTGTTCCATTCTCATGGCTAACTTGGTTCAGGCCCTTCTGGTCTACAGCTTACAGCCTACCCTGTTACTACAGCCCTTAACTGGGCCCCTTGTCTTTGATTTCCTCCCTCTCCAATCCATTCATGACCCTACCATTCTGATTACATCATTCGTCTGCTTGAAATCCTCCAATGGCTCCCTAGTGCTTCTGTCAGAGCCTCACAGCTTGTGTGTCGTGTCACACGATGGGTCTCAGGGAGTGTGGGTATTGATTCTCACAGCTTTGGGGGTAACAGAGCAGGCTTGGGGGCAGCAGGAGCCCCAGGGGCTGCTCAGGACTGCAGTCTTATCCATTTGCCCCAGTATGCTGTATAGATATTACCGATTGTGTTCTTGAAAACATTCCAGAAAGTTCTGGAAGAGCCTAGCTTCTAAAGCCCTTCTCACCCTGGCCCCACGTACTCCACCATCCTCTCCTGCTACTTCCTACCCCACAAACCCTTTATCCTGGCCATCTAAGGTTCTTGCTTTTCCATCTTAAATCCATACCACGTTTTTGCAACTTTATGACTTTGAAATTGACATCTTCCCTTTTCTTCTTGGTGAACCTGTCACTTTTTTTTTTTTTTTTTGTGGTATGCGGGTCTCTCACTGTTGTGGCCTCTCCCGTTGCGGAGCACAGGCTCCGGACGCGCAGGCTCAGTGGCCATGGCTCACGGGCCCAGCTGCTCCGCGGCATGTGGGATCTTCCCAGACTGGGGCACGAACCCCCGTGCCCTACATCGGCAGGCGGACTCTCAACCACTGCACCACCAAGGAAGCCCAGCCTGTCACTTTTGAGGCCCTGCTCACCTTTCCCCTCTCTGAAGCTCCCCCATGCCCAACCCCACCCCGCACTCCTGCAAACAGGATTAACCACTCTCTCCACATTGCTCCAATGCAAGCCAGGTAGGGGAAGTTGGGAAAGTTACTTAAACTCTCTGGGTCTTAATTTCCTCACTTGAAACATGGAGATAATAATATCTGCCTTGCAAGGTTAGCATAAAGATGAAATAAAATAACATTTATAAAGCATTTAGTACCAAGCTTGGCATACAGCAAGCATTCGGTAAATATCTGTTGAATAATAGAGGGTAGTTGCTATCATTAACGATCAGAATTTGTCAGTGCACTTATCCCATAATTGTGCAAGGGTTGTTAACTCCTCCTGTTTGTCTTAGTGCAATAGAGTCTACTCTGCTAGGGTGCCAGCTCCATGAAGGAAGGGATTTTGAGTTTGTCTACTGGTGTATCCCATACACACTCAACAGGGCCTGGCACATAATAGACCTGATTAATCTTTGTTGACTGCTTGCTTTCCCCATTTGGTTCCTGGGAAGGTCAAATGGGATGACGTATGTGAAACACTCTGAAAGTATACACATCTTGCAAATATCTTATAAGTTTAGGAATTACCCTTGCATCGATGCTTTTAGTGTCAAGGCTGACGCTTGGGCTGAGCTGTCAGCACCCAAACATGCTTGCAGACCCACGTTCCGTGGTGTGGCGTGTCGGTTCTAGCGTGGTCTGATGCCCACACAAAATGCGGGCATTTTTATTTGTTGGACAGAGATAACCAAGGCAGGCATCCTATTTGTATCATTATCTTCTGAAATAGACGTCTGAACAGAAAAGTCATTTATGGATCTGTCCGTTTCAGCTCTTATGCTTCTAACAGCAATGCAGTTCTAGATATTTTGTCCACTGAGTCCAGATACCCTTGTTCTCCAGAGCAGGGTGTGACCATCCTTATCAAGGAAGGAAGTCACCTTGGGAAGGGCAGGTAAGGGAGACTCTGGGTGGGCTTCACTTCAGGTGAGAGTGGGAAGCTCTTTAGCAATCAGCTGGTCCCATCTCCTTGGTCTAATTTATAGACAAGGAAATTGAGGCCCAGAGAGAGTCAGCGACTTGTCCCAGGTCACCCAGCCAGCTCTGGGATCCCCCTTCAGTATTTCTTCCTTTTACTTTGCTACAGTGTCTATAACAGAGAGAGGAGGGGGAGTTCCAGGCCCAGGAAATAACACTACTTGAAAAATATGGAGTCTATACAAGGGCTCCATTCGCATATATTTGGGTTCAGATCTGAACAGAGGCTGAGAAATGAAAATTCTCTGTATGATAGTGAATGAACGCAGATAACGTACAAAGACCAGATTGGGGTGTGTGTGTGTGTGTGTGTGTGTGTGTGTGTGTGTCTGTGTGTAATTTATTTTTAATTAATTGATTTATTTATTTTTGGCTGCCTTGGGTCTTCGTTGCTGCGCATGGGCTTTCTCTAGTTGTGGCAAGCAGGGGCTACTCTTCACTGTGGTGTGCGGGCTTCTCATTGATGTGGCTTCTCTTACTGTGGGGCACAGGCTCTAGGGCGCGTGGGCTTCAGTAGTTGCGGCACATGGGCTCAGAAGTTGTGGCTCACGGGCTCTAGAGCACAGGCTCAGTAGGTGTGGCGCACAGGCTTAGTTGCTCCACGGCATATGGGATCTTCCCGGACCAGGGCTTGAACCGGTGTCCCCTGCATTGGCAGGTGGATTCTTAACCACTGCACCACCAGGGAAGCCCTCTGTGTGTACTTTATTATTTAGCTTATAAAGAGGATTTTATTTTATTTCTTGTTACATTTGCAGGAAATTTGGATGGAAGAATACAAATAATACAAAGCTTCTAGAAAATTAGTTTCTCGACAGGTAGTGAGATGGATTGGGGGTGGGAAGAAAAGGAGGCAGGGACACAATTACATTCTTCTCTACTTGAACTGATGAGGGTCGGGGCACAGTGGTGACGGTGGAATGGAAAGAAATATTTCCCTGGAAAAGAATAATTAAGGGTCCCATGTGAGAGACTCAGGGAAGGAGGAATCATTGTGAGACTCCTCAGTGAAGAAGTGGTAACAGTTAATCTGGTGCCAAAGGTGATGAAGTGCAGGTCAGACAGATAACAAGGCTGATTGCAAACATCCCTGAAAACGCCATAAAGGCCCAAAAACACAGAGAATTTTATTTATATGAACAAACGTTAGCTTTCATAACAGGGGTTTCTGGCCTGGAATACAGACCCAAACTAATTAGGGAAGGAATGACTCCGTGGCTTTCAGCTTATTATTTAAGAAACCTCTAAATTTATGTGGTTTTTCCCAATCAGACGGTGTTCACCCAACTCTTTACAACCATGCACGGCTCCTTTAAGCTACCACATCTATCTCCTCCCCCTTCTCCAAGAGGAGACCGTCCTTTCCCGACATCCCAGGCCCAGGTTCCAGACACTGCGCTTGTTTTGTCATGCTTATAGGACTGCCTGTTCTCTGATCCCTGCTTTTTCCTCTGCACCTTCTATCATCTTAACTGTCATTTGGACTTGACATTGGAATTTCTTTCTTTTCTGATTTCCAAGTCCCTGTTGGGTTGCCTTATTTAAACACCTTTCCTGGTACTGCCTGGAGCTGGTCTCGCCAGCCTCAGGATCATAAACCGAAGCCCAGTTATGGAGCCTGGCCCAGTAGCTGGCTTACTGCAGGTATTCCATAATTTGGTGGTGTTGTTGACTGCATAAACGAATGACTGAACGATGAAGGACAAAAGGAAGGCAGGGAAGAGGGTGGAGAAATAAAAGGAACATTTTTATTCCACTGATAGATTTAACCTCTATAGCACCAAAAAACTTCGTTGAGCTGGTTTATTTCTGGGAAAGGCAGTACCACCTACATATTAACAACATTTTGAAACTATCCTAGGAGAGTAGATTATATTACTTTAATATTAATACTCTGTATTATTATAATACCACTGTTTCATGCCTGTCTGTTGAAGCCTGGGTGTTTTGATGCCTGTGATGTGTCTTAACCCCTTTGATGTCCATTTGCATGTGGTAAGAGGTGAAATTTATGCTCAGGGAGGCAGGTGGTACTTGGAATGATGGTGGTACTTGGGAGCCATGAACTCTGGGTTCATGTCCCATATGTGCCACTGACTTGTGACTTTAGGAAAAGTCACAGGGACTGGTCTCTGGGTCTAGGTCTCTCACCTTTAAGATGACATAATTGGACTCGATAACCTCTAGAGTTGTGTTTCTCTAAGACTTGTACATACCTGAGCTGATCTATTAACCTTAGACCAGAGCAGACCCAGTCTCATCTTTGGAGTGATCCCAAACGCCAACATTACCTCCTCAATTCGGGTAGCAAATGTCCGTCCACAAGGACAGAACTTAGTGACTGCGGTGCTGATCTGAGGGAACAGCCTGGACTTTCATCCTCAGTCTCAGAACCGGTGTTAAAAATGCCTCTGAAGAAGTCGGGCACTGGCTGTGTGTGGGTTTGATCCTTCCTTTGTATCTTCTGCTTGTTCTCTCTTTTTGTGTTTTTCTGGGAGGGGAAAATTGCTCACATAGAGTCCAAGAGACAGAGTCTTCTCTTGGAACACACACCTGCTGATTTCAGTGACGTCTGCTGTACACAAGATGGCTTGGAGGCTGGGAGGAAAACTTTTCTTATCCTTTTGTATATCAGAAAGAAAGGCTGCATTTTTGTCTTAGCATTGCTAATCTGGTTCAAGGGCTAGAGCTTTCTGGAAAATCACAAAGCCGGCCTGACTTTCCAGCCTCTGGTTAGAGAGGCAGACAGGTAAACACAGACCTACCACAGCCTCTTCTGGGTTCCAAAGGCTTGGGGAAGAGTGCTCTGATGCTCTGTTGCTGAGCCACACTCTCGGCACGGCTCCATCGTAGACTGGGGAGAGCAAGAGGAGGGAGGCAATAGCTCCTTAGTTGGGCACCTGCTGGGTACAGTGTGCCGCCCTGGCTGCTCTGCACGTCTTTGATCCTTTTAACCATGTTCTAGGTCTCTAAGGAGGAGGAGCCTATTTCACAGATACAAGAACTGACACTTGGAGAGTTGAAATAACTTGCTCAGGTTTCCACATTAAACCTGGGATTTGAGTCCAGGTCTGACTCCAAAGGCTGTGCTCGTTCTACTAGATACTATACACCCCCATGCTGGCTGCTCCTAGCAATTGTTTGGACGGGGATTGTGTTGCAGGGAGGAGGTGGTAACAGTCACGATGGGGGCATGCAGGGCAGCCCAGTCTCTCTGAGCTTACATTTAGCGTATAGGCAGGAAACTGCTGACTCATCGTGTATCTGTTTGCCCTGCTGGAAGCAGAGAATGTAGGAGTCTGGGAGATGGAGAGAGAATTTGGGCAGCTCAACTCTGTTAGAACCCCGAGATGCAAGTACGTAGAAGCAGGGTGGTAGGTAACCCAGAGACCAGGAGGAAAGCTGGAGGTTTTCATTTGAACACAAAGAGGAGACACTCCCTGCCATGAGCCACATCTCTAGGTTTCCCCCTTCATCCCACTTCTTATTCTATAGGCTTTCTTTGGAGAATCACCTGCTTTCACGGTTTCAACTCATGAACGATGTGATGACTTCTAAACTACAATTTCTGCCAAATCCTGCTTCTGATTCCATGTGAGTCCTTTTGTCCACTCCGCTGGAAGCTCGTCAGCCACCTGAAGTTCAGCGTGACCAACAATGACCTCCTCATCTTTTGCTCCCAAACACCTTCCTAAGTGTCTTACCTCAGCAAATGGCACCGCCATCCACCCAGCTGCCCGTGTCAGGAACCCAGGTGTCAGACTTCTTCCTCTGCCTGTCCCCAAGTCTTGTTGATCCAAGCTCTAATACCTCTCAGCTCTACCCGCCTGTCTCCCTCTATCGCCATTCTCATTCCCACTTTTTGTTTGTTTGTTTTCTTCTGGGTTTTTTTGGCCATTCCGCATGGCTCGTGGGATCTTACTTCCCTGACCAGGCATTGAACCTGGGCCCTCTGCAGTTACAGCGTGGAGTCCTGACCACTGGACCACCAGGGAATTCCCTCACTAATGAAGACGTCCGTCATCTGGAATCCTGCTTCAGTCTCCTTTTTGGTCTCTGCTCCCGCTGGCTCCCATCCATTTCCCACACTGCTGCCAAATCAGAACCGTTCACTAGTCTTCTCTAGACCCTCTGGAGGTCCCCTTGGCCTTCAGGATAAAGTTCAGACCCCGCAGTGGTCTTCTGGACTGCTGTCAAGAAGAGCAGGTACTAGAGGATGATGCTTAAGAACCTCGCTTTGAATATCAACTCTGCAACATACTACACATGTGACACTGGGTGAGACACACAATCTCTTCTACCCTCCGTTTCCTTATCTTTAATGTGGAGCTAATAGCACTGACATTGTTGATTTTTGTGAAAATTGAATCAAATGAGAGTAGTACATGTAATCTGTGAAACCAGTGCCTAATGTGTGATAGCTTTGAATGGCAGACATCCTTAAATGACAATGTTGTAAACCGTGTTGTTGGTGGGACTTTTAATGGTGTTACACAGGAAGTGTCATGGCGTCCAGGTTTCCACCTAATGGGGGAATTCCATTTCATCATGGGCTCCAAGGGAGGGAGTGACTTTTCTGCCAGATGTAATAAGTCGTGCCTTTCCCAATGCGTGGTACTGGGAAAAAATATCATGGAACAATATAGAAAAAATATCATGGAACCTACTGAACAACATGGAAAGGACCCAGATGCAAAAAAAACTTAGATCAGCAAAGCCAAGTGTAGCAAAACCAAGTGTAGCAAAGCCAAGTGTAGCCAAAACCACCTAGAACAGTGAGCAGCAAGGAGGGAAGTAAATATATCCATAGGAGCACTGAGAACGAATCAGTGAAGAATATAGGAGGCAAAAATCTCAGGATCCATTATTAGAAAAGGACCTACCTCCGCCGAGGCAGTGTATCCTAAGCGCAGCCTTGCATGCTCGTGGAAGAAGCCCAGCAGGACTGAACAGGTTTCCTTAACCACAGTGGTTTAAAGTTATTCTTATTCTTCAGAGTTATCATTCATTCTATCACCTGGGATCATGATCCACTGGACCGTTTATTGTGTCTAATTATGTCCAATATCTCTTTCATCACAGCAGTGTAGACTTCATCATTTCCAACAAATCCCCATGTTTCCTTCACAAAATCCGGAGCTAAAAACTCTGCTAGTGCCGCATAGCACAGGGAGATTAGCTCAGTGCTGTGTGTCCCCCTAGAGGGGTGGGATAGGGAGGGTGGGAGGGAGACGCAAGAGGGAGGGGATATGGGGATATATGTAAATGTATAGCTGATTCACTTTGTTATACAGCAGAAACTAGCACACCATTGTAAAGCAATTATACTCCAATATAGATGTTAAAACATAAAAAAGAAGAGTCATGTACCACAATGTTCATTGCAGCTCTATTTACAGTAGCCAGGACATGGAAGCAACCTAAGTGTCCATCAACAGATGAATGGATAAAGAAAGTGTGGCACATATATACAACGGAATATTACCCAGCCATACAGGGGAACGAAATTGAGTTATTTGTAGCGAGGCGGATGGACCTAGAGTGTGTCATACAGAGTGAAGTAAGTCAGAAAGAGAAAACAAATACCGCATGCTAACACATATATATGGAATCTAAAAAAAAAAAGGTTCTAAAGAGCCTAGGGGCGGCACAGGAATAAAGACGCAGACGTAGAGAATGGACTTGAGGACATGGGGAGGGGGAAGGGTAAGCTGGGACGAAGTGAGAGAGTGGCATGGACATATATACACTACCAAATGTAAAATAGATAGCTAGTGGGAAGCAGCTGCATGGCACAGGGAGATCAGCTCAGTGCTTTGTGACCACCTAGAGGGTGGGATAGGGAGGGTGGGAGGGAGACGCAAGAGGGAAGAGATATGGGGATATCTGTATATGTATAGCTGATTCACTTTGTTATACAGCAGAAACTAACACACCATTGTAAAGCAATTATACTCCAATAAAGATGTTAAAAAACAAAACAAAACAAAAAAAGATTTGCAAAAAAAAATAACTCTGCTAGTTATTCTGATGCATGGATACCTGGATTGGGGTGGGGAGGAGGGTGCTTCCTATGTGATATTTGTTAAGAAATTCCTTCTCTGTGAAGCTGATGGGATCTCTGCTCTCATATTTTCTCTCTCGTACTTGCCCATTACACATGCTCTTTGAAGTATTCCAATTGCTTCCTGGATGAAACTAGAGAGAGAGAGACTTGTCTCTATGTGGGTCAGAATAGCTAAGAGAGGGCCATCCTGAGAAATCACGTGGCATGGTGGCAGAGATTGCTGGGGCCCAGGAGCCTCCACGGAGGGACTCCTGGACAAACAGAAGGTGGGGACAGCTGTGATGGGTGAGCCCTTCCCACAGGGAGTTCTCTCATGGAGGGTGTGTTATTCTTTGTGGACTATTTGGGGTTTGCTTCATCCGTGGCTATGTGCGGTTGTCATGTGCAGGAAAAGCAATGGGGTGTGAAGCTAGAGAGACACGCTTGGCTCAGCAGCTCCGTTCTTTACTAGCCATCATGACCTTGGGCTCTGTTGCTACTCAGACCCTCAGTATCCTCCCTGAAACCTTGTGGAAAGGATGCTGTGAAGATTAAGGGAGCCCGTGCAGTAAGCCTTCAGCACCATTTTGGACACAATAGCGTTAATTTCCTTCTTCTTCCTTTCCCCTTCCTTCTATGCCAGACCACGTAGGGGGGCCTCTCTGCATGGTATTATCCAAGTCTGTTGAGCTTTCCCAAGGGCACAATTCCTTCTTGGTTGAGCAGGCATATTTCCAGGAACTTGGACTTTCTGAAACATGGATGCCAGCATGGGAACCCCTAGTTCTGCCCTCGGGTGGACAGGGACATGGTAAGATGCCCACCACTGTATACAGAAGAATTTCTAGTACTTCAGTTCCAAAATGTTCTCACTGAAATCTGCCCTTCTGGAGAGGGCTGGGAAGGAGGGGGTTTATTATGTAACGTGGATTTGATGTTAGAATTTGCACATTGAGTTTTCATTACCAGGCCTCATAAAAAGCAGAAAAGCTCAGTGGAAAAGATTTAAAAAAATTATTTTTTTTTACAAAGATAGACAAGTCAGGGGGTCGGACACATTCTCCACTCTGTGGTTCTTAAGGACAAAGATAAATGGAAAAAAGAAGATTCTATTTTTATGCTTTGAAAGCACATACTTTAGGTCAGGAAAATAGCCAGTCTTGATATTTAGTCCTGTCAATATAGTTTGGACCAGAACTTTTTTTTTTTATTTTTATTAGTTGGGGTAGCTGACAGGGTAGGAAGATGGGGAGGTCACATCAGACATACCACCTTGCCTAGTAACAAAGGGATTAAGGAAACTGGACCTCCTTCAGCCAAGGGAAAAGTAAACAGGCTTTGATATTAGAGAGACTTCAATTCAAATCTCATTTCCACCCCTTACTATCTGTGTGACTCTGGGAAAATCATTTAAGTGCTCTGGACCTCAGTTTTCCCATCTGTATAGTGGGGGCAACAGCAACTACCTTGCATGTTAGAGTGATTAAATGTGATATGGTATGTAACAATACTGTCTGATACCTAGAGGGTACTAAATGCAAATTCCCTGGTGGTCCAGTGGTTAGGACCCCGCACTTTCACTGCCGAGGGACCAGGTTCAATGATCCCAGGTCGGGGAACTAAGATCCTGCGAGCTGCGTGGCATGGTCAAACAAACAAACAAACAAACCCAAAAAACAAGCCCGTGGAGTACACACTAAAAAACACGCAGAGTGTCATAATGAAGAACAATGTTGGTATCTGGGAGCCTACTGCAAATGGAACCATGGGTCTTCCCTCCATAGCAATGATTCTGAGATTTATTCAGAGTGAAGGCTGAAAGAAAACCCAGGTAAGTAATAAGAACGCTTTGTGTTGTTCTCATATATTCTCCATTTGTATACCAAAATGAATTGCGGTATCTTAAAACAAAGTATATGGATACAATAAAATAGGAAAAACTTTAAAAGCCTATAAATGATTGGGAAAGCAAATAGTGTCATTACTTCGGCTGACATAGTGCACTGAGTTTCAGGATTGAGTTGGGAGCTTCCCTGTTAACAAACCAAGAGGAGAAAGGAACGGATTATGTGATTCCCATCCTCCGGGAAAGCACATGATCTTGCTGTCTAAAGGAGGAAATGTTTCCTTAGCAATTCCCAAAGGAATTCATCACAAATCCCTAAGGCATTTATGACATTGCACTTGATACGTGCTCCCTAGAGCAACATAAGGAACGCCGTCTCCACCACGACCTTCCTTCTGTGTGTTCCACTTGACCTTTATCATCTTGACCCTTGATGCAGGAAGCCAAGAAGGGTAACAAATCATGGCGGGGTTACTGACTTGGACGTTGAAAAGATTTGGGTTCAAATCCCAGTTCAATCACTTTCTCATTGTGGCACCCTGTGAATCGACTTACCCTCACTGAGTCTCTCTTGGTATCACTGTGCCCACGAAGTGTGCACACAGGTGTACCACACCCAGCTTGGTGGCTGGCACAGAATAGGTGCTGCATACATTGGATCAGTTTTCTTCCCCTTTCCTTTCCCAGAATATAACCCGGCGTGGGTTTTCCTGGGAGCATCTAAGCTAATGAGGTACTTCACTTTCACGCCTTACTGTGTCATAGTTTCTAATTCCCCATCGGCGCCAGAGAGCTGGTTCTAAAATGCAGACCTGAATACGTCCCTCTCTGCTTAACGCTCCCCAGGGTCCCTCCGCTGTCTACACATCAAGTTCAGGTTCCTCGGTCGCCTTCAGAGCTCTTCACCCCACAAACTCTGCTATCTCCAGCCACTGTCTCTAACTCGAAGTTCTAGACATTTTAAACTCTAGAGCTCTCCCGGAATACATAATGCCTTGGCACAGACTCTTTTTCTGCCTGAAGCATCCTTTTCTCCATCCTCCCGGTCACTGTGGCACCCAAACGTATTCATTCTTTTTTCTTTTTAAATTTATTTTTATTGAAGTATAGTTGATTTACAATGTTGCGTTAATATCTGCTGTACAGCAAAGTGATTCAATTATGCGTATATATACATTCTTTTTCATATTCTTTTCCATATGGTTCATCCCAGGGTGTTGGCTATAGCTCCCTGTGCTCTACAGTAGGACCTTGCTCTTTATCCATTCTGTATGTAATAGTTTGCCTCTACTAATCCCCAACTCCCCATTCTTCCGTCTCCCACCCCCCGGCCCCTTGGCAACCACAAGTCTGTTCTCTATGTCTGTGAAAAACTCATTTATTCTTCACGATTGTTCAAATAGTGCCTTTTCTGTCAGGCCACCTATTGCTACCCAGTGAGTCTCTCTCTGTCGCTGGATGCCCCTGGTGACTCTTTGCCATTCTCTCGCAATAACCTTTCTCTCGTTGTTTTGCTAGACTGTGGGCTCTTTGAGGCCAGAGATGGTGCATTTCCTTTAGTCATGTCAACATTTCCTTCAGTGCCTAAACTGGTGAAAGTTTGTTTCTCCCCCAGTTGGTGTCTCCACTGTACCTTGTAAACATGTCTGACTTCACCTCTGTCACTAAACCACCATATGGGCTCATGTGGTACCTTTTCCTGCTGGACTTTGAGCTCTTTGAAAGCAAGAACTTTTTCTCCTTCACCTTGGTATCCTTGTGCGTATCACCTGCCCATCGTGGGGAAATAAATGCTGTTGAAAGAATAAATTAATACATTCCAGGCAAATGAATACATGAGAACCTTTGGACCCGATGCCACCTACTCTTCAACTTGACATTTTAACATGTTTTCATTTCATGTGCATCTCTTTAAATACAGTTCTCTGGAATTACATCTTTGGTAGGGATTAGGTTTTCCTATGTGGTATAAGGTGAATATTAAGAGAAGAAAAACCACCCTTGAGAATCTCTCAGGAAGGGACCCCATTGGAAGTACTATCCTCAACAAGTTCAGCTTAGTCAATTTCTTTTCTGCTCTGGAAAGGTTAATCTTCTTTAGTGGAACCCTAGAAATAAGTAATTAGCTTGCATTTAGGGGTCATATAGAATCAAAAATATGTATCATTAGCTACTAGACTGGATTGGGAGGACCCCTGGGAGGGTGGGTGGCCAGGACACGGCCTGGTGGGTGATGAATGGGTGGAGGCTGTGTCTTTGGGGCACAGGTGGCTAGAAAAGTCTCATGCTGCAAGAGTCAAGGTGGACACCAAGATGGAGTCCAAGGATGAAGACAGAAACGGGCTGGGGATTGCAGAGTCAATGCAGGGAACCAGCATGGGTCTGAAGAAAAAGGATGCAGAAGCTTAGAAGGGATTACAAGATATCAGAGCACGTCCCCAAAGCAGAAAGCGGGGAGGCAGGAAGAAGGGTCTAGGTTCCACGAGACGTCATGTGACAACCAGAGAGGGAGCTCTGAGACCGTTGGCTTGTGTAGCTGCAGCCGCCCTGCGTTCGTGGGCTCCCCACGCAGGACTCTGTGTGCTGTCACGCCCTTGGCTTCTTCAAAGAGTGGTGATTTGGAGATCTTAATAAAAAATGTTTTAATTGCAAAAGTTAATACTTCTGTTATAAAAATTCAAACTTCAACCTTGAGGTATATAAAATAAAACTGAAGAGTCCCCCTTACCTTCCTAGTGCCCCTAGTCCCACTCTCTGAGGGGAACCAACCAGCGTTAACAGTTTAATATATATCCTCCCACACGTATTTTAAGCACACATACTCAAACACACACAGACATTCACACGGTGGTTTTTGTTTTTGTTTTTGTTTTTGCAGTACGCGGGCCTTTCACTGTTGTGGCCTCTCCCGTGGCGGAGCACAGGCTCCGGACGCGCAGGCTCAGCGGCCATGGCTCACGGGCCCAGCCGCTCCGCGGCATGTGGGATCCTCCCGGACCGGGGCACGAACCCATGTGCCCTGCATCGGCAGGCAGACTCTCAACCACTGCGACACCAGGGAAGCCCCAGTGTTGTTTTTTATGATTAAAAATGTTATTGTTACCTACAGTCTGTTATGTGTGATTTTTTCTCACTCATATCATGGCAGCCTTCTGCATCTCTAGCTTTTGCACCTGGTATTTTTTCAAAGTGAACAAGGCCCATAAAATAACAGATGACAGGAGACGATTAAGACCAAATCGTGATATTCTAAGAAAGCATTTCTTCCATCCTACTCTGTTAGCCCCAGTGAACTGGAAATTAAAGATTTATGTTAGTAATTATTATTTTTTAAATAAAATCTTAAGGGCAAAGCTTTGCTGGCAATACACATGGTAATTGTGTTTACTGAGCGTCACTCCTCCCGAACAGCAATTCATGGTATAAAACTCCAGTAATTAGAACAATAAGCCCAGGTTAATTAAAATACTGGGTAACATTTGGGCAAGAACAAAATCCAGGCTGGAGACTTTTCAGGTGCACGTTCATGTTATAGGCACTTAATTCACCCTGGGCGCGGGTGCTGACAACGTAAGATGCTCTGTGCTAGTCAGCACTGGTCCGCCTTTGATCATGCCCTGCACATTTCTCTCTCTGGCTCCAGGACCAGCTTCAGAGAGCTGAGTTCAACATCTGGGAGAACAGCCCTGTAGCTGTGTAGGCCTAATCTTGGGTCCCATTCTTGTGTTATTACTATCCATGCCACTTGCCTTAATGGTTACAGGATGGTTAATTAAAGGCATTAATCAAGCCCCCAAGAGGTTTGGATGCTGTCTGGAGTTTCTTCCGCCTTTGTACTCCATCCAGTGCCAGAAGCCTGCCTCTCGTGGGATGCTGTGGTCCCCATGCCTGGTCAGTGCATTGGGCATGCTCTGAATTGTTCCTCCTTCCACAACGAAGAATTCACATGAGCTCTGATGGAGGACCTTAAAGGTAACACCCCTAACATGCTCTCTGGGGCAACCTGTGCTCCAGGTGGGGTGAGTGGGAGGTCCCTCTCTCACTCTTTATTGACCACATGGCATTGTCAATATCCCTGTATATGTTTTTGAGCTCCATGGGGCCAGACCTGTGTTTTTCATTTTGTATTTTCAGAGCTTTGTCCAAGGCCTGCCTATAAGGGGCACCCAATAAAAAAATCCCCTTGCCCCCTCTGCAGTTCCTTTCTACCCAATGACTTCTGGCTTAGATGAATAATTAATTCCACAGCTATTTATGGAGGGACTCCCTTTGGGCCAGGAACTGCTCTGGGCATGGCGAGGACTCAGAAATAAATGAATAAGACATGGCTCTTGGATGGGAGGAGTTTACAAGTTAGTGGGCAGAGAAAACACATTCACAAGTAGCTGTAAGACACAAATCGCATAAGAGAAGGTCAAAGAAGGTACTGTCAGAGCAAGAGAAGAATACTGCCAACTAGGGAGATCTGAAAGGGCTTCATGGAAGAGGTGGCATTTTGGCTAGACTTCTGATGTTTATATAGCAGATTTGGATGTGTAGAGACACATGTGCATGCTTGCGTGCGTGCGTGCGTGTGTGTGTGTGTGTGTGTGTGTGTGCGCGCGCGCGATTGTGGGTGGGTCTAGTAAAAGATACTGAGATTCTTCCAGGGAATAAAACCTCCAGCATAAGCAAAGGCACTGGTTGTATTTGTGCAGTGTCACATTTCTTTTTTTTTTTTTAAATCACATTTCTGTGATCAATGTTGGGGCAGCAGCTGGCAGCCTCCGGGAGTGCCCTGGGTCAGGATGGACCTCTGCAACTTTGTGGGGCAGGTGAATTTGGAATTGCCTCCCTTGCTGCCCTCCCCTTTCCCTTCCATCCCCCTCCCTTTCCTTCCCATTTCCAGACATGCTCTCTGGGTGTCTGGGCCTTCCTGCCTTCCCCTTCTTTCCTTAACAATGCCCATTCTCAAGAAGAGATCAAATACTCTCTGCTCATATGTGAGTCTATTAACATTTAGTCAGCCTTAGCTTGGGATTGATCTCAACTACTGCAGAGCCTTGAGGATGTGGTACCAAAATAAGGTTCTGACGTGCACTCAGCTTTCTTCCCCTCCTGGGAACTGACGAGAGGAGGTGGGTTCCTCTCCCTGCTGCCCTGCTTCATTTGGCCTCCACATCACAATCGCGAAGCCAAACAGTTTTCTAGGGGAGAAGCTCCCTCAGTTTCTTCCCACCGAGCAACTGGTTTTCTCATTCCTTTAATTAGTGGAGTAAATAAATAGAGCAGGATGCCCTGCTAAGATCAAACTTGCTTTTATTTTCCTTCTCTGCTCTAGCGGGCATCTCTTTGATCATCGTCAGGAAGGCAAGTCGTCTCTGAGGTCCTGGAGGGGCTCCTTGGGGGCCACGTGTAAGGCACCCTGGCGATCAACAGAGTAGCTTTCCATCCCTCAGGAGAGGAGAAGGATGGCTGCACAGGGCCGGGGAGGGGATGTAATAAAGCCCTTTCTGTTTTGAAGTTGGAAAGGGAGAAAGCTATTTACTCTCCGGGTATCATGTGGGGACGTTGCTGATTTTTAGGGAAGGAAAGTGATTCTAGGTCTGCAAAGAATGGTCTCCAAAAAACAAATCTGGGGAAAGCAGAAATTTGGAGGAAGTCTGTGGGAAGCACCGGACCAGCTGACTATTGGGGACCGCAATTCTGTGTACCGGTGGGGGTAGTTTTGGGCACATTCACACTGATGGAGTGGTTTTTCCCTTTCTCAGAGGCCCGTGGTGTCCCACACTGGGGTGGCCACAAGTGGCTGCCCAGAATTATCTGTTGGGCTGCACAGGACCAGCTGGTCACAATGACACTCTAGGGAACAGTCTGGGATTTCCTTGTGTTCATGTGGGATTCACACCATCCCCTTTCTTGGTCTACGTAAATGCTAAGATTTGAAAAAATTCCATGGGGGCGGAGTTGAAAACAACCAAACAAACTAGGATCCCCAAGCAGAATAATTCCTTTGTGACCTGGGGTGTGACCCCGAGGCCTTCATCAGCAGCTCATGGAACAGTAAAAAGCGGGAGTTAAAAATATTTATTATTTAGTTTCATTAAAATATATCTTCCTATAGAATTCATTGGGGCACAAAGAAAGATTAAGAATTATGTGTCTAGCATTTCTTTTTCTTCTTCTTATTTTGTTTCTTCCTAACAGGAATCATTTTGCTTCTTCCTAGAAGTAAGGATCAGAAACAGCGATTCCTTAGTCTTGCGGGAAGCAAGTCATAATTACTCTCTATCAAATTTTTGGTAGAAGTGATTCCTTCTTACACAGGGAAGCGATAGCTACTGAACTTTCATTATGCATTTTGTTTCACTGAGTTTATAGCCTTCTGATGAGAAGTCTGATGTCAGCTTAACTAGAGCATTGAAAATACGCTGCTCTCCAAGCCATGAGCAGATTGCGGACACCACGGCTTGAGCCGTGCTTGCAACATCTTACAGTGTTGCAAGTTAAACAGTAGGAGGAATGGCAGCGGCAATATCGGGTCTTAGTTTGCCCAGGACATCATGGCTTCCAGGTCAGCTGTCTGGAGGCCAGGAGGGACCACCACGGATACATGCTTTGCTTTCCACTCTACAGAGTGACATGTAACAGAGGACAAACAGGCCCAGAATTAGCCAATAGCAAGAGTCCTCTCTTGTGACTCTACTCCCGAAGGCTTGGGGGTAGAGGAGGAAGGTTGGTCTTTATTTCCATCACTGCAACCCTGGCTCCTGAGTCTCAGATCCTGGAAGATCAGAGCCTGATCCAGGCTGAAAGTGGGGCCAAGTGAGCTCTGTGTGTGGGTGAGAAATGAATCTGAATCACCCCACTCTGCTTCCTGAGTGGCAGGAAAGGAGCGAGCAGGAAGTAAGATCCAAATGTTGCCAAAATCCAGCCAGAATGAGTCTTGTCAGCCCAGCCCTGGTTTTCAAGAAGATTCTTTCCTTTAGCAGCTGGGGGTGTTGGTTTGCAAGTCACACCAAGTCTCTATTAAGTGCCTGCTATATGCCCAACTAATCCAGTGGGGTGATGTAAGGGAAGTAGGAGTCTTGACTTCCTGGCTTACCAAATAGTAGGAAAATTCATTCATTCATTCAATATTTTCTGAAAACCTACCCTGCGTTCTCTACAGTATTAAGTACTGAAGACAGAGACAGCTAAGACATAACACCTCTTTCCAAGAATGCTACTGTCTGATGGGCTGATGGAGGAGACAGGTGCCCACAAATTGAGTAAGGAACAGGGAGAGAACAGAGCGTGGTAGGAGCAAAAAGGGGGGATATTTCATGTAGCCCAGGAACCTATTAGAGGAGGTGATACTTGAATAGCGTCATCATCATCGTGAAGGATGAGTGAGAGTTGGTGGGGAAAGAAAATTATGCGTGTACAGTACACACAGTCAGAGTCATTCCCTTCTAGAATTTAGGGGATGGCTTAATGATTCATGAGAATAAAGACTAGGAACTGTGACTATCTCTTTCTGGAAATACCCACAAATAACCAGAGAGTAATTTAAAAAAACAGACAAGAAATAATTGGGGCTTCCCTGGTGGCGCAGTGGTTGGGAGTCTGCCTGCCGATGCAGGGGACATGGGTTCGTGCCCCGGTCCGGGAAGATCCCACATGCCGCGGAGCGGCTGGGCCCATGAGCCATGGCTGCTGAGCCTGCGCGTCCGGAGCCTGTGCTCCGCAACGGGAGAGGCCACAACAGTGAGAGGCCCGCGTACTGCAAAAAAAAAGAAAGAAAGAAATAACTGAACTCTCACATGCTGCTGGTAGGAGTAGAAATTGGTACAACTGTTTTTGGAAAACTGGCAGTATTTGCTAAAGGTCAACGTATGGCTACCCGAGGACCTAGCCATTCTGCTCCCAAGTACATACCGAACAGAAATGCATGCATATGTTCACCAAAAGTCATGGACAAGCGTATTTACAGCAGTGCCATTCCTAATAGCTGCAGACTAGAAACCGCCATGATGACCACTGGTGTAGAATGGAGAGATAAACTGGGATGTATTCACACAGCCAAGCACCGCACGACAGTGAGAACGGGTGATCCACCACCATTCACAACAATATGGGTGGGGCTCGAAAGTCTAATGTTATCAAGTACCAAACTAGGGAGTGTAACAAACAAGAAACGGACTCACCAATATAGAGAATAGACTAGTAGTTACCACTGGGGAGAGGGAAGGGGGAGGGGTAACATAGGAGCTGGGGATTAAGAGGCACAAACTATTATGTATAAAATCAGCTACCGCACAGGGAAGATAGCCAATATTTTATAACAGCTATAAATGGAGTATGACCTTTAAAAATTGTGAATCTAGTGTATACCTGTAACATATAAAATTGTACATCAACTATAACTCAATACAGAATTCTAAGCTTATAAAGTACAAAAAACTAACAAAGTAACTATGTTATTAGAAGTCAGGATAGTGGTTATGTTTGGAGGGGTAGTAACTGGAATGGGTCGGGGGCTTCCTGGTGATGCTCTAATTCTTGATTTGGGCATTGGAACCATGTTTACTTTGGGCGAATTCAGTGAGCTGTAGAATCATGAGCGTGGGCTCTCTTGTATGTATATCATCCTTCAATAAAAAGTTGAAAGCCAGCTGTACTCCGGGGAGAGATTGCAGGTCAAAGGTGGATTGCTTGGGTTGTAGGAATTTGGAATACAGAAAAGGTCCACGGTGAATTGGGTCCTTCTAGGATACTCTTCTCTCAGAGAGAAGAATGGGTGCTTGCAGGAGGCTTGGTGTCCTTGTGTCATTAAATCAGTACTTCATTTTCCCTCAGAGAAGGCCTCATTCCATCCATTTAGCTTTTGCAACATTTGCTACCGTGACCAGTGGGCAGCTTGACTCTCTGCCCCTCAATTGCCACATCAGGTGAATGGGGTGCTGCTCTGGTAGAGCTGTTGCTGTGATTCACTCCTCACACCATTAATTGCCTGCCTGCTAGGTTCCAGAAGGATAAAGAATGTGATGGGATTTTGCAAATTCGAGGGGTTCTTGTATTCTTACCCAGAGGGTTGGGAGGCAAGGGGTTGCTGAGCTACCTGGAGACGCGTGTACAGAACCAGGATACTAAGCCCTTGTGCCTGGTGCATCCCTAGGAAGCCTCCCATGGAGATATGACTGCTCTGATGTCATGCCAGGTCTCCCTGACATTTGGCTAAGGCACCGAACCCATCTTTGCATTCTCATCCTCCAATTAAGACAGGAGCCCAGGGATCTGTGCTTCTAGTAGCATTTCCACAGCACAAAGGCTGCTTCTCTCTCTATCCTAGAGAGGACAGCCAAGGAGAGGTTATATGAAGCGGATGCTAATCATTCCCCCGGGCTCTCGGTCTGCCTGCTGCCCACATCTCTGCAGTCGCCAGGAATGTCACAAGAAAACCACCCTGGAAAGAGATGGGACATGACCTACCATTGTCCCTGACAGCCCAGGATCCCAGCTTGGCCCAGAGCCATGGGGAGGGGGAGAGGAGGAGAGAGAACATGGGCTGAATGCAGGTTTCATTTCAGCTCTGTGCTTTTCATCTGATGTTCTCCCATCATTTGGTAACTGTCTTTTGAGTATCTACGAGGGCCTGGGCACTGGAGGTGTCACGCAAACACACACACAAACAAAACTAGACCCTGACTCCACGGAGCTCATAGTTCAGTGGGGAAACAGACATCAAACAGGTCGTCATGCGAATGATCAAATAAATGGGTCTGTAATAAATGCAGGGAGAAACAGAACAAGGATATCTGAGAGCACATCCCAAGACAACCTAGGCTACTCTGGAAAAGTAAGGAAAGGTCTGCAGAGGAGGTGACTTTGGAGCTGGTACCTGAAAGCTGAACAGGAGTTATTGGGTAAGGAACATGGGGATAATGTTCTAGGGAAAGAGAATAGCTGTACAGAGGTCTTAAGGCAGGAAGGAGCACGGTGTTCAGAGGAACGAAGAAAAGGCGAAGGTGGCTAAGTGTGTTGCATGAGAATGGAGAACAGCCCAAGAGGCAGCTGGGAAGGCAGCCCGCCTCCAGATCGCAGAGGGCCTTGTGGGTTGTGGGAAGAATTTAGAAATTGATGTTAAGAGTAATGGGTGGCTACTGAAGTGTTTTAAGTAGGATAATGATATGCTTCTATTTGTGCTTTTTAAGGGTTACTCTGGCTTCTGGATGGAGGGGGGATAGGCAGAGGGTTAAAGGGTATGAGAATATTCAGTAGTCTGTCACAGACATCACCCAGGCAAAGAATATGGTGGGTTGGACTGGAGGAGTGGTCGTCGCGGTGGCAAAGAGTGGAGAGATGTGCGCTATATTTTGGTGATGGGATGGCTAAGATTTGACAATGGAAGGGATGGGTGAGGGAAAGGGAGATGTCTTTAGACTGCTGGGTTTTTGGCCCGTGCAACTGGGGGGATGGTAGTACTATTGCTGAGATGGGGGAAAATGAGTAAAAGCAGATATGCAGAGAAAATTATAAACTCTATTTTTACCTTAATCCTCAGAAGGGTCCTCCTGCTGTGGATATAAAGTTGAGATCCAGAGTGGTCAGGAAACGTGGCCAAGGTCACAGAGCAAGTTCTCTAAATCGTGGCATCGAGGTACTTTGTGGCCAGTTTCAGAGACTTGCATCTGTTACTCATCTACATTCCTGTAGCATGTCACAATTTACGAAACAATTTCAAATACTTCAGTTTCTTTTTGATTTTTTAATTACTACAGCCCTGCATGGTAGACAGAGCAAGTATCAGCATAGCCATTTTACGGGCAAGAAAACTGAGATCATTAACTTGACCAATGTCACAGCTATAACTAGTGGGGATAGGATGGATCCCTGGTCTTCATGCCTCCCAGTTCACGCTTTTCCTACTATTCCTCACTGCTAAGCTCACCAGCACTGGAGTGAGAAAAATTGCTCGATGGACTAATATTGGGCAATTTATTTAGCCTCTCTGCACTTCGGCTTCTTCACCTGTAAACTGGAGAAAATAATATCTGGCTCAAAGTCTTGTCATGAGAGTTCAGTTTACTGCTGTAGGTAGGGCATTTAGAACATTGCCCAACACAAAGTGGGCACTCAGTTCATCTTAGATAAGAAGCTGCTGTTGAGTATGCATTTCTCAACCCAAATACCCCTTTTCCCTTGAGGAAAAGCAGTAGCTCTCAACGCTGTGTCAGCCTGGAGAACTGCTGACCAACTTGTTCCCAAGGGCCTCCGATCATCTCTATCAAGGTCCCATAAGGACTTAGAGCATAATTTCCTCTTCCTCACTACTTTGTTCCCACTGCCACAGTCAGTTTATCACTGAGTCTCGACAATTCTTCTTCCATAACCTCCTTCACCTTGTTCATTTCTTCCCCATGCCCAACACTGCTCCAGTTCAGATCCCATTCCTTTTTGCCTGACCTATCACAATAACCTTTTAACCGATCTCCCAAGGGCTTGTTCAGTCTGACATATACCTCCCTGTGCTTTCTCATTGTCTACACAATAACACCTAGACCTATTTGCCAATAAGTCAGGCATCTTTACAGTTTCCTATCACAGCCACCTCCCAATGCTGTTTAATAGGGAGCCTTCTCTCCAACCTAAAAGCCAACCACTCTCAACGTGGCATCATTAACAATCCCTCTATCACACTTCTGACCACATTGTTCCTCACTCCCAGAACAGCCTTCTCTCTCCTTCCCATCTCTCTTCCCATTTCCTGAAGGTGCCACTCAAATCTCATCTCCTTTGTGAAGCCTCCCCTGATTGTCTAGGCTAGAAATTTCTTCCATTGACTCTAAAAATACTTATTACATTTTCTAAGACTCGAGGGCTGGCATGGCTTCTTACTCACGATTGCAGTCATAATCCCAGCACTGTACCCTACCCATAGTATGATTAGGACCTATGAATAGTCATACGTGTACAGTGGTTATTTGCTATATGCTTTAAGTCCATGAAAACACAAGAAATGCATTCATTTATCACTCATTTGTTTAGTGAACCACAACAAAGTGGACTGTCCACCTACTATGTGTTCTTGCTATGCTGGGAATGCCAAAATGAATGAGACCAGTTCTCTGCTCTCAAGGAGTTCGATGTACGGGAGATGTAGCAAGTAAATGGACACTTAGCTTCAGTGTAATACATGCTGTACTATAAGGTACTAAGGTAGTTCATAGGAACAGACATCCTACTCTAGACTGAGGCAACCATGAGGGCATTGTGGGTTGAATTGTGTCCCCTGAAAAGATATATTGAAGTACTACCCGCTAGTGTCTGTGAATGTGACCTATTTGGAGATAGAGCCTTTTCAGATGTAATCAAGCTACGATGAAATCATACTCAATTAGAGTAGACCCCGAAACCAATGACTGCTGTCCTCATAAGAAGGGAGAGGTTCGGAGACACAGAGACATACAGAAAAGAACACCTGCATGTGACAATGAGGCAGAGATTGGAGTATGCAGCATACATCTGCAAGCTGAGGCCGGCAACCACCAGAAGCAAGAAAAGAGGCAATTCTTTCTTTCCCAGGACTTTCAGAGGAAGTATGGCCCTGCTGATGCCCTGATTTTAGATTTCTAGCCTCCGGAACTGTGGGAGATTAAATACCTATTACTTTAAGCCACCCAATTTATGATACTTTGTTATGGCAGCCCTAGGAAACTAACACAAAGGGTAGCTGGAGGAAAAAACCCTTGGAATGACATATGTCACTTTACAAAAAGTACCCGGTTGTTCTGGGCATAGTGAGCTTGGAAGATGGGAAGTCTGGGTTCAGGTAACCGCCAAGAAATGGAGAGGCGCTGGCCGTGGTGCTGATGGGGGTACTGGGTTGGTGAGGTCTGTAGGTTGAGTTCAGGACCAGGAGCTGGATTGAAGCCACTCTCGATCCTGAGGGAGTTGGGTGGTCCTCATGCTTCCTATTTCTCTCTCTATTTCCTCTTTCCTCTCTCCTTCATTCTCCTCTTCCTTCTCCTGAGATAACCAAGATGCTGTAGCTCTTGATACCCATCCACCACCACCTGTAAGATCTCTGCTCCTGGGGACCGAATTTTTATGATTGAGACATAATCTCTTCAGGAGGCACATGTGATGCTCGCTTTCTCTCTCTCCCACCCTTTAGAGGTTACTCTCCTTCAGGATTTCCTCTCATCCACTCTCTCTTGCTCCCCGTTCTCCCCTCTCTCATGTAGCAGAAAGAATCAGCCCAAAGAGCTTTAAAAAGAATCCTTGCTTCCACTTTAACTTATCTTCAGCACAGCTGTTGTTTCTGAATTTTTTAAAAAAAAAAAGAGATTCAGCAAACCCTTTGATACTTACTGATTGCTGTATATACATATATTTATACATGAAATTAGTCTCCAGGGAATGCCCTGCTAAATATAGTAATTATGTGTATGTTTTCAAACACCTTTCTCCTCTTGCTGTTTATCCCCCTTTCCTGGAGCTGAGTTGATGCTGCTGGGAAAACTGGGTGGAACACTGGCTGACTGGCTAAGTGCTTTTGTCATTTAGGAATTAACTTGTTTAAGAAGCAAGAAAAAAATCTCAGACTCCAAGGGAAAGCAATGCTGGGAACGTTTGGGTGGTGAGGTTGAAGAGAGTATGGAGAAGTTGTTAGAGTAGCTGTAGGTTTTTTTGAAGATGTTGGGGGTAGGAATTTATTAATTTACTTGTTTATTTTGGCTGTGTTGGGTCTTCATTTCTGTGCGAGGGCTTTCTCTAGTTGCGGCAAGCGGGGGCCACTCTTCATCGCGGTGCGCGGGCCTCTCACTATCGCGACCTCTCTTGTTGCGGAGCACAGGCTCCAGACGCGCAGGCTCAGTAGTTGTGGCTCACGGGCCCAGTTGCTCCGCAGCACGTGGGATCCTCCCAGACCAGGGCTCGAACCCACGTCCCCTGCGTTAGCAGGCAGACTCTCAACCACTGCGCCACCAGGGAAGCCCGTAGCTGTAGGTTTGAAATGCAGCATCATCCCTTACTTGACTGTGGGAAAGCCCCTTACCCTCTTAAGGCCTTATCTTCCTCATTTGTGAAATGGAGGTATTAGGGTCCACTCTGCAGCGTATTTTAGGATCAGGGATACGTATTATGCACAGTAGATAGTAGGTGCCTGTAAAGTGATGGCCATTAGTGTGATTAAACTGTTAATTTCTCCTTGGCTGAGAAGTTCCTTAGGGTTAATGGGAAAACCAGCCCATGGGGAATAAGGACGCCTGAGCCAATGAGGGTAGGACCCAGACTCCGAGTCATAACTGGTCAGATCTGGAAGGAATTTTAGGGGTCATCTGGGAAAACCTCCCATTTTACAAGTTAGAAGATTAAGGCCAAATTTCAGAAGCTTGGCCAAGGTCAAGAAGCTTATCCTACAACCTGATAACCTGATGGCCAGTATGAGACTCCCGACATGGTAGCCAATTATATCTTAGTTGGCACTGTATGGCCTCTCCAGGGAGTATTTTCTTTTCTTTTCTTTTCTTTTCTTTTTTTTTTTGAATTTCTGAGTATTTTCTTTTTATATACAAACCTGGAACAAGAGAACTTGAGTTCAAACCTCGGCTCTATCCTTAACAGTTGTCTTCGACCTTGGACAAACCATACAGCCTTGTTCAGCCCATTTTTTTCACCTTGCCAATGGGGTTCACCATCCCAGCCTTGATCAGAGGTGATAAGTCTCTGGAACTACCCAGAGCCACCCCTGCAGGTGACTGTCTCTGTCTTCTCCTCCCAGAAAGGAGTTGTCTTTAGCAGTGAGGAGAAGGAGGAATGTGTTTGGGGCAAGAGGGAGAGGCACTTCCACTCACCCTCTAAAATTCAGGTGTGTAGGTATGTCCTTAGAGATCCTACCTGTCCCAGTGGGAAAGGGTCTGGATTCTCATCACGGCTCTGCACCTTGGTTGCTCTGTGGTCTGAGGTCAGTTTCTTTCCCTCTTTGTAATCTGTAAAAGGGTAGTGACGGTGGGACCAGATGACCTCTAAGTTCCCTCCTGGCTATGAGTCATGTTCCCCTGCTACTAAAGCCATCACTGCCCATTCTAGGGGAAGGGCCTTTGTCTTCCTAGGTGAGGCACCTAGGTTTACCCCAGGATCCTCATCCCCCGCCCCCTCGGGGAGTCTTCTGGGAGGGGTGTCTGGAACTAGACACTACCCCTCCTAATTTTCCCAACTCACTCTGCAATCCTCAAGTGACTGGTTGTCTGGTTCTGGCAGGGTGAGAGAAGTGTCCTTGCATCCCGCAGTGATGGGCCAGGATCATAAAAATGAAGGCTACTTTTATTGAGCTAGACTCTGTACACAGACGCTACCATCATATGTCTTCAGGACAGCCTAGGGGCTCAGTCACATTAGGTCCACTTTACGGATGAGGAAACCGTGCCCATGCAATCACAGGATCCGACCAGACCACAGGGCTCCTTAAAAGGGCTAAGCTGGCATGCAAGCCCGTCTCCCTGAGGCCAAGCTTTTTCTATGTTCTTTGCTGCTATCCTTTCTTGCACCATATGCTCTTTCTGTTTCCATCCCTCTCTCTCTGCATTGCCATTTCTCTCAGGTTGGTGGGCATATTCTGTTTTATAAAGATTGACACGCAAGGATAGACCCAAAAGGGACCTGTGGGGTCAACATCTTCAGTTTTTCCAACAAAGATCTTGAGGTCACGAGACACCAGGGAGAAACAAACATTAATTGAATTCCTGTTAAGTTCCAGGTATTGTGCTGGTGTATTTGGTGGGTTATTTCACTTAACCTTTTCGGCCATACTATTAAAGTAGACACTACTATTATCTTCATTGTCTGGAGGAGAAAACTAAAGCTCAGAGAGGTTTAGATGCTCATTCAAGGCTGTCCAGCAGGTAAGTGGTGGAGCCAGAATGTTTAGTCCGTTTGCTTTGAAAACCTCAGGGATTTCATGTTTACTCCACTGGGTGCTGCCTCGGTTTCATTTGAATAATTAATTTCTGAGACACCAAAGGCACTGAATTGAAAGACACAGATGAAAGCAGGCACACACTTTATTTTGCCATCTTTTTGATCTGCACTCCTGAAAAGATCTGTACTGACTCAGAGTCAAATACAGCTCTTTGTTATGCTAAGTAGCAGTAATTCGTAACCCATATGTTAAAAAGAGCATTTAATATTTATCATCATGCATTTTCTGTATACCAGATAGTGTGTTATATTATCTATATAGATAATATCATTTCATTCTGAC
This sequence comes from Tursiops truncatus, assembly GCF_011762595.2. Lineage (NCBI taxonomy): Eukaryota > Metazoa > Chordata > Mammalia > Artiodactyla > Delphinidae > Tursiops > Tursiops truncatus. Next base: position 18,607,586 of record NC_047053.1, read on the forward strand.
CTCAACCTTATTGTTATCCCTAATCTACAGATGAGCAAACTGAGGTTTAGAAAGGTAACTGCTCACTGCCATCCTGATAGCAGGTGACAGAGCCGGGATCCAGATTAGGCAACTGCCTCGAGGGCAGCAGTTCTCAACTTCGGCCCCACGTGAAGATCAGCTGGGGAGCTTTTGGAAAGTAGGATATTGTGCCCTTTCCCAGACCAACAGAGTCAGGGTCTCTTGTACACAGAGCATAGAGCATCTGTATTTCTTAAAGCTCATCAGATGATTCTGACGCTCAGTGAAGGTTAAAGATGACTGTGTCACCAGCAGAGGATTCTTTATCACTAAATGATGCTGCCTACGTGACTAGGTGGTACCCACCTTCCTTAATCCCCTTGATGTTATGCACGTTGCCAGAGAGGCTAATACTAGAGCTACTTGCTACCAGCACTGTCCAACAGAAATATAACACGACACACACGTGTAATTTTACATTTTCCAGTAACTCGTTTAAAAAAAGGAGAAACAAGTGAAATTAATTTTCAAACTATTTTCTCTAGAACACTATAGATAAAATATTATCATTTCAACATGCAATTGATATAAAAATAATGAATGAGATAGTTTACATTCTTTTTTGTATCAAGTCTTAGAAATCTGGTGTGTATTTTATCCTCACAGCACATCTCAATTTGGACTAGTCCCTTTTCAAATGCTTGATACCTACACGCATTGATAGTGGCTAATGCATTGGTAGGTACCACTTTAGACAATTTTTCTGGCCCTTGTTTCCTCCCCCAAGGTCTCAGATTCATACAGGAGTTAGAGCAGTATGCCCAGGAGAGACCTTCTGTCATTAAATTTTCCTGGTCTTCTAAGTACCAATCTATTTCATTACCTTTACATAGTCTGTTCGATCTATAAAAATCAGTCTCTGATTTTCCAAATGCTCAGTGATTACCATCATAGCATTAGCTAACACTTCCATCCTGTCACATAATTACCACTTCTTTTTTGTGGTGAGAACATTTAAGATCTACTCTTTTAGTGACTTTCACCTACTGACCCTTTAAGAAGGGTCTAGCCTTGGGAATGGTTCTAGGAACTTCACTTTGGCAGGATGATAGAAGGCCAGTCATCCTTCCCTTATAATCCTTCCTTTGTTTACTTTTAAAAAGTGAAATGTCTTGAGAAGTAATTTGATGATATGCATCAGGAGACAAAAAATATCCATTCCCTTTGACCAACTAATTTCCTATGGAAGTAATCTAAAATGTGGAGGAAGTTTCAGGCCTAGAGATGCTTATCAGAGCCTTATTTATACTGTGGAGTAATTGGACACAACCCAAAAGTTCAGCGTTAGGACAGTGATTACAAGGGCTGAGCCAAGTCTAAAGAGTGGGAAATCACGCAGCCATTTAAAGTAAGAGCAGGGGCTTCCCTGGTGGCGCAGTGGTTGGGAGTCCGCCTGCCGGTGCAGGGGACACGGGTTCGTGCCCCAGTCCGGGAGGATCCCGCATGCCGCGGAGCGGCTGGGCCCGTGAGCCATGGCCGCTGAGCCTGTGCGTCCGGAGCCTGTGCTCCGCGGCGGGAGAGGCCACAGCGGTGAGAGGCCCGCGTACCGAGAAAAATAAATAAATAAAAATAATAAAGTAATAGCAGACTGTTATCCTAAAGGCGACTTCTTATGTTAAAATATGGAGGGAAAGAGCAAGAATCAAAATTGTTTGCGCAGAATTCTAAGTGTGTAAAAATATCTTAACACAACAAAATGACAGGAGGAGAATCCGCCAAGGAGTTTAAAGCAGTTATCTTTGGGTGGTGCGATGATGGGCAATTTTCCCCTTCCTTTTCCCCGCTGATCTGTATTTTTTGAACTACAGTGAGTACATATTCCTTTTGTAATAAAATAGGCTTTATTATAATAAGTAAATAATGTTAAAGGAAAAAAACTTTAAAAAGCAATTGCAAAGTTTCTGCTGTCACATGCTGGAAAATCATTTTGCTATGCCTATGGGGTCCTGGGGGAGGGGAAGGCACAGAAAGGGGGGGATTGTGGGTGTGATGGCGCCTCTCCTCCCAGGCAGATTTGCATTTCGCACACTGCTGCATCATTTCTGACAATTTGCAAAGTCTTTTCCAAAAGCCTTGGACCGGGGCTGCCCCTCAAACAAAAAGCTGGTTTGTAAGGAAGACCCCTCTTCAGTGATGTTGACACAACAAACTCTTTCTTCAGCCTGGAGCCACAAAATGGATGTATTCAAAGCCCTCAGGAAGGGGCTGGACAAGGAAGCAGCTCAGTTGCTCCAAGTCTAAAATTAAGTGCCTGAGAAGCACAGCTATTTTCAAATCCCCTGGGCAGCAGAATCCTTGTTTCAGGGCACTGAGTTTGAAACCCAGAGGCGTTCCAGAGTCTACACCTTCCAAAAGGGAGACTCGTGACCTTTGTTAATTGCAAAATAAGCTCGGAGGAAGGAGCATTAGCTGAGGTATCTTATGAGGGAGGTGTTAAGGCACCCATTTCATAGATGATGAAACTGAGGCACAGAGAGGGAGAAGAAAGTCACTAAGGGTGCGAGGGTACCTCTGAGGTTCAAATTCAGGTCTGCCTGGCTCCAAAGCTTATGTACTTCTCACCGTGTGACACCGCCTGCCTCCTCTTTCCTGCTCCACTCTGCAGGGGCTATGGATAAGGTGGGCACACCCTGGAAGATGGAATCACAGCTGTTAAGCTGGCTCCCAGTTCAGACCAATTATATTTTCCCATTGCTGGGTTCTCACAGTTCAATGTAAAAAGGGATATAGACCTGTCCGCTAATGACCATAGCTATAGAGCCTGTCCTAAATAGAGTCCATCAGTAATCAACTGAGCCAGAGTATAATCCTAAAAATTGAGAAGTTTGACCAAAGAGGGCATTCTTACACAAAGGGAATATCTTTAGCCCTCCCAAAACAGGGAGAGACAGGTTGTATAATTTGTAGGGGTTATTTAGAATGCAAGCAATGGTTCCTTCTCTCCAAATGAGCCACCCAACCCAAGATCAGAATGGCTCGTGTGTCATCCTCTCCTGACGAGGACTGACAAAGGGTCCTCTGTATTCAGCAGGTGACTGGGGTCATCTTCCTGCAGGCAAGCGCAAGACGGATGATGCTTTCAGCGGAAGACGGAGGAATAACTCAGGCAAACTGCAAACATGCAAGCTGACAGCGTGATTCACGGAGTAATTACGGAATAATACAGTGTAAACTATTAGGAGATGATACCAATATGTCAGGATTGACTCTTCGCTTTGAAAACTTGGGACTGACAAACCTGCCTGTTATTCGCTAGTTCTCAAAGTCTGTAAAACAGTGTCATGGGAGCCAAGACTGGCAGCTGGATTCCAAGGAGACAGATCTATTATCCCTTTTTACCTTAAACCATGAGAACCCAGAAATGGAAAAATATAAATGCAAGCAGTTAGGTTAATATCAGCACTAGCGTCCAGGTAAAATGAAGATTGTCAGGCATATAAACGCCCCAGAAATGAGATGTGCTCAGTTCACTGAGAGCCAAAAATAAAGCCAGGGCATAAGGATGAACATGCCCTGCTCTAACTAAGAGGGAAAAAAAAGTACTAATGAAGGCTAGAACTGCTGGAGCACCTACTATGTGCCTGGGATTTTATACATATTCCATTCAGATGAATTAGCAGGTGGGAAAGCTTAGTCTCATTGTTGGGTTGAAGAAACTGTGGTTTAGCTAATCTACGTAGCACAGTCAACGTGATGGAGAGCATAAGTGGGGGAGGTGGGTTTCAAACCCAAAAATAATGGGTTTCAAAGACCAGGCATTTTCCGTCGCATCCGGCTGGGTCCCAGGAGACATAAGGGTGGGTCCAGCAAACCCATAAGGCTGGTTGACATACAGGGAGCCTATATTCCCGAGGGGCTGCGAAGGAAATGTGGCACGCCCTGTGGCTGCCACTGGGATTGGCCAAGGGCGTGGCAGAAGCAGGTCCAAACACAAGGGGGGACCCAGCTGAGAGGATGTAGCAGCATGTACGTGAATGCGAGGGTGTCCCAAGTCAGAATTACTGATCAAGCACTCAAGAAGCACCTCTGTCGTGTTAGGACTTGGGGCCACAGAGATGAATCAGACCTCATCCCTATACAGCTCAGCCTTCTAGCTCCCACCCTAGACACACAGCAAGTGCTGTATAGAAATAAGAGATTCACAGAAGGGGGAGGAACACAGTCACAGAGTCTCCTTTGAATTGAGGTGTCATTTGAGTGAAGCAATGAGGAATGATTAGGAATTTGCCAGGAAGAGAAAAGGGAGAAGGTACAGAGAGCAGCCTAAGCAGGAAAGTGCGTGGGGAGTTTTGGGACAGAGCATCCTTCTCTGCTCCGTGTACTCCTTGAGTGGAGCACACGTGCGTACACGGAGCCCTGGGTGGAATCGTAAGCGTGGGCAGATTGTAAGAAGCTGGTTATACCAGATCAGCAGTCTGGACTTAACCTAGTAGCAGTGGGGAGATGGTCAGGGTGGACTGGTTATGATTCTCGGAGAATCACTCTGAGCCTAACAAGAGGGGAGGTCAGGGAGCGGGACCCAGGGACAGGGCCTGGAATCCTGGGCAGGGAACCAGGAGCTCCGCAGACACGGGCGGGAAGGAGGGGGCAGAGACAAAGAGGGAGGCTGCCTGGAAAGCCAGAGGCTGAGATCTGGGCTGAGCCTAGCAGCGGAAGTAGGGAGCAGTGGTGGCAGGAAAGGAGCACCCTGCTGGATCAGAGCCGTCTGAGCCTGTGATTTCCATGGATGGCTCTCAGGATGCGGCTGAAGTCCAGCCAGTGGTTTCTCTTCCAACAGCAGCCCTGGGGCCCTCCTGGTGTTTCACGATGTGCCCGGAAACTTGGGACTCGTGTCCGCGCTTAATTCCTTTCTGAATCTCCCCTCACCCTCTGTCCCTCCTTTCAGCACCCGCACCCCATGGAGCCACGCTGTATAAAAACGTGTGGGGGGGGGGGAACAGGGGGATGGTTCTGGGGGAGTCACAGACCTGCCTCTTCTTCCCAGATCTGCTACTGGTTCTACCCGGGGCAGCTCCCTCACCCCGGGCTCTCATCCTTCAGGACAATTTCTGGATTATTTCAAAACCTAAAAACAATGGCATGTATAACCCCAATGTCTCTAGGTCTGTCATTTATTCTGCTGATCTCTTTATTCTTCCTTCAGAGGGAAAAGCAAGGGGTGACACCACGCCAAGCCATATGGGGGGGAAGCAAAAGGAAAAATCCCTAATACCCATCCTGTCTTTAATAATAATGTGCATCTCTGGTTCATCATGAGGTTTCGACATTAGTTTTGATTTTTAAAAAGTACCGCATTAAAGAATTCTTTACCTTAGTTATTGAGATGTTTTGGCACCTCTTAAATTTTCCACCTGAGACCAGTGCCTCACTTGCCTCGTGCTTTTCCTGGGCTGGGAAGGGGGCTGAAATAGATGAGTGCCTATCGCGCGCGAGGTGCTTTACGGATCCTGGGTTGAGCCTCACAAGGGCTGTGTGGCGAGGGGGGCATTGGTCCCATCCCACAGGTGATGGAGCCCAGAGAGTTTAAGAGATTCGCCCAAGGCTGCCTGTGTCTGGAGAGTGATCAGAGTTTTTCAAGGTTCTGTCAGAGAGCCGTCCTGTGTGTGTGTGTGTGTGTGTGTGTGTGTGTGTGTGTGTGTGTGTGTCTGTCTCTGAAGAACTGGCTGGAGTCTAACTGATTCTGCAAAGCCGGGCCCCCTTGATTGTGGTGTAACCTGTCACACAGGAGGTAATGGGGCTTCTGCTGACTGATACAATAAGGCACTGAACGGCCAGATTTGTCAATGTGCTCGTGTCACAGAGGAGCTGGGAAGACTGTATCTAGACAAATGGCCTTGATCCTTGAAACAGAAATATTCCTACAGCAGAGAAGGGTGATTCATCAGCTCCCCAGCCTGGATGGAAATACCTCCCGAGAATATCCAGCTCCTTTTCATTTGGGGCTCTCCACACACCATCCAGAGCTGGCTTTGTGCTCCTGAGGGGTCCCGCCCCTCACAGAGGGCCATGGGAGATGAGGGGCCCCAGGGCACCTGTCGGGCACCTGACTCAGTTTCCCTTGTATGAGAGCCCACTGGCACTCCAGTGAGGAGGGGGGACAGAAGCAAAAAGCGTGTGGTATCTGCAGCCTAACAGACCTGGGTTCACACCCTGGCTTCCTCACTTATAGTAATAACGGCTACCATTTGTCAAGTCCTGCCTGGGCCACTCTGTATACATCAGCTCAGCCAGCCTCATCCTGAATCTACATTTTACAGATGTGGAGACTGAGGCTCTGAGGAGTTTTACTGCCCCAAACCCAGATAGTGACGTAGGGTGGTCTGACTCCAAAGTCCTCACTTCTGTGCTTCCTCCAAGTCGTGTGACCTGGGGCAGGCCACTTTACTTCTCCGAGCCTTAGTTCTCCCCACTGTTCAAAGGGGTCAGTAATGCTGTCAGCATTCTTGTGAAGATTTAATGAGATAATTCATTCATTGGATGTTTATGAGGTGTCTGCTCTGATCCCTGCACTGCGCCAGCTCTGGAAGTGCAAAGAGGATGGAGACATTTCTCGCTATAGGGATCTCGCCGACTTTGGGTGAGATGGGGAGTAAGCAAAGATCCCGTGAGAGGCACATGGCAGGGGAGAGAGCTGGGCTGACAAGGAGGAAGGGGGAGAAGCTGGGGTGGCTTCCTAGAGGAGGTGACATCCAGCTTGGGTTTTGAAGGAATGAGGGGAAGGTAATTGCAGGCACATTGGGGCAGCACGTGCTAATCACAGAGGTAAGAAGGAACAAGGCAGGTGGCATGGTCAGAGCATGAATTCTTTTTTTTTTTTTTGCGGTACGCGGGTCTCTCACCGTTGTGGTATCTCCCGTTGCGGAGCACAGGCTCCGGATGCGCAGACTCAGCGGCCATGGCTCACGGGCCCAGCTGCTCCGCGGCATGTGGGATCTTTCCGGACAGGGGCACGAACCCGTGTCCCCTGCATCGGCAGGCGGACTCTCAACCACTGCGCCGCCAGGGAAGCCCCAGAGCATGAATTCTTAATGGAAGGAATCACCAGAATGGGTTCTTGGGGAGGAGGATGAGAGATCTCAGATACTTCAGTGGTTTGTGGCCTTCCAAAGAGTCACAGTACACAAACAGATCTGTAGTATTTATGCAATATTAAAATTTCTTGGGCGGATAAGGGGAAAAAATGTCTAAAAAGGCTCTGTAGACTACAACATGGATGGACCTTGAGGACATCAGGCCAAGTGAAATATGCCAGGCACAAAAGACAAATACTGTATGATTCCACTTATACGAGGTACCTCGAGTAGCCAAATTCATAGAGACAGAAATAGAATAGTGGCTGCCAGGGGCTGGGGGAGGGGAAGGGTAGGGAATTATTGTTTAATGGGTACATAGTTTCAGCTCTGCAAGATGAAAAATTCCAGAGATTTGCTGTACAACAATGTGAATATATTTAATACTACTCAACTGTACACTTAGACATTTTAGTTGGCTGTTTTCTTTTTCACCCCAATAAAAATTTTCCATTTTTCTTTTTTTAAAAAAATTTTTGTGGATTTTATTTTTCATGTTTTCAATTTTTAATTAGCTTGTATTGGAGTATAGCTGCTTTACAATGTTGTGTTAGCTTCTGCTGCACAGCCCAATGAATCAGCCATACATATATTTACACATATCCCCTCCCTTTCGGATTTCCCTCCCATTTAGGACACCACAGGGCATTGGGTGGAGTTCCCTGTGCTATACAGTATGTTCCCCTCAGTTGTCTATTTTATACATAGTATCAATAGTGTATATGTGTCAGTCCCTGTCTCCCAGTTCCTCCCACCCCACCCCTTTCCCCCTTGGTATCCATACATTTGTTCTCTACGTCTGCGTCTATTTCTGCTTTGCAAATAATAAATTTTTCTTAAAAAGGAAAAAAAGAAAAAAAGGAAGCCTCCATAGGGGGCAATAATGAAAAAAAGGCTGAGAAGCCCTGGGCTAGAGCACAGGGTGTTGGGGGGAAGAGGGAGCGCCCTAAGATGAGGGTGGGGAGGTGAGCAGGGCCAGGCCTGTAAGATCTCAGATCTCTTATTCAGTAGACTGGAGTTCCAGTTCTGCAGGTGTGGGGTAAGCAAAATTTTTCTGGCAATATTTTTGGTTTTGTAGTTCATACGGTCTACTCGACTCTGCTGTCGTTGAGCAAAGGCAGCCACTGACCATATGCAGATAAATGGGCCTGGTTGTGTTCCAATAAAACTTTACTTACAAGGAAAGGGGCATCTGGATTTGACCTATTTGGGTCATAGTCTGCTAACCCCTATCCTTGGAAGTGTACACTCAGGCGATCCGATTTGCATTTTAAGAAGCCATTTTGGCATCTGTGCAAAGATTGGATTGGACAGAGTGGTACCTGTAAACGGCCCAGCCACCACCGTGTCCTGTCCTCAGGAAGGTAGGGGTGCCTTCCCCCCTACTCCAAGCAGTGACTTTTTTTAAGAAGATGTTGGGGTAGGAGTTTATTAATTAATTAATTTATTTTTGCTGTGTTGGGTCTTCGTTTCTGTGTGAGGGCTTTCTCTAGTTGTGGCAAGTGGGGGCCACTCTTCATCATGGTGTGCGGGCCCCTCACTGCTGTGGACTCTCCCGTTGCGGAGCACAGGCTCCAGATGCGCAGGCTCAGTAGTTGTGGCTCACGGGCCTAGTCGCTCCACGGCACGTGGGATCCTCCCAGACCAGGGCTCGAACCCGTGTCCCCTGCATTAGCAGGCAGATTCTCAACCACTGCGCCACCAGGGAAGCCCCCAAGCAGTGACTTTTGAGCGGAGATCGGGTAGGCTATAGTTGTCTCTCTGGGGCTGCCTCCTCTTTTTGACCCTGTTCAAACCCATGGCTGTGATGGCCCCCCAGCTCCCGACATCCCAGGAAGGTAAGAGATGCACCTCTTTGACATCTTTTTAGTTGCATCAGGAAGAGATAGAGCCTGAGGAAGCCATCAACAAAATGAAAAGGCAAAACCCACTGAATGGGAGAAAATATTTGCAAATCATACAGTTGATAAGGGGCAAATGTCAAGAAACCATCCAACTTCATAGCAAAAACAAACAAAAACCCAAACAATCTGACTTAAAAAGATCAGAACAGACATTTTCCCAAAGATGACATATAGATGGCCAACAGGTATATGAAGAGATGCTCAACATTGTTCATCATCAGGGAAATGCCAATCAAAACCACAATGCAATATCACCTCGCACCTGTTAGACTGGCTGTTATCAAAAAGATAAGAAATAACAAATGTTGGTGAGCATGTGGAGAAAAGGGAACCCTCGTGCACTGTTTGTGGGAATGTGAATTGGGGCTGCCCCTATGGAAGACAGCATGGAGGTTCGTCAAAAGAATTAAAGATAGAACTACCCTATGATCCAGCAATTCCACTTCTGCATATTTATCTGAAGAAAACGAAAATACTAACTTGAAAAGCTATCTGCACCCCCATGTTCACTGCATCATTATTTATAATAGCAAAAATATGGAAGCAACCTAAGTGTCCATTGAGGGGTGAATGGATGAAAAACTGTGGTATACATATATATATGTATACACGCACACACATATATATACCACAATATATGTAATGGAATACTATTTAGCCATAAAAAGAATGAAATCTTGCTGTTTGTGACAACATGGATGGACCTCAAAGGCATTAAGCCTTTGTCTGCTTAGAGAATGGCAGTGGATGCCAGACGTGATTCATGGTTCAGCAGAAATGAGTCAGTGATCCGGGGAAATGGGACAAGTCCAGATGATAAAGAAGAATCCATCTTTAATGCATTAAGGACAGCTTGCCAGAACTGCTAATCTGGCTAGCTACCAAGCCTGGGAATGAAGGCACTGAAGAGACACATTTTTCAGATTTAACTGGACTTTTAAGTGGCATATCACCATTCTGCTCTGAGGTTACTATTTTGTCTAAAATATGGTGTGGCTAAATATTATGACTCATTGTTTCAGCACATTAACAACTCTTAAACATAATTTGAATGTGTTATTCTGACTCACCAGTAATAATGCTCATTAAAAGAACGATTACTCAGAGCCTTTCTTTAACCCTGACTCAGCCTTTCCAGTGTCCCTGTCCCACCTCTTATTACTCCCTCTCCTAATACCTTGTTTGTTTACTTCACAGAACCTACATATCACTTATAATTATATGTTTACTTAGAGGTTTATTTGTTTAATATCTCTCTCCCTTACTGGACAATAAACACCGCAGGGCAGAGATTAAAAAAAAAAAAGGCGTTGTCTGAAATAAGCCAGACAAAGAAAGACAAATACCATATGATCTCTCTTACATGTGGAATCTAGAAAACCAAAAACTAAACAAACAGACTCACAGATACAGAGACCAGATTGGTAGTTTCCAGAAGCAGGGTGTGAGGGGTGGGAGAAATGGATGAAGGGAGTCAGAAGGTTAAAAGAAAAATTAAAATAAAAAGTTTACAACAACAAAAACTTTAAAAGCCCCTAGCAATGAAAACAGATATACCCAAATCCATGGACCAAAAAAATCCTTCATGTTATTTTATATACCTTTCTGACAAGTTTGCTTACCTGGTTTCCTAACCCATAATAAATTAAAGAAAGAAGAGCTAGAGCTAATCTTGGCACTGGTGACGCTCAGATGGCTCTCCGATATTTCACTGTAGGTCATTCCCTAGCAAAATCCCCACTCCCTCTTTGCCGTCACCCTGCATTTCATAGCTTTGATTTATTAACTCCAACGGCTGCAATTGCAGGTAACACTCAGAGTTGCATTTTAAGCAGGTGAAGATGACTGCTTTAAAAGCGGCCCCTCTAAAAAGGTTAATATTATAAATGCATCTTAAATGCCTAATACATAACCAAAAGCCACAAATATGGAAATGTCAGCAGCGTTAAGACTCAGAGAGCAAGAAAAAACAGCTCACGTTTGCTTTGCTCTCTGCTGTATTTTATGAGGTTCTAGGCTTCTACGTCAGGCTGCCAATTGCGCTGGAGAAATGCCTTCAGCTCCCCCTGTGACCAGTGGGCCAGGCCTGTGCGCTGGAGTGAGCCAGAAGGGAGAAGACCGCCCCCGCCTCAGGGCCTGGAAAAGACCCCCTCTTCACCTGTCAGACTATTGGTTTCCTTGCATGCAAAATAGGGATGATGATAATTATTCTTGCCCTATTCACCTTACCTAGAAAGCTCAGAAAGTTCTTAACTACGAGCCCCACCGTAGATGTTGGGCACTGATATTTTTTCCAGCACCTAGGTCCATGCTTGGCACATAACTAGCGCTCAATAAATGCCCATTGAATGAATGTTTCTTCTCTTTCACTTTTTTTTTCTTCCCAAGGTCTATAGGACTTCGAAGTTGGCTTTCATTAAGTTTAGACAGATGCTAAAATTTAAGTATGACCTCCCCCGGGTATACTTGTGTTTTCTGGTACACAATGTCAGAGAGGAACTTTTCTAAGATTTGAAGGAATAAACGTCTAATAGTGGAATTTCAGGTTTATCAATAGTCCAGGAAGGGAGTCATTCCTGATCCTCAAATTAGACTGCAGAGGGGGCTCCTGCCTCACTAAACTAGCTCTGAATAAGGACTCTGTGTGTGTGTGTGTGTGTGTGTGTGTGTGTGTGTGTGCGCACACACGCCTGTGTGTGAATGTGTTCGTGTGTGTGCATGGGTAAGTCCGCACCAGGACGAGGGTGAAGCCTATGTGATGCCCAAGGAGCATCTTTAAGGAGGCGCTCATTCTCAGGGGCTGACCCTGCACTTGCACGACCCCAGGAGTGAATGCCACCTTAAATATTGTGCCTGGAGGTGCCTCACACGCCTCACCCTAGTCCCAGCCTTGGGATATTCATACCTGTGTAGGGTTGTTTCAAATGAAGTTTACAAGGAAGAGCAAATAACCTTGTCCTAAAGAGCCTTCCAAACCAAGGATAGATTTCCTTAAATTGGGGGGAATCAAATGTTAATGTCCATCAGAATCATCTGGGGAGAGCTGGTTAAACTTCTAGATTCCCAGGACTTACCCCTAAGTTTCAGGGCTGGGGATCTGGAACCTACCTGTGTAATATGCATTCTCACTCCCCATTTCAGGTAACTCCGATGTGGGTTACCCAGGACCACCCAATGAGAAACTCTTAATTAGGGTGACCATCCAATCCAGGTCCCTTTTGAGAGTGAAAGGAGTTTGTGATCATTTAAATCAGAGGGTGGCAAGTTATGCCTGTTTTCATAAGTAAAATTTCATGGGAACGCAGCCACACCCATCTGTTTGTGTATTCTCTACGGCTGCTTTTAAACCGTAATGGCAGAGTTGATTAGTTGCAAGAGACAGCATAGCCTGCAAAGCAAAACAGCTTTACTATCTGGTTCTTTACAGAAACAGTTTGCCAACCCCTTGATTGGATTATCGTTCAGCCAGAATTTACCCCCGCTTCTTCTTCCTCTGGGCACAGTGTGCTTCTTCATGTCATTGATGTTGGTGTAGCCACGTCTCTTACCTTGGGTGATGAGATGTTAGGGGACATGCCGTGGGCTTGCCTTGTGGGGCTGGTTCTCTCATTAGCCTCTCATTTCAATGAGAAGAGCATGTCCTGGCTAGCTTGCTTGCCCAAGGAGAGTGAAAGACGTGGGGAGCAGATGCAGACCTCACTCACCTAGCAGACCCCACCCAAGATCAACAAAGCCCAGTCTATCCACAGACGTAGGAGCAAGCGTAACGGGTTGTCATTTTAAGCCACTGAATTTCGGTTTGTCAAGCAGCATTATTATGGTAATAACTGATCGATACAGAGGCACTATTAATTACTCCACGTTTACAGGCATAATCTGGGTATGGTTACCTTAACCATTATAGTTTAATCATCCTCCCTTCATTTAGAAGGAAGCTGAGGCCCAGAGGGGCTAAGACTTGACCAAGTAAATTTTGGACCATGCCTGGATCGCTCATTGCACTACGTCATTCAAAATCAGACTGTAGATACACAGCTGAGCAACCTCTAAAGAGAGATACTTAGCGGTCGTTGGGATAAACTGGAGTGGATTCAGGGGGAGGTGGGGTTAGGTTGGGGCTTTGTCCTGACTGCTGCTGATGGCAGGCTAGGGGCCTGCCTCAGACCGACATCTCTTGAGCTGAATGTCCACCCTTCCCCCTGAACAAATAAATAGCAAAAAAATTAACCAAACGGAAGTAGCAGCTAGGATAATTACTTAGTAGTCACAATTCTGATTCAAATGCAATGTTGCTTAGCAGAGGAAAATGGGCTATGAATAAACAGAGATCAATTCATGCCACCGTCAAGTGGCAGGTGGCATTAGCAGAAGATGGCTTTAAATCCTTCTGAGAGCCTCAACGACTCCAGTCCCATGCACAGCAGGACAAGCGACCTCCCCTGGGGGTTCCCTGGGCAGCAGTTAGCAAGGTGGAAGGGAACACCTGTGAAACCCTTACGCTGGTGGTAGGGATTTAGACTGCAAACTGGCTTTCTGTGGAGAGGCACGTGCATGTGTGAGTGTGTATGTGTGTGTGTGTTTATGGACACTTTTGTGCAAGTCTATGTGTGTGTTTGTGTTTTTTAAGTGTGTGGTTCTTGTGTGTTTGCTTATGTGTGTCTGTGTGTGTTCACATGTACACACATGTTTGTGTGTATGACTGTGTGTGTGCGCGCATTCCCTGTTATCTGACATTGTTAGGGTCCCTCTGCTTGCCTGCTGCCCTTCCCATCGCCTGACCAGTCCTGGGGGAATCAGATGACCATCCCACTCTCCACTGACTACTTAGTCCCTCATTAGGGCCGTAAGTGATCATTAACTCTCAAGTCAGCCTTTCTACCCAGGAAAGTCACAGCTCTGAATGGGGAGCTTGCAGGACAGGGAGAAGGTTCTCCCTGATGCAGCTCCAACCAATCATTTCTGCTGATCTGAGGGAGGGCAGAGTTTCTGGGCAAAGCTCCCCTTCCTGCACCTCCTATTAATTCCAGACTGAGTCTGCCTCGATGACTTATATGTCATTCTGTCATCCTGTTCTTGGGGACCAGCACAGAGCTGGGTGGGCTCAACAGGATGATGCTCTGGAGAAAGATTGGATGGGCCTGAGATGCTACTCAGAAGTTCATATATGAACAGGGACATATGCAAATTATAGCCAAATAGGTGAGCTGAGGTCAGCACCCAAAAGTAGCTTCCAGCAGCAGGTCTGAGGGGTAAGAGGGAGGCTAAGACTGGCCATGGGCAAGGAATGAGCAATTCCAATCAGGGCAAAAGGCTGTGAACAACTCAGAGGGACCAGAGCTCTGATGAGTCCAGTCAAATGACCCAGAACGAGGAGGGCCTACTAACATGTTCAGAGTTGACCAGGATGACCATAAAGGCCCCCTCCTCCAGGAAGCCTTCCCTAACAAAGCCCACTTATTCTTCAGCCACTCATCCAACCCCTACTCCCCTGCTCCTAATCCTCTCCAACCTACTTCTATGATTCTTTTGTTTGTTTATTTGCAGTACGCAGGCCTCTCACTGTTGTGGCCTCTCCAGTTGCGGAGCACAGGCTCCGGACGCGCAGGCCCAGCGGCCATGGCTCACGGGCCCAGCCGCTCCGCAGCATGTGGGATCTTCCCGGACCGGGGCACGAACCCGTGTCCCCTGCATCGGCAGGCAGACTCTCAACCACTGCGCCACCAGGGAAGCCCTATGATTCTTAATAGATTCCATTGACTACTCCAAGAATTTGTTCAACTTCCCTGGACACTTTATCAAATCCAAACATTAGGTACCTGTGGTCCAAGCTATTCCCTTGATACTTGTCATTGACTGCCTCACCACATGACTGATGTTTGCATGTGTCCAAATCTCATCTCTCCAGGCAGACTGGAAGCTCCTCTGACACAGGACAGTGTCTGCTGAGTCTTAGCCTTCTTACCGTACTGTGTGATCATAGGTACTCAAGCCGTCTCTTCTGACTGGTGGTTTGACGTGGCTGTCAGTATCTTAAAGCCCACTGTACCTGAGAGACATTGAGCCTTAGGGGTATTTTCTGCCTCTGCATTCTCCAGTCTCAAAATTCTGTGCCCACCTCCACCCAGGGCCCACAGGCTCAGACCCACCTAGTTCTTGAACCAACGCAGGCCCCTCTGCTCATTACCATCAGCTCCACTATCCCCAGATGTGCTCATACCGATGTGATCAGACATCTTCTCTGTGTAAAAGGCATGGATGTGAAACAGAGCAGGACCCTATGGTCCTTTCCCCCATGTCCTCCGCCTGCCTTTTGGCTGTAAAAACTTTAGCTAAAGAATAAGTTTAATCAGAGAAGTGAGAAAATGCAGAAGCAAAGGAAAGCAGTCAAACAGGACCAAATAATAATAGTTTAGTCACTAAGCAAAGTCCAAGGCCTTTAGCTCCTCCTCAGGGGCTATAGATAATATTCTGAGCCGTATCCTGTGAGCTGTCTTATAGATACTGAAACCTCCACCGGGTGGAAGAAGTTAACTACATGATGACCAGAATGTAGCCATGACATAAGCTGCCACAATTCCAAAAGCCGAACTCAAAGAAATGGGAACGAACTGACCCTGGAACTGAAGATTATCTGTACTTAAAACAATCAAGATGAAGCTGATCAGACCACCGCTTGACCAATTTCAAGATGACTGTCAGAGCTGACTGTGTCGTCGCTGCATGTAGCCCCCTCCCTCCACCTATACACCCCTTTAAAAGCTCTTGCCCACTGATTGTCGGGGGAGTCAGCCTTTGGACAACAGCCCTCTCCCCTCGTTGCTGGCCTCCGAAATAAAGCAAACTGTCCTTTCCACCAAACTTGCCTCTTGAGTATTGGTTTTCGAGCTGCTAGCAGCCAGATCTGACTTTCAGTAACAGATGGACCCCTACAGAGTCCCCTGAAGAGTCACTGTGCCTTTGCCCTCACTTTCCTGCCTATATCTGGACTGCTCTTTACTCCTCTGTTTTGCAAATGTTCATCATTCTTCAAGACTTGGATTCGTCATCACCTCCTCTGTGAAGCCTTCCCTGATTTCTCCAGGCTGGGCCTTGTCCTCCAGCCTCTGTCTTCCATGGGACCTTATTCATGCATCATGATAAGCACTTAGCACGCTGTGGGGCCAAAATCGGCTTAGATGTGCAACTTCCCCACCAGACAATTAGTTCTTCTAGGGCAGGGGCCATGTCTCAGTCATCTTCGTAGCTTCCTTATCCCCTATCTTCCAGCACCACATACATATGGATTCTCAGTAAAACTCAGTAAAACTCCCTGGACCAGTCAGATAATAGATTCCTGGGACCTAACTGTTGGAGGCATCTTTTAGTGGGAAAGAGCCTGGTCAGAAGAACTGAATTAGAATCCTGATCTGACCACTTACTACTGCATGACCCTGAGCCAATGGTTTAATATCTGGGGGCCTCAGTTTCTTTTCTACTGGGGATAGGAATCCCTGTCTCATAGGGTTGGGACGAGGGTTAAATGAAATAATATGTCCGAAGAGAAGTCATAGGGCTTCCTTGACTGTATTAGATCTGTGCAGTCTCCCCTCCCACCTAACCCTGTTCACACATTTCTTATGTCATTAATCTACTACCTCCAGGAATTTACTTACTTATGTCTATTTGGTGAGTACACTGGACACTCTCTGAGGACAGAGACCAGGTCTCAGCTCTGTATTCTTGGTCGCTGCACATTTGGGTGCCAACGTACACTTGAATGAATGAATAAATGAATATAAATTGTTAGTTGGGGAAGTCACACCACTATATATGTAGCAAAACTTTATTTCTTTTGGGCTGAGGATAGCAGCTTGAATTAGCAAATCACAGACTGATTCTAAAGCAAAACAAAAGTTTAAATAAAAGAACTTTCCAATTTGTAAACCACCAGAACTCCTGACTACCAAAGTGTTTCCAGATAGAGGTCTTGCCAGGGAGGCTGTCATGTATAGATAAGGCTCATTTGTAATTACTAAGTGTCCATTTGCATTCCAATGAAGTAAGGTGTTCAAGTTCTTAAAAACAATCTATTCTCTGGAGAAGCCTAAACATTACCCTTGTAATCTTGGAGATTAGCAAGTTTTTTTCTTGGTAACATTTTTTGTGCATTCCTTCAACAAATATTTATTGAACTCTTATCCTGTGCCAGGTAGTATTCTAGGCACTGAGAACACAGCAGTGAATAAGGCAAGTGCCCTGTTCTTACATATGTTATGACAGTGAGGGGAGATGGTCAATAAATAAACAAATTAAAAAAAATAGGAATGGTGGAGCAGAGATTGAAAACAGGGCGGTGTGCTCGTGAGCTATTGGGTGGTTAGGCCAGGGGGAGAGGCAATTCCAAACAGAAAGAAGAGCTGGTACAAAGGCATTGAGGTAGAAAAGAGATTGACATAGTTGAGTAGTGGACAAGGGAAGAGGGACACAAATGAAGTTGGAGAGGAAAGTGAAAGCTGAACCACGTAGGGTGTTGGAATCCTTGGGGGGGAAAATGTAGATTCTGTTCCAAGTGCAATAGGTGGGTTGAAGCAGGGGAATGATGTACTTGTTACATGTCTTTGCATAAACCTCTCTGGCTCCCGCATGGAGAATAGATTTGAGGGACCCAGAATGGAAGCTAGAGGCTAGTTAAGAGGTGATTCCAGTGGTGTGATGAGAAATAGGGATGACTTGGAGGAAGGTATTCACAACGGAGGTAGAAACATGGTGACTTGTACATACATTTCCCAATGTATTTTGGAAGTAGAATCAAAAGCCTATGTTAATGGATTGTCGGGGGTCGGGGAAGGCAGTGAGTCAAAGAGAGGAATAAAGGGGAACTCCAAGATTTTTGGCTTCTGATAGGGTGAACAGAGTGGTATTTTCTGAGACGGGAAAGAATCGAGGGAAGTAATTTGGGATTTTCTCTGTGGGTAACTGTGTGCACGCATATATGTGAACATATGTGCACATACGCTTCAGTGGTCAGGGCTGGAGTGTTTTGGTATCAAGGGTTTTGCTCTGGCCACGCTAAGTTTGAGATGCCTGCTAGACATCCACGCGGAGAGGTTGGGCAGGCCACTGGATATTTGCAACTTGAACTCAGAGAAGTGGATTAAAGCTGGAAATACAGATCTGGAAGTTATTTGCATATAGATTGCCAAGGGAAAGGAGTATAGAAAGAGGCCCCAGACAGAGCCTGGAGACACTCCAATATTTAGAGCTTCAGCAAAGGAGGAGGAGCTTGTGAAGAAGACCGAGGGGGTGGCCCTGACAGTGGGAGTAAAACCTGAACTCGAGCTGTCACCAAAGCCAAGAGAAGAACAGGCTCCAGGAGGGACGGAGGGATGGATAGAGTTGACTTCAGCAGTGTGAGGACAGATAAGCGACTGTGGATGGGGCCGCTGTGCCAGTGGCTTTGGCAGGAGGTCTGCTTAGTGTCTGTGCGGCAGTGGGGCTGCACGTGTGACTACAGTGGGTTAAGAAAACAATGTGAGGTGGCACCGTGGGCAGCTCTAGACACCCTTTTTAAAGGAAGTTTTGCTGTGAAGGGGGACAGAAAAGTGGAGCAGTGGGTAAAGGGTAAAGGGCCAAATGGGATGTGTGTGCTGCAGGTAGAAGTCTTGGGAACAGGTTTGTATATGAAGGGAAATGATGCTAGAGGAAGGGAGAAATGGTTGGTGCAAGGGAGGTGGAGGTGAATTGCAGATGCAAGCGGATGGGGAGGGAGACATGAATGGGATCCAGAGCACAGAAGGAGCGGTGGCCTTTGAAAGGGGCGGGGACACTTCATCCATAGAAACAAGAGGAGAAACAGAGAAGCTGGGTTCAGAGGAGCGTCTTTTCAGTATGGAAATCTGAGAGCGTGTCTATCTAGTGGATTCTAATGGCTTTCAAGCATGAGATAAGGATCGTGGCTATTGTGTGTGAGTGTGTGCATGTGTATTTTGGGGGGAAAGCATGTAGGAGTTTTGAGTAGAGGGTAGAAGGTGTGAAACAGTCATTTAGAAGAATAGGCAAGGGAACTTACTCGGAGGGTGTGGTAGGATTGCCAGGCAGCACTGAGTACCAGTTTGAAATTTCTGGACAAGAACTGAAAGTTGCCCCAGTTATTCCATGAACATATGTCCTGCACTGGCAACTTGGAGCAGGTGGAGAGTCAGAGCCAATCATGCTCAGGACTTGCCCTGTGAGGTAAGAAGAGGCAGGGGTGGCAAAGGAATGAAACAAAAATAAACAAATGGGACCTAATGAAACTTCAAAGCTTTTGCACAGCAAAGGAAACCATAAACAAGACCAAAAGACAACCCTCAGAATGGGAGAAAATATTTGCAAGTGAAGCAACTGACAAAGGATTAATCTCCAAAATTTACAAGCAGCTCATGCAGCTCAATAACAAAAAAAACAAACAACCCAATCCAAAAATGCGCAGAAGACCTAAATAGACATTTCTCCAAAGAACATATACAGACTGCCAACAAACACATGAAAGGATGCTCAGCATCACTAATCATTAGAGAAATGCAAATCAAAACTACAGTCAGGTATCACCTCACACCAGTCAGAATGGCCATCATCAAAAAATCTACAAACAATAAATGCTGGAGAGGGTGTGGAGAAAAGGGAACCCTCTTGCACTGTTAGTGGGAATGTAAATTGATACAGCCACTATGGAGAACAGTATGGAGGTTCCTTAAAAAACTACAAATAGAACTACCATACGACCCAGCAATCCCACTACTGGGCATATACCCTGAGAAAAACATAATTCAAAAAGAGTCATGTACCAAAATGTTCATTGCAGTTCTATTTACAATAGCCAGGACATGGAAGCAACCTAAGTGCCCATCATCAGATGAATGGATAAAGAAGATGTGGCACATATATAAAATGGAATATTACTCAGCCATAAAAAGAAACGAAATTGAGCTATTTGTAGTGAGGTGGCTGGATCTAGAGTCTGTCATACAGAGAGAAGTAAGTCAGAAAGAGAAAGACAAATACTGTATGCTAACACATATATATGGAATCTAAGAAAAAAAAAAGGTCATGAAGAACCTAGGGGTAAGACGAGAATAAAGACACAGACCTACTAGAGAATGGATTGAGGATACGGGGAGCGGGAGGGGTAAGCTGTGACAAAGTGAGAGTGGCATGGACATATATACACTGCCAAACGTAAAATAGATAGCTAGTGGGAAGCAGCTGCATAGCACAGGGATATCAGCTCCGTGCTTTGTGACCACCTAGAGGGGTGGGATAGGGAGGGTGGGAGGGAGGGAGATGCAAGAGGGAAGAGATATGGGAACATATGTATATGTATAACTGATTCACTTTGTTATAAAGCAGAAACTAACACACCATTGTAAAGCCATTATACTCCAATAAAGATGTAAAAAAAAAAAAAGAAAAGAAAAGAAAAAGAAAGGCATTTGGTAGAGAGTGATTATAATGACAAAGTATGCGATGAAAGAAAGACCGGGAGGGTCCTGGGGACCTGTGAAATGATTGGGGGTGAGGAGTGGTAGGGGTCACCCATCTAGAAGCCTCGATGAGGTCACAGAATTGCTGGAGCCTGAGCGCTGCTGTGGCTGCGCTGGGAGGATAAGTACTTGTCATTAGAGGGAATACTTAAAGCTAAGGTTTCTCAAAGGTGCTATGGTTGTTGGTGACGATAAGGTCAAGGTTACGACCATGGAGCTGGGTAGCTGAGGCAGTGTGGGTGAAAAATGGGTTATTGGAAGAAATAAGGACAAGAAACATAAGAGGCCAAGGGGCTGGATGACCCATCCATGTGGATTCTGAACTGAACTCACTGTGTATGGTGATAGAAGTGTTAGGGAGGACACAGAGATCGGTGAGTGGGGTTTAACTGAGCTGTGGGCAACGGGGAGGTCAGGATGGTGGCAAAGGCTGCGCTGACCTCCAAAGAACTCTGTTTGTGTGTGTGTGTGTGTGTGTGTGTGTGTAAGTGAGGAACATACATGATTAGGAGGCAGCACTTGGGGTTAAGGAAGAGGAGAGCTACTGCACTTTCAGACCTTAAATGTAGGTCGAGGGGCAGGTGAAAGTATTGAAATGGACAAGAATTAGGACAAGAAGGTGAAGAGGATATTCAGAGAAGGTTTGTAGTTGTCAGGATGTCTCCTGTCCATAGACTGTGAGTTTCAGGGGCCACAACACAAGGATGGAGATCGAGTGAGATTAGGGTCTGTGCAGAGCAGGGAGGGGATGAGGTCCTGTGATGACAGATGACGAGGTCCTATAGGGGGCTTGGGCTTTTAATGGGGACCAAGCTGAATAGGGGGTGGGCCTGATGGGATCAGCCTGATGGTCTCTTGAGAGCAGGTGGGTTCAAGCTGGACCCGCTTGCCCTGAGGTTGCATGGTGATGGTCAAGGGTTTGGGTGGTGCCTCGTGCAAGACTGAACTAGATCTAGAGCAGGGATGTCGTGTGTTCCTGGGCCAGACAATTGAGGTCAACAAGAGAAGCTGGCTGGGCCAGAACTGGGGGACCCACGTCAGTGCTTCTCAGTCTCCCATATGCAAACAAAACACCTGGCGATGCTGTTAAAATGCAGATTCTGGGACTTCCCTGGTAGTCCAATGGTTAGGACTCTGCACTTCCACTGTAGGCAGGGGGCAAGGGTTCAATCCCTGGTCAGAGAACTAAATCCCACATGGTGCTTGGCACGGCCAAAAAAAAGAAAAAAAAAAAGCAGATTCTGATTGAGGAGGTCTGGGACGGGGCCTGAGGTTCTGCATTTCTAACAAGCTCCCAGGTGATGTTCATGCTCTGGTCCACGGACCACACTTTGAGTAGTGAGGACGGGGGGTCCATGGTCTGCTAAAGGGAGCAGCTGCTTCTCATCTGTACTTACTGTTGTCCTCTAAGAATGATGGCTCTCTATTGTCTTCTCTTCTCATTTTTAAAAAGAAGCCATAAATAGGGATTTTTATGTAAAATCATTAAAAATATTGGTAAATAACTTTTAAAAAATTGTAAAACACTGGGTGGGGGGCAAACAAAACACGTGTGTGCGTTGAATTCCACTTAAGGCACATGGATGTGTGATTTCTGATGGAGAGGAATTGGGACGGGTGGAGGTGAGGGTGGGTTTAAGGGAGCACTGACCCGGGCGTCAACTTTTCCGAGTCACAGAATTGCCTCTGCCTCTTGCACTCGAGGTTACCGTGTATATGACATCTGAAAGTTAAAAAAACAGTTTTCCAGGCAACTGGGCTGACATTTGCCCCTACCAGGCTGCATTCACTCTCACCTCTACAAAAAAGTTGCCCTTTCTGCTTCCCTGATATAGAACGCTCTCCACCTGCCCTGCCCCCACACCTCCCAATCTATATCCCACTGGCTTTCAAAGTGGCTTAGGTGGTGGAGCGCCTGGAAATCTCAGTTTTCTTTGTGAAACGCCAAGAAATATTGACATATTTAATTCTATCATTCGGACCAAGAACGATTTTTCTAGCAGTATACGTACACAGATCTCTGCAACTCAAAAGAAGAATAATCACACATAAAATATTTTGAATAAGACACATTCCTG
Source organism: Tursiops truncatus (assembly GCF_011762595.2). Taxonomy (NCBI): domain Eukaryota; kingdom Metazoa; phylum Chordata; class Mammalia; order Artiodactyla; family Delphinidae; genus Tursiops; species Tursiops truncatus. The sequence continues at coordinate 18,630,199 of NC_047053.1, forward strand.
GTTTCCCATTAGCATTTATTTCCACTTGTTCATTCTGTGTGTCACCTACGGCCCTCACTAGCAGGCAAGCAGGCACCCAAAGTTTAAGAAGAGTTTTATTTTATTTTATTTTATTTTGCGGTACGCAGGCCTCTCACTGTTGTGGCCTCTCCCGTTGCGGAGCACAGGCTCCGGACGCGCAGGCTCAGCGGCCATGGCTCACGGGCCCAGCCGCTCCGCGTCATGTGGGATCTTCCCGGACCGGGGCACGAACCCGCGTCCCCTGCATCGGCAGGTGGACTCTCAACCACTGCGCCACCAGGGAAGCCCAGGAGTTTATTTTTTTAAAAAACCCGTAACATAGAGAAAATTCTATCCATTAAGCTAATGTGTTCTGGGAATTGGAACTTCTATTATTCTATTTTAGTGGTGAAAACCTACCATTGAGCTTGTGGAACGCTCGTGTTCCAAGCAGGAGGGGACTGGAAGTTTGCCCAAATCCCATCCACTCTTCAAAGTCTAGGTGAAGACCCACCTTCTCGACTGAGTCTTCTTGGGTTCTGCCCGCTTCTCTTTGTCGCCCTCATTGCTGAGGCGCTATGTCCAAAACATACATTGAATTCCTAGTCATATACCATCTTAAATGAGTGTCTCGTGTAGCTGTCCTGCTGCCCGGCCATAAGCTCGTACAGGCTGGGACTGCGTCTTGCACCTCTGCTGAGCCAGCAAAGAGCAGCCTCATGAAATCCTGAATTGCTAACTTCTCTCTGCATCTCAGGACCTCAGCAGCTCCTAACCTCCCACGAGCCACAGAAATGCTACGACTCTGATGATGCTGTATAGCTAGCTTCTCTCTGCAGAAAACAAAGCCCATCCACGGGAGATTTTACCACAATATCGGGGGATTCTTCAAACTCCCTAAATCTCCCTTGCTGATCGTACTATAAGGATTCTACTTCCCTTGTAGTGTTGAAACTGCACATAGCTTTGGTGTTAGAAAGCTCTAGATTCAAATCCGGGTCCCATTGCTTATTAACCATAGGACTTGACGAGGCACTTGGATTACTTAAGCCTCAATATCTGTATCAGGAAAATGAGATTAATACTGAGATCCCTATCATAGAGTTAGCATGCGGGGTTCAATTATTTTTTGTCCCCCTCCTCCCCTCTCCTCTCTGCCAGCACGCCCCTCCCCATTTCCAAGGGCTCACTGGCTATTGGAGACTGGCTGGGTGTTTGGACAACATGACCTGCGCCACTGAAAATGTCCCGATGCCGCCTCTACCCAGGCTGCCACACTAAGCCATTCGGCCAACATTAATTCCCAGGTCGAGGTGTTTCCGCACAGGTCTAATGATGTCCCATCCTCTCCTCATCAGTCTTGTCCCCGTTTACATGGCCTCCCGAGGTACAGAGCTCACTTTCCTCCATGGGATCCTCCCTGCAAGTAAGTGCCTAACTCTTAGTAGTGTTCTCGCACGCGCTGAAGACTCATTGCCCCCACCTCCACGCTGTTCTCGTGATTACAAAATGTTTGATTGTGGAGCTCATCGAAATGCATTCATAATGCAACTGTATTTTTCGAAGTAAATTTCCACAGGAAATCAATATATCGGGAGTGCTGGTCCCCTGGGTTTACGATCGTTGGGCATTTTGGAGACTTTCTGGAGGATTTCTTTATCCTTGTGCCCAGAGCAGGGTGGGGGGACCCTAGGGGTGGCATGGGGTGCTGGGGAGGTTGATGAGTCAGGAGATGGAACACCTGGGGTCTGGACCTGCAGTTCACAGAGGTGACCGTGTGGCCAGGAGCAGGTGTGCTGACAGGTGGTTCTTAAAACCATCTTCTTCCTCTAGCAGTGCCTTTCCGATGCCTCCTCAGTCTCCTGTCTTGTCCTCTCCTCTAGGCTTTTTCTTGTGCCCTCATCTCTTCTCTTTCCACTCCCTGGGTTAGGTCCTCCACTCTCATGGCTCCCAAGGCCACCCCTCTGAGAATGGCCCCTTAATCTCTACCTGCAGCTGAAACTCTCAGCTTTATCCATCTGAATCTCTAACCTGACCTCCACGTGGACATCTCACAGGTTCCTCAAAATAGGGATGCTCAGAACTGAAGGCACAATCTCCCACGCAACCCACTGTCTCCTAGGTTGCCCATCACAGTTACTAGTCTCCATCCTCTCCTCGGGACCAAGAAGCCAGAAATCCTGGAAATGTCAAATCAGCCCCCTCTATCGCTGTCTATCCAACCCGTGCTGGACCGGAGCATGAGATACCTTGGTATCTGCCCACTGTGCTCCATGGGCATCGCCCTTCTTACTGCTTGCCTGGACCCTTGCAGTGCACTCTAATCGCCTCTACCCACTGCAGCTAGCTTTCCCCAGCTCCCACTCACTAGTAGTAAAACCCTGGATGATTAATGAGACTCTCCCTGCTTCTGTTAAATGAGAAGATTTAGAGAAGATGGTCTTATTAAGGCCCTATCAGTCTTAGTTCAATGATTGTCTTCCATTGCTCAAAACCCTGCAACAGAGCCTTGCCTCTGGGTACTTTCCTCTTCTCCAAATCACCCTCCCAACGATTTCCAGAGGGAACTTTCCACGACTGGAGGACGTCCTGTGATGCCCTCCAGGCCCGATTCCTGCAGGCTGCCCTTTCTGGCCTCAGCACCTCCCCACGTGCTTCTAGTTCAAGGTACACCTCAACGTTCAGCGCGTCCTCACACTCGCCAGGTGTTCTCATGCTTCCATGCTGCCTATTTTCTCTTCCAGCTGTTGAAATTTCTCTCCCCGCTCTCTCGCCTCCTCTTCTCCTCTCCTGAACCTTATCTTTTCTTTCCTGGGGTCTGTCTGGTGAACTCAGCCTTATTACTCAAGGTCCGCCTCAAGCCTTGCTCTTTGCCCTAGAGATGCACCAATGGCATTCGCACGTCTTCCCCCATTTACACATCTGCCTCCCCACTTACACACGTGCCTTCCATTTACACATCTGCCTCCCCACTGGATTCTGAACTCCTTAAAGGCCCAAATATTGCATTCCCAGAGCCTAGTGGGATGATGGCAAACAAAACACTGATTTGATAATTGCATTGTGATTGAATGGCTCCGCAAGTCCATGAAATAACATCCAATCTCCTTATTTTGGCATTTAAGACTCTTTCCATTCCAGACTCATCTACTGTTGGCTGTTTGCCTTGAAGCAACTTAAGTCAGCTGTGCCATTCACCCTTTCATCATCATCCCCTAAACACACCCATCACCACAGTGGGACCTTCTGCTCTCCAACCTCTACACCCTCTCCTGTCTATACCTTATCTGTTGTTTGCGGCCCAGTGAAATGTCACTTCTTCCTTTTCATTATTCTTAAGCCAGGAGTGACCTCCTCTTCCCAGGAGTTCCACGTTTATGGTTCTTAGTATTTGGGGACTTGTAATAAAGTGATGAGGTCACTTCAATTCATCTGTTAATCACTTGCTCTTCAGGACACTCTGAGCACGTCCAGGGTCTCCATCAAAGTTACACTTATAGTGCACACCGAGGGTGTGTTCAACACCCTCCCAGTGAGTGTCCATGAGCAACTATAAATTCATTCATCTCCATACCTCCATGCCCACATCAGTTCCCTAGTGGAGACCACCCCATCTCTTTCCTGGACTGTGGCAATAGCCTCTTAACTGGTATTCTTTTTTTTAAAAAAATTAATTAATTAATTAATTAATTTTTGGCTGCGTTGGGTCTTCGTTACTCTGTGAGGGCTTTCTCTAGTTGCAGCAAGCGGGGGCCACTCTTCATCGCGGTGCGCGGGCCTCTCACTATCTCGGCCCCTCCTGTTGCGGAGCACAGGCTCCAGACGCGCAGGCTCAGCGGCCATGGCTCACGGGCCCAGCCGCTCCGCGGCATGTGGGATCTTCCCTGACCAGGGCACGAACCCGTGTCCCCTGCATCGGCAGGCGGACTCTCAACCACTGCGCCACCAGGGAAGTCCCATAAATTCATTTTATTGCATCTTCAGGACAGCCCTATGAGGCAAGGATCATCCTTCCATTTTTTCAGAAAAGGCTCAAGAAAATTTAGCAGCTCAAGAAAGTTTGTTCAGCTGGTCAGCAGCCAGGCCAGACTTCAGATACTTGGTCCGGGTCCTTCCCATTCCTGTATCACCTCTAGATTCCGAGGCTGTGGAGGAGGAAAGGCACCCATGCTGGGCAGATATGGGGACCAGAAACGCCAGGGCATCCCTGATGATGTGGCCATGGTCTGCATTCCTAGGCTCCTGGCTGGTCTCCACCGTAATTAGGATCTGCTGTGTGCTGCTCGGCTGGGGTGGGAGGGCAGCTCAAAAGGCCACCTCTGCAGACAGTGCTTTTGGCTACAGAGTGCGCTTACCTCTTGTCTTAACAGTATTCAAACCCGTTGCTCTCAGAGCCAGCACCTGGCTGCACAATTTGGAAGAAGCGCCACAGGCACTAAGACCTCATTATGTAATTAGGTTTTTGGAAAATGCGCTATTCTTCAGCCACTGCAGAGGGCTTGATGCAGCCCGGGATCCGAGGGGATACCTGCGGTGTGTCTCTGTGGCTCATTGCTGCTGTTGCATGACGCTTGCCACAGAGCAAGAGTCTCCAGGGGGTCTCAGCCTCTGTGACAAGGAAAGAGGGCTTTCTTTTCCTTTACCTTCCAGGAGGGAACTCTCCCGAACAGTGTTAGGGAGAGTCTGGAGCAGTGATTGTAAATCTGAGTGCGCATCAGGATCGCTGGGAGGGTTCGTTAAGACACGATTGCAGGAAGAAGGGAGGGAGGGAGGAAGGAAGGAAGGAAGGAGGGAAGGAAGGAAAGAAAGAAAGAAAGAAAGAAAGAAGATAAAATAAAATAAAGTAAGATAAAATAAAGTTATTAAAATAAAAAATAATTATTAAGAAAAAAAAATTTTTAAAGAAACTAAAACAAAAAAACGGACGGATAGAATCCTAGGACAAATGGTGGAAGCAAAGCTATACACCCCCAGGGTTTCATTGGTTTGGGGTGGGGCCTGAGAACTTGCATTTCTAACAAGTTCCCAGGTGATGCTGTTACTGCTAACCTGGGAACTGCCCCAGGAGAACCACTGTGTAGAGTGAATGAAGAGAGGCACCCCATCCCCAGCCTCCTTGGGAAGACCCCCTACCAGTCCCCACAATCAGAGCTGGGCTCCTCCCACTCCACATGTGCACAGGGTCACTTGAGCTTCACGCTTTAGTGAGGGAGGGGGGACAGGAGTGGTTATTCTGGTTTTGGGGATTAGGAGGCTGAGGCCCAAGTTCCCATGATTTGGAAATAGCTGAGCAGGGTCTGAAACCGAAGACTTCTGTTGCCCAAGGCTTCAATTTGCATGGATAGACCTTCAGCAGTTGGTTACTTCCTTTAGCTCAGGGGAGGGGGCAATACCAGCCAGGTATCACAATCCACGTTCTCTTCTTCCTGGGCCTCCAGCTGGACCACCTCTCCTACCTTCCTTCTAGCCGGCTAAGGCCATTCACCAACTTCTCTGCAGAGAGGTGGAGAGTGATGCACACCGCTTCCAGGCCAGCCCGCTGTAAACCTCCCACAGGCTCTGCTCGTAATGTTTATTCTGCCCCCTACTTACGGCTGTCAACTACCAGGGTGACTTTGGAACCCATGAGAACCCGGGGCCCTGAATATATGTGTGCAGGAGAGGCACCCATGAGTTGAATAGCTATCCAGAACTCTATGTAATAAACTTCTATTGTATTAAGCCATTAAAATTTGGGGGTCCATTTGTTTCGGCTGCGTAAACTGCCTTAATTAACATGATTGATTTTCTCATAGTATGATCTTAGGACTGCTTGCACCAGAATCACTGGCTTTCTAAAAATGCAGGTTTCTATCCATCTCGACTAAAATGGATTCCTGGGCTGCAGAGTCTGGCAATCGGAAGTAAGTCAGAAAGAGAAAAACAAATACCGTATGCTAACACATATATATGGAATCTAGAAAAAAAAAATGGTTCTGAAGAACCTAGGGGCAGGACAGGAATAAAGACGCAGACCTACTAGAGAATGGACTTGAGGACACGGGGAGGGGGAAGGGTAAGCTGGGACGAAGTGAGAGAGTGGCATGGACATATATACACTACCAAATGTAAAATAGATAGCTAGTGGGAAGCAGCCGCATAGCACAGGGAGATCAGCTCGGTGCTTTGTGTCCACCTAGAGGGGTGGGTTAGGGAGGATGGGAGGGAGACGCAAGAGGGAGGAGATATGGAGATATATGTTTATGTATAGCTGATTCACTTTGTTATACAGCAGAAACTAACACACCATTGTAAAGCAATTATACTCCAAGAAAGATGTTAAAAAAGAAAAAAAGTATCCCAGGTAGTCCTTATGCACACTAAACCTCGACAATTGTATTCTAGATCTGGGGCTGGCAAACTACGCTGCTTTTATATAGCCCGGGAGCTACGAATGGGGTTTACAGAAGCAGAATAATGGAATAATATTTTGTAATGTGTGAAAAGCTTTATTGGAACACAGCCATGTCCATCTGTTTACATTCTGTCTTTGGCTGCTTTTGTGCTCCAAGGGCAGCTTGAGTAGTTGCAGCAGGGACCATATGGCGCACAGGGTCTAAAATATTTATTACCTGGACTTTTACAGGAAAAGTTTGCTGATCCCTTGTTCTAGATCCTAAAACTCTACTTTGTTTTTTTTTGTTTGTTTGTTTTTTTGCGGTACGCAGGCCTCTCACTGTTGTGGCCTCTCCTGTTGTGGAGCACAGGCTCCAGACACGCAGGCTCAGTGGCCATGGCTCACGGGCCCAGCCGCTCCGTGGCATGTGGTATCTTCCCGGACTGGGGCACCAACCCGCGTCCCCTGCATCGGCAGGCAGACTCTCAACCACTGCGCCACCAGGGAAGCTCCCTAAAACTCTACTTTAGAAGATGAATGGTAACTTGTACCTAGTCATCATGAGCTATGAACTTACAGTCCCTTGGGGTATGAACAAATGAGAACAAATGTTATCAGGCACTCATTCATTTATTTATTCTTTCTTTGGGTAAACATTTGTTGGATGCTCTTGAAGTGCTAGGTATTGAGATCTGAAAGAGAACATGATGGGTGAGTAATACATAAGCTTGGCAATTATGTTTTTTTCCATGACAGTGAAGCTCATTATAAAATGAAAGGCTAAATATTAACTAATCTCTAATTACTGTATAACAATGTTACATGTTATTGCGCAGGGATTTTTGTAGAAGCCATTAATAGAAAAGGTTCATACTTGGAGATAAGTGCACTTACTGAAGATCATTCATTTTACAGGAATAGAAAACAATGAATACTGAACAGGAAGCAACTGCAGTCAGAGTCAGAGAACTCCGTATTTTCTTTTCCAAAACAGAACAATGTGAACCAGTAGGAGAGGCAAAAGTGTCTTGAGGGAAAATACCTAACAGCAGCAGTGGAAGAAGAAGAAAGTCTGGAACGCCTAGAAGCCACATTGGGAAGAGAGATGTGATCAGGGTATATTTGACCAGTATTGCCCTTGCCACCTGGCAAGCTCAACAGCAAGAGGAGAGCAGGTGGGCCAGCCAGAGAGGACTGAATCGAATTCACGCGATGCCAAGGGCAGGGCAGGGAGCAAAGCTAACTCCAAGCTGATCCGAACTGAAATTAATTAACTGAAATTAATCCGAACTGAGGAGTCTGGGATTGGAGTGTACGTAAGTTGGAAGGGGTTTCTAGGCAGTACCGATTCTTTGTATCAGGTAGGGTTCAGGTTTTAGGTCAAGGAGGTACACCCAAGTCGATGAAAAGAGTTCCTGAATCAGGATCCCATTTTAGAAGAAAGTCAGATGAAAACAAAGCATCGGTGTCATACCACTGCCACTTACCTAGTCTATTTTTCAAGGCTAAGCCCTAGTTCTGGTGGAGGTAGCTAAAAGTCAAGGGCAGAACTAGGGCAGAAGTTCAGACAAGCAGTAGAGACCAAGTAGGGAGGCTCAGGGCTCAAGAGAGCCTAGAACTTGACTCTCACCCATGCACCAAACACTGCTCCCCTGCAGTCCTGAGGTATAGCCGCCATCTGACAAAAGTTCTAGCCAAAAAGATGTAAGAGAAATCATTGCGGGAACCTGTAGAAAATCTCCTTAAAGAGAACTAACTTAAGGGGGTAGGACAACTTTTTGCCTTCCTTTCATTTTTACTGTCTCCCAGAATACAGATGTGATGGGAGGTGGAGCAGCAGCCATCTTGGGCCATGAAGTGACTTCGAGAATAGAAGAACAGTCCTGGATAGTGTTGCTAAAAAATAGGAATCTGGGTCTTTAAAAACCCTGGAGCAACCACATCAGACTTAGGATTGTCTATCTCAACTTCTTTTATGTTAGATAAAAATAACGTTTTATCTTGCTTAAGCCAGTTATTTGGTTTTTCCATCATATGATGCCAAACTTACTCCTAACGGACACTTCCCTCCCACACAGGAGCATTTCCCAACGTGCGGTTTATGTGTCACAGATAGTACACAAGACACTTTTAGAAAGTATGAACTCAGACAAGCATGGGTCTATGATTATGTATTTATTTTAATATATACTAGAGAAAATGGAGCCCATACTTCAAATTTGTGATTTCATGGATAAGACTCAGGTTGCTATTTACATTTAAAAAGTAAGTCAATTTAAATTAAATGGCTGAACAAATACTAGAACAACCAGCCTGCAGGAATGGTAACAATCATGTAGGTAGAATTTGAATAACTGAATGTTTGCAAACAGTGCCACGGGGAATGGTGCTGAAACTGGACCCGTCTCGTTTGGGCAAGACAGCGATCACCTGGCCCCCAGCAGATGCTCAATAAGTGTATGTGGAATGAATGACAACATACACCACTGTCTCCCTGAATGAGCTCCGGCTTTTCCCAGCACACCCTTTGCCTCTTGTGTAGCCCACCCTTTCACCCCCCAGATAACAGACCATAAGCACTTTCCTTGTCTGCTTTTCCCAATCTTCTAACATGTAATTTCCTTTGTCAAAGCACAAGGAGGTACTCCGCTCTTAGGGATTTTATTTTTCAGGTTTTATTAACTGGAGCTTTTAGCCTCGGCCATTTTACAATTCTGCGTTGATCTCTTTTCTTAACCAGCTCACTGGTTGGGCCCCATTTCGTGTGGTTGAAATAAAAGGAAACTGCCTCCCATACAGAAGATATATTGTTGCTTGTTGCTCTTGTGCATAAATATATTTATCACCTGTGGCCTGACGGAAGCCTAAGCAGAACCTGTCTCCCGGGCAAGGGAGGAAAGAGGAATTCCTTCGCTTTCAGCCAACTCAGCTCAGCTCACGCCTCTCGCTATAGATACCTCCCTCAGTCCCCACACTGCCCGAAGCCCAGCAAAAGAACAGCAGCAACGTCCTGGGTGTGCAGACCTCCTTAAGGGTTTCAGAGTACCTTCCGATCTCTCACCTGAGTCTGCTTGCACAAGGACACCTGGGATGCTTGTTTGTCCTCAGCCCCGCAGGCTTAGGAGGGATGGCTATGGTCTCATGCTCACTAGCTGTGGCAAAAATCTGGAAAAGCCTGGGAGGCACGTATAGATAAGGAGGCTTCAGCCTGGAAAGGAGGATAAACGGAATCTGCAAGGAGAGGTACAGACTATCTACACTGAGATGAACCACGGCATTATGAGAATTGGGCTGAGAGAGCAAATGGGAAGCCCCTATGGGGGTGGAGCGGGGGATGGTGGTGAGAGAGAGAGAGGAATGGTGTAAAGTGCGACACAAAGGTCCTGGGTGGGAAAGCTGAGATCACTGAGAACCAGCTGGAGCAGGGCGAGGACAGGGACTTGTACAGGGTGGACCTGACGGTGACCCGTGGGGAAGTCGTAAGCAACTAGCTTTCTGCATCTGTAACCTCAGGTCAGTTCCGTTGGCACACAGAGGTGGGAGACATTAACAAGAGCTTCAGAAGTCTGGTTTTCAGTTGTTGGAATCTGTCAGTAGGACCTCTGCTGGTGGTAACTGCCCTGTTTGTAATAATATTCATGCAGACATAATATCGTCTCTGAGCCTCATGGCAACCACTGTGCAAGCGGGTCCAGGATGATGCTCCCATTTTACAGGTGAAGTAACTGAGGTTCAAAGAGTCTCACCCAAGGGTGTACTGTTGATGAGTAGCAGAATCTAGTCCAGATGGCAAGTCTCCATTCCCCCGATCCGGGGCCCTTTCCATCACCCCAGTGTCCCTGCAACCTGTGACTTGCAAAATAAGGTGTCTGGAACAGTTTCTGGACAATAGAAGGTGCTTGAAGGTATATGCCGATAAGCTGATTGAATTGTGACCTTGCTAAAGGGATTATATTCCTTCCCTCCTCACTCCTGGCCCCTCAGCTTTCCTCTGTGTGGCTGGCATCTCCAGAGGGTCTACGTCTATTTGAGTCTTCTCCTTGACCTTCACCTGGCTCTATGGTCTCTCCAATTACTTCTCCTCTTCCTCTTCCAAAGAAATCTCATGAAGAGCAGGGTTTGGGGGTTGGCTGTAGATCTGTTATGTGTTATATTCCACAGAGTAGAACTAGTTGAGAGTGGTGAACACTTATCTTTTCTTCCACTCTTTTTTTCCCACACATAGGCTGAGTGCCAGGCTCTGTGGAAGAAGCACTAGGAGATAGGAACAGCTACTGTGGAGGACAAGCCTAGTAGATTCTCAACCTTGTATAGGCTCCGGATGCCTTGGAGAAACTGATGAAGGATCTACCTCTCTCCTCTCAAAATGCACATCTTCCCATTCAATCAAAGTTTTGCATGAAATGACAAGGATTCTTGAATCCTCCGTAGTCTACCTGTAAATGCTCTAGTGGTCCAGGGACCTGTAGTTAAAGATATTGGTGATGGGAGCTATGGATGAGCAAATAGGCTCTGACATGTCATGTGATCAGGTGGAGAGGAAAACAAGGCAGGAGCTGGAAGGGTGTCTAGATTATGCCAGCTGGACACCAGAGGGACAGGGCTATGGGGCAAGCTTGGGGTGATGTGGGAGAATATGGCCTGGAGGAGGAAGGCCAGGGGTCAACTCAGGTCAAGCATGAAACTGAGTGCGACCCTGTGGGGCTCCTGGGCATGGAAACCTTTCTGTCCCCCATTTCTTGTTTGTAGGGAATAGACCCCAGCCTCCATGACCTTCACTGAGTTCCAAAGGGCAGATTTGAACAGTTGCTAATCAGGGAACGGAGGGGTTGCAGAGACAAGGGAGGAGCAGCTAAGAAACAATAGTGCAAACTTGGGGCAGGGTCCTGGTTCCACCTCAAGGGATACACACCTTTGAGCTCTTTGCAGAACTAAACTCTCACTCCCCCAAAATGGAAGATGTTAGCATTCTTCATTCCGGAGAAGATCACAGTTTGATAACATCAAGAAGCTCATCAAGGGACAACCTGAGGCCAGATTAAAGGAACCAGAGAAGCTCATTATGAGGAGTCCACCGGAGGCCAGATTAAAGGAGCCCTGCACACACCTTGATCCTTATCAGCACCACCCCCCGCCCCGCCCCTGCCCTTGAACCATTGCTATAAAACTCCTCACCAAATCCTCCCAGGGTGAGACACACAGTTTTGAGGGCATTAGCCTGCTGTGTCCCCCTTTGCCTCGCAAAGCAATAATGCTATTCTTTTCTATTTCACCCGAAACCTTGTCTCCGAGATTCAATTCAGCACTTGGTGCACACAGGCCGAGTTTTGGGCATCAAGCATAGACATTGCAGGTAAGAAAGCACTTGATCTTGGGAGTGTAGTTCTTCCCTCTGAAATGGCAATGCTAACACTCCTCTTGGGGTTGTTGGAAGGCTGAAAAGATGACAGATGGGAGGGCCCTATCCCATGTCTGTCTCCACTGGATCTTTGTGCTCCTCTGGGACAGGGACCTTGCCTGTTATCACCGCATCCCTAGCATTCATTGTGCCTGACACAGAGCAGGCTCCCCTTAAACGCATTTGAATAACAGTCACCAGAGTTGGCACTGTCTGAGTATCTACTGAATAAATTAAGGAAGGGAGGGAGGGAGGTGGTGGCGGGAGGAACTGGCTTGATATTCTCCCAAGGGGGTGACATATCAGTGTCGGAATTGCCTACCTTACCTAAATAGATGTCTTCCTAAAACCGTATCTGTGTGTAAATTGAAGTCTGACAAGAAAAATCCTATTCCCCTAATGACTTTGATAATTTCAGAGATGCTTTCCTTCCATTTCCTCTTGATTTAAAATGGGCAGTTGCCTAACATATTGGTCCCTAAAGCATTTTTCCCTATAAAGGAAGAAATCCTCAGAAAATCAGCTCTTAAATGCACCAATAATGATGGGGAGGGGAAAAAAAAGATCACTGGTAAACCTTTGCATTTCAAGAGACTCTGTCATTTCCCAAGCAGAGATCCTTCAAATATCTCAAGGGACTCACCCTTAGAGCCTCAGACAGGGGGAGGGGCAGAAGAGAGCCTGCATCCAGGCTCCTGAATTGTAATGCTCATTTTATAGTTAAGGAAAGCACAGCCTAAAAAGATGAAGTGACCTGCCCAAGTTCACACGCAAGTTCATTGTGGAGTCAAAGGCAGTGACCTTTCCATTGGCTGCCATAAATAAGTGCTCAAGGAAAAAAGTGGGGTAACTTATAATGTACAAAATCCTCCTCTCTGCTCCCCACCCCTTTCCAAGCTGTGCTGTGAGGCAGTGTTTGCAGATGAAGGATGGCAGCAGCTGGACACACTTGGGTCAAAAATCCCAGCCCTGCATTCCAAGCTGTGAGGCCTTTACCACGAACCACCCATGCCCGTGTGTGTCACGCCACCTGCCCCCACCCTGGGTCTGTCTGGTCTCCACTTGTAGGTCACTTGGGCCCTGCTCCTGGGGCTGAGTGTTGGGAAATGAGAAGAATCTAGAGAAAAGTTGCCACGGCAACAGGGGAGCAGTGGCTGCTGCTGTGGAAGGTGATCTATGGCTTTGTACATGTCAGAGAGTTTGCTTCCCATCTGAGCCCTCCAAGCTTCTGGGCACGTGTTGGGGGAATGCTAATGCCACTCCGCCCCTTCTCTCACTCTTTTGGGGCAGCCACATGGGCTTCGGCACCACCCGACATCAGCCTCCCTTAGCCAGTGGCTGGAGACAGTCTGGGTAGCTGCCTCTTTCTTTGCTGGATAGCAGTTACATCACATCTCAGAGCTGGAAGTAGCTGCAGAGATCTTTTGGGTGCAGAACTCTCATTTGACATGTAGGGAAACTGAGGCCCTGAGAAGGACAGTGACTTGTTGAAAAACACACTGTAAACATGAGTGTCTTATTCTGTGTGGGCTGCCCTAACAAAATACCATAGATTGGGCGGCTTAAACAGCTGACATTTGTTCTTACACTTTTGCAGTCTGGGGATTCCAAGATCAAGGTCCCAGCAGATTTGATTCCTGGTGGGGGTCTCTTCCTGCTTGCAGACGCTGGCCACCTTCTCTCTGTGTCCTCACATGACCTCTCCTCAGTGCATGGACATGGAGACGGAGTGGGGTCTCCTGTGTCTCTTCATATAAGGGCACTAATCCTATCATGAGAACCCCACCCTCATGACCTCATCTAACCCAAATTACCGGCCAAAGGCCCATCTCCAAATACCATAACACTGGGGGCTAGGGCTTCGATATATGCATCTTGGGGTGGGGGACACAAACATTCAGTCCATAAGAATGGACAGTGCTTTTTCTGCATTACCATATTGCTTCTCTGATGCAAGTCAGAAGGGCTATTTAGAGGCCAGTTAACATAACTGAGTGACCTTGGCCAAGTCAATTCTCACTGGGCCTCAGTTTCCCATTCTGATAAAGGAGGGATTGGACTTAATGATTTATGATTCTCTGCTTCGTTTACAGAAATGACATAACCTTTTTGATGACTCAAAAATAGGTCAAAATGAGACTCCCAGACCAAATCCTATGATTCCACTAATTTTTCTTGGTGTCTATATAGAAGTAATGTCAGTTTTCAGAAAACCATCAATGGCTTAGCCATAAAGATTCCCTTGTTATAGTGTCTAAATACCATTACAGCCCTCATACAAGTTATTCTGCCTCCAGCCCAGCTCCCCAGTCAAACATCTAGTCTTATCTTCCTAGAACCCACATGTGGCCAGGCCATCCTCCTCCCCTCTGAGCATGGATATGAGGCCCTTCCTCAATGCAGCATCACGCCACCTCCTTTGTCATCACTCCTCTGCTTCCTTGTGACCATGATGTTTCTTGAACATGCTTGGATATCTCCAACTTCGTACATATGGATCCCTCCACTTTTGTTCACCCCACTTGTCCTAATTCCCACTCATTCTTCAAGATCCAGTGTGGGTATGTCCCTGACACTCTGAGGTCACCTCTGTGCTCTCTCAGCACTTAGAGATTCTCTCTTATAGGAGCTCTTTTCACACTGCATAATTATTGTTTATTATCCTCCTTCAACACTAGGATAGAGACTCCTAGGGTGGGAATGGGGTCTTGTTTTCTATTGACGCCCTCGTGTCTCCTGTGAAACCTGACGCTGAGTAGGTACTCAGCTAGTGTTTGTTCAATGAACGAATAAATCTCACTTTCCAAGATTCAATCCATTACGGAGTTCTGGGGCGTTGTCTAAAAAATTTGCAAGTTCAGGTCTTGAGCTCTGATACTCACTGTGTTTACCAGCTTGTCAGTTCCTTTTATCAGAGGCCATCCCTGAGATGCTCACTGGTGTGAGAGTCAGAAGACCCTCAAATGAATCTTTATTCCTGTGGAAGTCACTTCTCTTTCCTGGCATTAGCTACAAAGAAGGGTTTGGGTATAGTGATCCCTAAAAAGTCTTTTATCTTTAATTCCCCATAATTCCAAGATATCTAATCAGCAGTCAACAGATAGCAAGTATAGTAACACATTAGAATGGGAAGAAGAAAAAATATTCTTGATTTAAGGTTTAACTGGGGCTGAATCTTGGGAACAAGGGCGGTGACATGGTAGGCCTCACCTAGAGGGGCCCCAAACAACTGTCAAGCTGAGCAGGAGGGAGTAGGTAGAGAGACCACAGGTCAGGTTCAGGTTGGTGATCTAAGGCAGGTTGGAGCAGGCAGGTGGGGCCAGAGGTCAAGGTCAATCACTAGGTTGGCAAGGCTGATCCAAGAGCAGATACTGTCAGCTTCTTGCTCATCGACTCTCCTGTGATGGTATGGGGGATGTCAAAGGCCAGCAGCTGAGCTCTGCTCTTGACTTGAAGAACAACTTCATCATTTACTCATAGAGGTTACCTTAGTGACTGTCAACTCACTGACTTTACCTGAATGAAATCCCAAGTTTTAAGCTAGTTTCATGACTATAATTCTGGAGAAAGACCAAATTTTTCAGTACAGATTTAAGGCTCGTCAACTATCCCTTTCTTTCCAGCCTCATCTCCTTCCCCTTGCATTCCCTCCCCCACATCCTCTCCAGATACTCTAAGTTCTTCTCGCTTTTTTGGACATACCATACTCTCCCATGCCTCGCTACCTGTACAATGTTCTCCCCTTCCTTCTCCTTTCATATTCTCATGGCCAACTCTTATTCGTGACTCAAAACTCAGGCATCACCTCCAGGAAGTCTTCTTTGATTCTTCTTCCCTCAAATCTAGATCAGGGAGCCTATCATATGCTCTCATAGCTCCCAGTTTTCTCCCTGGTAACACCCATTAAAATGTCTCATTTCATTGCTTTCCCACTGGGAACATGAGTTCCTTGAGGGCAACGACTCTTATCTGTTTAACTTCAGTGCAATAATCAATGCAAATCTTTTTGAGTGAATAAATGGAGGACAAATTAAAAATGGAATGTAATTTTCAAGGTCCAACTATAATACTTCTATCAGCACAGGACAAGAATGCAATTGGGCTGTAAGTCCTTGAGAACCTTGTACACTACATTAATGAATAATAATGAAAAATGTTTGCAATTAGCATACTCTTAGTTAGGTGGCAAATGCTGTGGGGGGCAAATATGTTCACTTTCAGTGTTTTATGGACTAATTATTTGCCGTGCGTACACAATTTAGCCAACATTGTGCATGTCCTGTGTACTGGATGCTATGGGAAATACTAGAACTCAGATGGCCTTAGGGTCTCCACCAGGCCCTTCTGATTTAGCATCTTTACATGGTAATGGAGTGTGAAAAGAGACCTTTTGCTATTTTGTAGTGAGTCTGTGTGTTCCTTCATGCTGGAGTTTCCTTCAGGGAATTCTACATATTAGGAGATACATTCTTCAGTTCTGTTGAGCAGCAAGGATGCCAGAGGCTCAAAGGCAGGTGTGAAGAGCATGGTGGGGAAGATGTACAGAGGGTGAAAGTGCATAATAAACAGGATAAACTTTACAAAGTCCCTTGAGGAATATGCTGGTATGAAGAGCACATTTGTTCAAGTGCTGGTGGCACTACCCCTCTGGCATTTCACTTCTCCCTTGAGGTTCTCCCACTTTGATCCTTCCACTGCCTCTCTCTGTAAAAGAATCTTACCGAAGCAAAATACAACATGCTCCAGGGCTGAGCTGGGACAAGCTTTCCAGAGAGAGTTAGGGTGGGAGAAGCAACTGCACCTTGGCTGCCCTGAGTGTGCCACCCCTTCAGGGGGTTCAGGCTGATACTTGCTCTCCTTCATGCCTGTCATCAGGGGACCCTGCTCCCCCTTGTCTCTGACTCAGCTGTGAGCAAAATCAGAGCCTTCCTTTGGTTTTTCTCAGCATCACTGACGTGGGCTGTTTTCAGGAAGATCTTTACCAAAAATGAAGGGAAATTGACAAAGATGAGACTACTAGCATTGCTCACCACCACAAAACAAAACAATAACATAGCTGAGATAGAAGAGTGCAGAACTCCCATCCACTATAGCTAGAGCCCTGGAAATTGCTTCATTCTTCTCCAAAGGAATATGCCAAGTACCCCTTCATCTAATCATTGGGTATTCTTTCTTCTAGCTCCATCATTTCAAGGGGACACCCAGTGTCTGTGCTTTTATGTTTTCACCCAAACTGACCATTGTAGCATAAGGTACCATAGAGAAGGGACGTTGAACAGGGTGGCTGATTGTATCCTCTGAGATGGCCTCAGAGATATGTATCCTATTCCAGATGCTCTTCTCACAATGTGACATGCATTGACTCTCCTCCATCAAGGAGTGAGATCTTCTTTGTTCCCTCTTTTTGAACCTGGTGGAGTCTTGAAACTGCCTTGATTAGTAGGACATGGTGGTAGCACATCACAAGGTATCTGAGCCTAGGTCATAAAAAGTGATATGGTTTCCACCTGGTGTCAACATGGACTTTGGGGGCCCTGAGCCAGCATGTAAGAAGGCTGGCTACCCTAAAGCTGCCATGTTGGAGAGACAACACAAAGAGGCCACACAGAAATGGAAAGAGATGCCCACAAAGCCCTAGCTGCTGCCAGCTGTTTGAGTCTTCCCAGCACCAACCACAGTGAATGAACCTTCAGATGATTCTGAAGCCCTGGAGGCTTCCAACTGACGGCCCAGACATCAAGGATCAGAGACAAGCCTTTCCTGCTGTGCCCTGTTTGAATTCCCAACCTCCCAGATCCAAAAGCATAAGGTTGTTTTATGCCCACTAGGTTATGGGGCAATTTGTCACACAGCATTAGATAATCAGAGCAAATCAGGAGCGTGCTTTTCACAGCCTTGGTCCTAAGCTGCTTGTCCATCACTTCATCACTGCCTACTTTCCATCTTGCAGTTGACCCTTGGCACCTTTCATCTCTTGATTCCTCCCCCATTTAAGGGTTCATCATGCCCCTTTATTCAGATGTTGCTTTTTTTTTTTGCCACCGTCTTTACTTTTCCTCACTGGTGATAGAGCTTCTTCTTGGGCTTCTCCTGGTTTCTTCCTCTGCCCTCTATTTCCTCCATCTTAGCTCTGGATCCTCTGCCATGGCACAAAATTTCCACAGGAGGTCTTGGGTACAGAACTGGCTATGAGGCACCGGACAATCTGGGAAGGCAATGTTCTTTCTGGTCATCTTAGCAGCTCAGGTTGCTATAACAAAACATCATAGATTGGGTGGTCTATATAAATAAACAGCATTTATTTCTCACAGTTCTGAAAGTTGTGAAGTCTAAGATCAATACGCTGGCAGATTTGGTTCCTGATGAGGGCTCTCTTCCTGGCTTGCAGACGGCTGCCTTCTAGCTGTCCTCATATGATGGAGACAGAGTGAGTTCTGGTCTCTTCCTCTTCTTATAAGGACATTAATCCCATCATGGTGGCCCCCCACTCATCACTTTGTCTAAACCTACTACCCCTCCCAAAGGCCCCACCTCCAAACACCTTGGGGGTTAAGGTACATAAATTTTGGGGGGACATAGTCAGTCCATAATATTCCACCTCTGACTTCCCCCAATTCACGTCCTTCCCACGAGGAAAATACATTCATTCCATTCCAACAGCCCCCAAAAGTCTTAACTCATTCCTGCCTCAAATGTGGAGTCTAATCTAAATATCACCTAAACGTCCTTTTCATCCTGAGGTAAAATTCCTCCCCAGCTATGAACGTGTGAATTCTGATAAGATATGTGCTTCCAAAATACAAGGGTGGGCAGGCATAGGATAGACATTCCTGTTCCAAAACGGAGAAATCAGAGAGAAGAAAGAGGTGATGGGTCCAAGCAAGTTCGAAACATAGCAAGGCAAATACCATTAGATCTTAAGGCTTGAGAATAACGCCCTCTGGCTCAATGCTCTGCCTTCCAGACCCATTAGGGCAGGGGTCCTGCTTTTCAGACCCACTGGGATGGTGGTCCAGCCCCTGTGGCTCTGCCAGGTTGGGACTATACACGAAGACCCGAGGGTGTGGGTTCTTCTCTTAAGGTCCTGGGCAGCCAGTCTGCCCGACTGAAAGCAAGGCAGTGCGCTCCCTCCATCCCCTTCACCCCCATTTGAGACTCAGGAGGCAGGCCTGATGATCTCTGAATGGGCTTTGGGGTCCTCCTTCCCTTGTCTTGAAGAATAATACACATCTGCTGCTAAATGGCTCTACGGTCTGGTCCTAAAAGAGTTAAGAAGCCAGATAGTTTTCCTTCATTTCTTCTCATTTCTACCCCCTCCAGTCAACCTGGCGGTGCTTCTGCTGGGGTGGCCGATTAAGTTCTTGGTTCACGTCCATACTAATCTTGTCAAATGGCTGTTTGGCCCCATTCTTAGTCCTCTCTCCTGAACATGACTTCTCATTTTTTTGCACTATGGGTAGGCTGAGAATTCTCCAAATCTTTAAGTTCCGGTTCTTTTTTGTTTAACAATTCCTCCTTCAACTTGTGTCTCTCTTCTCACATTGTACTATAAACAGTAAGGAGGAACTAAGCCGCTCCTTCAATACTCTGCTTAGAAATCTCCTCAGCTAACTCTCCAGTTTCATAGCCCACAAGTTCTACTTTCCACGAAACACTAGAACATGAACACAATTCAGCCAAGTTCTTTGCCACTCTGTAACAAGGATCACCTTCTCTCCGTGGTCCAACAGCACACTCCTCATTCCTGTCTGAGACTTCACGAGAATGGCCTTGACTGTCCACATGTCTACCAGTATTTTGTTTATGAGTATTTGTGTATTCTCCAAGAAGGTGGAAGCTTTCTCTCCAGCTCTCCTCTTTTCTTTCTGAGCCCTCATCAGAATCACCTTTGAAGTCAAAGGTAATCTTGGCTCACAGTAATCTTGGCTTTTTCTTTTGAGAGCATACCTCAAAACTCTCCTTGCCACTTACCCAGTTCCAAAGCCACTTCAATGTTTTTAGGTATTTGTTACAATAGCACCCCACTTCTTGGTGCCAATTTCTATCTTAGTCGGCTTGGGTTGCTGTAATAAAATACCATAGGACGCTTGGTTTTAAAAACCAAGACATACACTTCTCACAGTTCTGAGGACTAGAAATGTGGAACAGGATGCCAGCATGATTGGGTCCTGGTGAGTACCCTTCCTGGCTTGCCGACGGCTGCCTTCTCACTGTGTCCTCACGGGGCAGAGAGAGCAGGCTCTGGTCTCCTTTTCTTATAAGGACACACATTCCATCCTAATGACCTTATCTAAACATAATCCTCCACAAAGGCCTCATCTTCAAGTACCATCAAAGAAGGGCTTTGACAATATGAATTTTGGGGGTTCTTTCTTACAAATATTCTTTCTGTAACACTGGTGAACCTGATTGGGTAACACTCACCTAGACTTAAACTATCTGGACACAACCCCACAACCTTTTTCTTCTTCAGGGTTGTAGAAAGGGGACCAGAGGGGCAATGATAAAGGCCCTCTGCTTCCAAATGAAAACCACCATCCCTGGTGGTGAATAAAACACTGGAGCAAATGCAAAAAGACCCCAGAGGAACCAAAATATCACAGGCCAGTAAGTGTTCCAGCCAAAGATCCCAAATTGCTGAGAAGGGTTCCAGGAGGGTCAGCAAGAGTCTGCCACAGGCCCTCCTTTCCCAGGAGTGGGGGACCTGACACATGGAGGGCCAGGAAGTATTCAAAGCAGAGGATGTCTCTGGTACCTGAATCCACTTTGAGAATGAGCTAGATGCTTTGGGAAGATGATGGATGCGCCCGAGTCACTTAATTGGAAAGAATCCAGAGGTAGGAATAGACAATGTCAAGTCCTCGTGCTTCCCTTACTTGCTCTGTGTGACCACAGACAAGTCCCTTTACCTCCCTGAGGCTTCCTTTTTTATAAATGGGAGAAACTCCAGCCTGCTTTGTCTCGTCCTAGGGCTGTTGTGAGTATCGGATGACATAATTCACAGGATGACACTTTAATTGAACACAGCACATGCTCTGCATGTGCTGGACATGTCACTTGCGTTATGGCAATTATTCCTCATAAAAATCCTGCACTGTAGGGATCATCACCCCGTGCTACGGCTGAGGAAACAGAAGGCAGAGGGGCCACACAACTTGCCCAAGATCACACATTTAGTAAGAGGTAGAGCTTACATTCCAGCTCAGGTTTTCCCAGCACTGAGGCCAATATTCTTTCCATTAGAGTACAATTACTGCTATTGTTGTTGTTATTGATTTTATGTCTCTTCTGTGATCCATCTTGGGAGCATATTATTATGTACAAGGGACATGGGGGTACTCGGGCATCATGAAAATGTACCTGGCTGTCCACAGATTCCCTCAGTGTCAACCCCATGAGCCACATTCCAATTGAATTAATCAGATTTCTGCAGTGCTGTCTCCCAAGAAGGTCTAGATTACTAATACCAAGGTCCTGGTTGTATGCAGGACCAGGAATGACGGCACAATGATGCTGATGAGAACAGGACTATTTCCAGCCCCTGCTGATCGCATAATCAAGGCGAGACAGCACCCCCAGGACATGCACCTTGGAGACGGCTGATGGGAGGCTCAGTCCCTGCAACCTACAGGGGGCAAAAGAGGACGCCCACCATGCAGGCACATCTGGACTGGACCACCCTGCTGGACCAAAGTGAGCAGAATTTCAGCATCTTCTCCCACCCACAACGCTCCATAATTGCTTTTTCTGCCAAATAACCAAGCGCTCAGACAGGCAGCCCGGCAGCATTGGCAAAATGAGCCGCTAGGCATGCACGCCACACTCTGCTTTCCGAAAAATTAGCCTCAACGTGTGGATGCTGACGACAGAGAGTCCGTGTAAGAGAAGATAGAAATGCCAGCGCAAGGCCTCCATTAAGGACAGCTCTCCTGCCAGATGGAGGCTGGGGAGTGGGGAGCTCTGGTTCCTTAGCAGTCAAAAGCAAGGCAGGGAAATCTGTGGCAACGTGGATGCACCTAGAGATCATACTAAGCGAAGGAAGTCAGACAGAGAAAGACACGCGCCATGTGCTACCACCTACATGTGGAATCTAAAACATGACACAAATGAACTGACCTAAGAGACAGAAACAGACTCACAGACGTAGAGAACAGACTTGTGGCTGCCAAGCAGGAGAGGGGGGCGGCGGAGGGACGGACTGGGAGTTTGGGATTAGCAGATGCAAACTCTTATGTACACAATGGATACACAACAAAGTCCTACTGTATAGCACAGGGAACCATATTCAGTGTGATAAACCATAGTGGAAAAGAATATGAAAAAGAATATATTATATGTACGTATAACTGAGTCACTGTGCTGAACAGCAGAAATGAACACAACACTGTAAATCAACTAAACTTCAATAAAATGAATTTTTAAACAGTTTAAAATAAAAGTAAAACCAAGGCAGGGCAATGCCAGGCAAAGACCCCGGTCTGTCTCTGGAGGCAGGTTGGAGGGAGGGGTGTGAGAAATTCCACGTCTCCCAGCTGCAGTGAAGCTCAGAAAGTACACAGTAGATCCTGTGACTAGTGCTGGGAAATCCATCTCCAGGAACTGGTGGATTCCCAGAACCTCCTCTGGGATCCTCTTTTGAGCTCTTCATGGTAGAGCAGAAAAACAGGACTTGGGAGAACCTCCCAGCTCTGCTGTTTAGGAACCTGCCACTTAGGCAAGTTCTTGGCTGTGTGTGTGTGTGTGTGTGTGTGTGTGTGTGTGTGTGCACGCACGCATGTGCATGCAGAAAGCAAGCATTGCTCAATGCAAGAGGCTTCACAGGAAGAGGCCACACCATACACAGCACAGCAAACAACTAAAAAAATCCAACAAAAACAGTAGATGGCCTTTTTGAGGCTCGATGAGAATCTTATTAAATCCTTCCTTTCCTCCCCGACACTTGGTTCCCACATCTCGACCTGCCACTTACTCATCCGTGTGACGTGGCCGTTATTTTCTTTCCCTGCCCTCTGGTTTCGTCACTTGTTAAAATGGGCATCATCCTGTGTTCATCGGGGCCAGTGGAGGGAATCAAATGATGTGACGTGTGTGAAAAGCACTTGGCAACTATAAATACGCTTTAGGATTTGTTTTTGACAGGAAGAGAGTGAACACCAACGGTAGGGAAAAGCAAACTTCAAAGCAGTGTGTGTCTCCACTTCGTGAGAATGGGGTCTGGTGGGGCTGTAATGCTTAGAGATCGCACTTTAGCACCCTGGGGGAATGGTTCCAGAACCTCTGAAATGAATGGGAAATTGAAAAGAGAAAACTAAAGCGATGGTGCACGTTGAGTTGAGTGGGGAGCGGGGCAGATGCTGGGGAGGAGAGCAGAGCTGGGAGGAGATGTCTGTGTTCTCCCATGTGGAGGTGAGTGAGGGAGGAGAGGGAGACCATGTTACTGGGAGCCTGGAGGTCCCAGACGGTAGAGAAGTGGGACCTGGCAAAACACTCATGGGAAGAAGTCTTCTGCCACCCCAAGCTGACCCTCTCTCTGCCTTGTCTTGAAGCTGAAGCCAAACCAGATGGGATGGGGTACGGGCTGAGCCAGCTCAGATGCTTCCTGCCTTCAGTAACCGTGGTTTGGAGAACCGTAGCAGGGCTGAGTGTGCGATGCGATCGGGCTGCTGGTGGTGGCCGTAAGTCCCACTGGTGCTGAGGAGGAATGAACGGTAGACAGCTGGTATTACTGGTGGAAGCACAGCGGGAATTCCCAGTGCAGGAAAGAGTCCTCTTTACTCTTTCTGCACTTGCCTTTGAACCTCACATCTTATTCAGGTGAGGGCCTGGGATCCGTCTCCATCGGTGGTACTCCTGGAGCTCTGAAGCCTAGGGACAGGGGCGGGGGTGGGAGTGAAGCTTCAAGGGCGGAGCTAAAGGAGCACCGACCATGAGCAAGTCTGGTTCATGGCAAGCTGGGAAAAGGGACCATAAGTCCCAAGATCCTGGGGCACTGATCTGAAATGGGGTCCACAGGGCATGTGGTAGAATTGGCCAGAAATGCAGAGGAATAATATTTCAGATGCTAGGAGAAAAGGAGGGTGGGTGGTGACAGGGCCCCTTTTCAGCACAGCAGTAAATGCAGAGGGGCTGACTGTGTGATCACATGGGCCTGTGAGCAGAGCCTCAGACCCAGAGTCCAGGGAACAGGGTCCCAGTCCCAACCTTCTGTATGGCCTCCAGGGGACCCTGAACCAATCTTTTTTTTTTTTTTTTTTTTTTTTTTTGCGGTATGCAGGCCTCTCACTGTTGTGGCCTCTCCCGTTGCGGATCACAGGCTCCAGATGCGCAGGGTCAGCGGCCACGGCTCACGGGCCCAGCCGCTCCGCGGCATGTGGGATCCTCCCGGACCGGGGCATGAACCCGCGTCCCCTGCATCGGCAGGCGGACTCTCAACAACTGCGCCACCAGGGAAGTCCTGAACCAATCTCAGACTGATAGAGAAAGAGTCTCCCAATGGTTAAGCACCTTCTGTATGCTTGACAGGGCCCTGAGCACTTTTATACAGAGATCATATCCCTTACTTTGAACCCAAGCCCCAAGAAGTACGAGACACTACCTCTATTTGACAGATGAGGAAACTGAAGCCCAGAGAGGTTGGGACTCTTGGAGATTCTGCCTCAACCAAATCTCTACCGGGTGCAAGAATCTCTATTCTAAGAAATGTTTATGCTCCTTAGGCAATTCTGAGCCTAGGCCACTCATTATTTATTTATTCACCTTTATTCAATGGATATTATTGAAAGTCTCTCATGTTATAGGTATAATTGAGATTATAGATATGACACAGTGACCAAAACAGCCCCTATGGAGTTTGTGTTCTACAGAAGGAAGGCACATAATGAAGAAACAGGTAAGTAAACATATAGAATGTCAGATGATGATAAGTACTGTATTGAAAAATAAGGCAAGCTAAGGGGACAGAGTGCCATGATTGGGATGTGTGCGCTTTGACGGAGGTTGCTCAGGTGAGGCCCCACTGGCAAGGGGTTCTCTGAGCAGAGAACCTGGAGGAAAAACAGGGTGTGAGCCATGTGGTTCTTTGACAGAAGAATCTTCCAGCAGAGGAGATAGCACATGAAAAGGCCCTGGGGCAGGACTGTGCTTAGCACGTGCAAAGAAGAGTACGTTGGCCTGTGTCATCACAAAGCCTTCATCTTTCACTGCGACTGAGATGAGGAACCATTAAAAGGTTGTAGCAGCTAAGTGCCAGGCTTGTAAACTATGCTCCTATGTTATTTTTATTTTATTTTTTTAATTGTTATTTTATATTCGAGTATAGTTGATTAACAATGTTGTGTTAGTTTCAGGTGTACAGCAAAGTGATTCTCATTCTGACAGCTGTATTAGGAATGGACTCTAGGGCGCAAGAAGCGGAGCAAGAAGACCACTCAGGAGGTAGTGAAAGCATCTAAGGGGAGATCATGGTGGCTTGAACCCTGGCAGAAGCAGTGGAGGACGTGAGAAGCAATCAGATTCTGGAAGTACTTTTGAGGGTAGCATTACTTGCTAGTGGAGTGAATGAGAAGTATGAGAAAAGAGAGGAATGAAAGATGAATCCAAAGTTTTGAGCTGAGTAACCAAGTGTTAAGCAGCAGTTTACTGAGATGGAGAAGAATGAAGGATAAGTAGTTTGGGGGGCTGGGGATAAGAATTAGTTATGCACATGTTGAGTTTAATATGTCTATTAGACATCCAAATGGAGATACTGACCAGGCACTTGGATTTAGGAGTCTGGAGGTCAGGTGATGGCTGAGCTGAAGATATAAATTTGGGAATTGTTAGTATATGGGTGGTATTTAAAGCCATGAAACTGAATAAGATACCTGAGGGATTAAGAAAAGATGTCTATAGAGAACAGACAGGTGGTTGCCAAGGGGGAGGGGATTGGGAAGGGATGGAGTAGGAGGTTGGGATGAGCAGATGCAAACTATTATATACAGAATGGATAAACAACAAGGTCCTACTGTGTAGCACAAGGAACTATCTTCAATATCCTATGATACACCATAATGGAAAATAATATTAAAAAAAGAACGTACATATATGTATAACTGAATCACTTTGAGGTACAGCAGAAATGAACACAACATTGGAAATCAACTATACTTCAATGAAAAAAAAAAAAAAGGAAAGAAAAGATGTCTGTACCTTATGACACTCCAGGGCTTAGAGGTTGGAAAGATGAAGAGAATCCACGTATGAGACAGAGGAGTGGCCAGTGAGTAAAAGGAGAGTCAAGAGAGGATAGATAATGTTTCAAAAGCCAAGCAAAGTTGTCTCCAATGCATATGAAGCAAGCAATCAACCCTGTCAAGTGCTTTTGACAGTCGATGTTGACACCCGAACATTAGCTGTAGTATTTAAACATATAGAGATCAAAGCACTGTTTTCACGAAGGGGTGGTGGGATGCGGAAATGGGTTCAAGAGAAAATGGGGGAAGAGGAAAAAAACACAGAGAGCCAAATATGCGGACGTTTGCTGTAAAGGTCTACAGATGAGTGAGACAATAACCAGAAAAGGAGTTAGAATCAAGAGAGATTCAAAAAAACACGTTTCATTATTATTATTTTCTTACTGGGAGAAGTTACAGACTGTTTGCTGTAAGGTATGATCCAGTAGCCAGAGAAAGACCCGTCGATGGCCTAGGGGAGAGAGGGTACAGTTTCTGGAGGAAGGTTCAGGGTCACACGTGACTCAGCCGATCCAGATGCCTCACTTTGGACAAGTCGTTGGCCCTCTCTGGGCCTCAAGGCAAGAGTATGAAAGAACCCAGGGACCAGTCCCTGTTATTTTCTCAAAATATAAGATGAGGACACAGTGGGAACTCCATAGGGTCCCTGAACGATACCAGTTCAGCAGCCCAATGGGTAGAACCCTGAACCTCAGGCCCCTTCTCACCCCTACTCCTCAGGGGGTGCTGATACTCCCCAGGGGGTTTCTGAGTACAGAGGTTTTGGAGCCAGTAGATCTGGGACTCAAGCCCACCTTCAGCCATGTGAGCTTTGGACAAGTCACTTTTCCCAGGGCCTCAGTTTCCTCCACCCTTTCTACCGATGATTGGCATGGATGTAAAATAGCCTCAGAAAAATGCTAGATCCTGGGAATTCTTCGTATCAGGGGATGTTTCTACTTCTGCGGGGCTGTGCAATCACTTCATCGCCTGGGCCTTAATTCTGCCCACCTGAGAAATGGTACTGACCTTCTGCATCGGATCGGGAGGGTAGAGCAGGGGAGGAAGGAGGTTTGGTGTGTGGGGGGGGTCATTCTGCCATTGCAGAATGGATGTGGAGTTTGGAGGTAGAAGTCCTTGTGTGTGACTTTGGGTAAGTTCCCCAACCTCCCTGGGCCTCCTTTGTCTATTTCCAAGGTTGGTATGACGATTAACTGATAACCAATAACTGGGAAAGTGTTCTTTGACACTAAAAAATCCCCATCACACCTGAGGGTCACTGGGAGCTTTAGATAGATACTGTGTGTAAAGTGCTCAGCCAGTGACAGGACTAGAGCAAAGGACACACCATCAGGTTGTCATCAGTCGGCGGGCGGTGCTTGTTTCAGGAGACAGCACGGTGGGGCCTCCGATTAGCCACACTTGGGCGTTAGCAGACCTGCCTCCAGAGGCTGGCTCCATCACTCGCCCACTGTGTCAGAGACTGAGCGAGTTACTTACACTTCCTACGTCTCAGTTTTCTCATCTGTAAGTTGGGGCTAATGATAATAATGTAGCACCCTGGTGATTGTGAGCCTTTGTAAGTTCAGCAAGCAAAGCGTTGAACACTGCCTGGGGCACATGCAAGACAGGTTTTCCTTCCTTTGTCAGCGACCAGACAGCCATTCGGTCCCAGCACTTCATCCACAGCCTGTCTCCCAGATACCCAGATTCTACAGGACTCCTAGCACCTGGGACCTGGTCAGGAGGTGACAATTCCCACGGATGCTCAAACACCATCTGGGGCCCCTGTTACATACATCAAACCTCACACTCTTTCACCTTTGCGTCCCTCTCGCACCTTGTGCTCCGCTCGGGCAGGCATCCTATAAAATGCAGACAATCAGACTGGCTCTACCAGGGATATTGTGAAGCGATCTGCATCAAACAGCTTTGAGACAGATAACTAATAAGGACGTACTGTATAGCACAGGGAACTCTACTCGGTACTCTGTAATGGCCTTTATGGGAAAAGAATCTAAAAAAGAGTGGATGTATCTACAGGTATAACCGATTCATTGCGCTGTACACCTGAAACGAACATAACATTGTAAATCAACTGTACTCCGATAAAAATGAAAAAACAACAACAACAAAAACTGCTTTGAGATGGTCAACCACGGCACACGTATCAGTTACGTGTGACTTAGTAGCTAATGGGGGTGTTGGCAGCCAGGAAGTGACTAGGGAAAGGGGCTGTGTGGCTCGTAAGCTGAAGGTGGGGCTTAAAGAGAAAAAAGCAAGTTCAACTGTCTCCAGGTACGTCTATCTATCTCTTCCACTGTCATCAAAACTTGTCTTTGGGGTCCAGCACACAGTAGGAATTGGGTGTCTTGCACAGAGTAGGCCCACAGTAAAACTTAGTTAAGAATTGGTCACGTTGATTCTCATTATACACGTGATACTTATGATGATATGATGACGATGTCATCAAGATTGGTTAGGTGGCCGCTGTAGGCTAGGTACACTATGTGCCTGTTATTTGTATTCCACCTCTAAGGTAGGAAGTGGTATCTTTCTATCAGGAGAAAAATACACAGGAGAAAATTAAGCTCAGGGAGGTTAAGTGACAGGCCCATCCAGATACTTCTGCATCTAGAACCCACATCCTTCTCTCCAGAGTCTGGGCCGAGCTGTCAGTTTTCAGTTCCTAGAGTGGCAGGCAGTCTACACTGGAACGTGGTCATCAGCTTTTTGGCTTTTCAAAGGTCACAGTCCTTTTGTGCCCTTGAACACCATAGTCACAGGCTGTGGCACTGTCCCTTTGATCCCTCGTCAAGGGCACAGAGATCCCTCAAAGAACCCTTGCACTGCAGGAGCCCTGAATATGGGTCTGCATTGGAGAAGGGGTGAAGGGGTCCTTCCTGAGTGCCTCATAATTGCTGCTCGTCTGCAGATCGACAGCCCTGGGCATCTCTTCGGCCTGTGAAAGGTCTAGTACCCCCGCGCAAATAGATGGTGTGCCACCGGGGGAGTTTACAGCCCCAAAACCATGCCATTTGCGGCATCCTCTTGCTGTGGAGTGCCCGCACTGCACACATGCCCAGAATTGCTCCAGTGAGGGAAAACACAGCAAAGATGGGGCCATGGAGGCCGATCTGTATTTTAAAGAGGAGCTGGAATCACTGCTCACAATTAGAAATGGCAGAGTTTGGGGCCCAGGAGAAGAAGACCTGTGGCTTTTCCCAGCAGGAGGCTTATAACAACACTTAGTGGGTGGTTGTGCTTTCTTTGTCCATAAAGCACAAAGTGAAGAATTATTGTTCCATCTGTAGCAGGCACTGGTGTTGTTCAGAGAGGATTTATTAGCTCTGAAACCAAAGCTTGCCATATATATATATATATATATATATATATATATATATATATATATATATATATATATATTTACTGGAAATGCCATGGCAGGAACTCTCCTTTTTATAAAACTTAGGAAATTTGATTTGCCTGGGGCAGGTCAGATCACACCTTCCCCAGGCCAAGGCATGGTGGGCAGGACCCTGCTTGTCCCAGCTGCTGCTACCTCTGGATCCCACAGTTGGACCCCTTTACCCTTCTTTGGTGTTGACCATATTCAGGCCTCCTGCAGCACAGGGCTCTTTGGGGGATGTTTGGGTCCTTGATGAGGGGTCAAGGGGACCACCTTCCAGCCTGTGACTATGCTGTCCAAGGCTGCAGAAGGACCAACACTGGCTGCTTTCACCCCTTGCCGGTCCAGCCCAGCTACTGGCCTCCATCAGACTCTCTGCTCTTGTGTCCCCTTATCCAGAAGGATGGGGAAACCTCTGGCCCTGGAGTCAGGTAGCTCCAACTCAACTCTGCCGCTTCTGATATGTGCCCCGGAGCCAGGCACTGAAACTCTCCATCTCTCCTCCCTTCCTTGGCGGTCGGGTGATAACACCACCTGGAAAGTTTGTTCTGGAGAGAAAATGAGATAATTCATGAAAAGAGCCGTGCACAGTAACTGGCGGAGAGCAGGTGTTCAAAATCTGGTAGCAATTTCCATGGTCATGAAGGAAAGCACAGATCATGGCAAAGTCGGGCCCAGGCTCAATCCTGGCTCCTCCATATACTAGCTGAATGGCCTTTAGCAAGTTCTCTGAGCCTTGAATTCCTTTGTGGAAATAAGACTGTACCCAGCTTATCCTAGAGTTAGCGTGAGGATAAACTGAGGTGAGGTATATAAACTATTGGTACTGTTTCTGACACATAAGAATTTGAGAAGTGTAGAACTGACCCCTCTGTATCCATGCGTTTTACCTCCAGGGATTCAAACAACCGAGATCTGGGGTTGGTTGAACCCATAGATGTGAAACCACGGATACGGAGGGTGGGCTGTATTGACCGTACCAGCCATCTTATATAAGGGACTCGAGCATCCTCGGATTCTGGTCCCCGTGGGGCCTCCCGGAACCAACCCCCCGCAGATACGGGGGACGACCATATAATTTAACTGCCATCTGGTAGGTACTCGATGGCCCTTAGTTGTTTGCTGTGCGGCCCTGTGTTAACCCTTTGTTGGACCTCCCTGGTGTTGAATGCTACCCTGTGCCCACATTGCTGGGGTCGCCTGCTCTCTCAGACCCTGGGCTCCGTCTCTGCTTTAGACTTGCTTGCAGCACTCCTGGTGGAATAAAAGTCCTCAGTGGGTGGGTCTAATTCCTATCCCAGCACCTTTCAGAATCCTTCTCAACTCGGGCTAGTGACCTGGGCCAGTCTCAGCTCGGACCCAAAACAGGATGCAAAAAGACACGAATTGAAAACTAGAGCCTTCTATCCAGGCGAATAGTCCACGATGCTGAAATTTTATACCAAGTTTGATCTTTCCCAGAGACATGAGAGTGTGGCTTGGGTCGGAAACCTCTCTATCAGAAAGCTGAGGAAAGATGTCTCCAGACCCCAACATGGTCTTCTCTGAAGCAGGAGGCCGCACTGGAAGCAGTATCTCGGGGACCACAAGCTCAAGTGATGGAGCCATGGAAATTCAGCCCCTCCCACGTGAACATAAAGACAAGAGGAGGATTCCCACTGTGTGTTTGTTTGTCCTGCAGACCTACCATGTGCCAGACACTGCTGGATACTCTACACACATGATCTCATTCACTCTCCTGTAACATGAGTTCTATTACCTTCGTCTTACTGAGAAAGGCATTGAGACTCAGAGGAGATAAGTAACTTATGCAGGTCTACCCTGCTCTCTGAGGCGGGTACTACGCCTCTTTCACTCCCCAGGGGTAAATACAATGCTTAGTACACATTAGGAGCTCACTAAATGCTGAAGTGATGAGAATGTATTATGTTCTGGCCCTGTTTTCTACTTGCCCCATACTCCCAGATTTCTCGCAGTTTCCCAGCCTCGCCACATCTCTTTCTGGTCCGTGTTTTTGTGCCCTCTGCCTAGAATCTCTCTCCCCTTTCTCCACCAAGCAAATTCCCATCCCCCCTTCAAGACCTAGCTCAAATGTCACCTTTTCTGTGAAGTTTTTAATAGTCCCTTCTGTAGAGTTAGTATCTCCCATGCAGGGTCCCACAGCAATCTCTCCACCCATCTAAAAAGGCACTTATCACATAGATCACAATTACTTGATTATGTATCTTTTTCTTTAATTAGACAGCTTGAGGATTAGGCCATGTTGGAGTTGCCTTTGTGCCCAGAATGTCCATATAGAAAACAGAGAAACCACGCACGCTAACTTGTCTTCATGTAAATATTCCTTAACCATATTCACTTCTCTTCCATTTAAAAACAGCATGTTCAACCCCTGTCTCCCGAGAGTAGAGGGTACTTCTTAGGTTGTTAATGCCAAGAAACAGGTGCATAGGAAATTGTCACGGAGTGACTGGCCGTCGTAGGCTTTACGGCAGAAACACATCCCAGTATCAATAGTAAATTGACCTTTTGACTCATACTTTGCCCTTTTGTGAACTTGACATAGCAGATCAATTCTTCCATGTCTCAGTGTCTAGACATCTGGAGACAGTCCGTTTAGCCAGCATCAGGGTCCCACCCTAGGCCTCTGTTCTTGACCTGACAAATCCCATGTTTCTGTCAATGACTCAGAGAAATATTACAATGAGTTTTGCTCATCAAATTTGCAGATGACAGGACAGTGGCAGGGATGGTGATTATGTCCGATGAGAGAATCAGGATCCAAAATGATTGCAATAAGCTGGAACAAAGGGTCAATTCATTTAGCAGAGATTAATCCTGGGTCCAGAAACCAACCGTTCAGGGATTGGACGGGGGTGGTGGTGTTATTTTGCAGAAGTGTGAGGGGCAAAGGCTCGTTTCCTTGGGAGTGGTGTGGCCGAATGGAAGCCGAATATGCATTATAAAAAGTAGAGGTTCTCAAAGGAAGGAGGTGATGGTCCTTCTGCTCTAGTCTCTGGCCTGGCGGTACCTGGAGGGAGATGCTCACTTCTGGTCCCCACCCTTTAGTGAGGCATTGACAAAGTGGTCCATGTCCCAAGAAAAGCAACCTGATATTGAGGGCACTGAAATCCAAGAAACTGGGGGAATGTTACCCTGTAGAAGAGGTGCAGAAGCAGGAACAGGACCACCCTTTGCAAATATCCAGTTTATCACACCGAAGACTGATTTTGTAAGGCTAATGCCCAGAAGCAACGTGTCAGCCAGACATACTTCTGTTCTACATAAGAAAGAATATTCTAGTAAGTCAGCACTATTCGTGAGGGGAATGAGCTGCTCTGTGATGCTGGGAGCTCTCTTGAACTATCTGTCAGGAGTATTATGGGAGGGACTGTGATGTTGGAGAGAGGTATCAACTTCCAGGTCCACACGTGAGAGGCTCAAATTCCAAATTACAATTGTTTTCCTATTGTTTCAACGCCCTGAATTTCCCCAGGCTATCTCAGTCCAGTGGGAAGGTGGGACAGTGGACAAGTGGGCATTATGGGAGATGCACACCAGGCTCTATCTGTCCTGCCAAGGGCAGATCACTGACCTTGAATGAAGGTCATGTCCGTCCGTTCTCTCTGTGCTCAGGGTAAGTTCTTTCTGTAAGGCTCCTCTTTTCCTCATGCACGTACACTCAATCCTGAGGCATGTCCAACAAATCTGAATCCCCGGGGTATCCAGCCCAAGATCCCCAGCTGGGACCACTCCTTTGATAACTAAGTTGCTTGCATTTAAAATCCATAAATCTCACTCACACTCCCAACAGTAAATCCGTGGAGGGCAGGGCTTTAGCTGTGATTACATTAAGCGCTTCCCTCATAGCATAATCGTTAGGAGTGTGTGCTCTGAAGTCAGACGGACTTGGGTTCAAATTCTAAATCCCACCTCTAGCCTTTAATAGCTGCATAAATTGGCCAAGATTTGAGCCTCTCTAAGGCTCAGTTTCCCTGTCTGTAAAATGGGGGAGATCACATTTCCTACTTAGTCAGTTGTAAAGATTAAATAAGATATGCAAATGTAGGATTTAGCAAAAAGCTAACACACGGTAAGTACTCAACACAGTAGCCACAGTAATTCTACCATGACTGTAAGAACTGCAAGACTGAATAGCCTCCCTTCTGCTCTGCTGGGTTTTTCCTGGCCTCTGTGTCCATCACTACCCAGCCCCTGTGTCCTTCCCTTTGGGTTGTACCGGGGACTATTCTTCTGAGCGCTCCTGCTTCCTCCTAGGCGGGCCCCACCATTTTCAGCGGTAGCCATTGTGCCTGCGTATCCCCTCATTCCTCATGGCACGTCACTCTCATTTTCCTCCCACACAAAATTGTTCCAGTGGTAACTTTCAGATTTCTCTTATTTCAGGGGGAAAGCTGTTCTCTCCTATGCCTTGCATTTTAATGACTTTCATTTCTATTGCTCATTTTGATCTGTTTAATAACATGTTTTAAACTAATGCCCTGTAATAAAAGGATTTCATGACGAATGCAGGCAGCTGCGTAATGCAGTGAGTTCATTTAGTTTCACTTTTCATATGAGGCCCTGCTGGAGGTAAGTTTTGCAACTCTGCAAAAGTTTGGGGGATGAGTGTTGCCGGGGGAAGCTGAGAAGGGGATGTGCATTGCAGGGACGGATCCACAGGGTGCAAAAGAGTAGAGTTTGCCTCTGCAGAGTCGGGGTGGAAAGGGCGGAAGAATTCCCATCTCGTGGCTGGCTGCTGGCTCTGAGGAGGAATACCAAAGCCTTAATGAAGACAAGATATCGCACGGTGACTGCGGGGGCTCCTATGATGGTGACAGACCGAGGTTTACAGATCCCACCCAACCCTACCCACTGGCAATGATGATCACATCTTCCATTCGCATCCTACTTCATTATCTAACAGATCCAAGGAATGATGTCTTCTTCATCTTTGTATTCCCAATATCTAACTGGACCTGACACATACAAGGTGTTTGCTAAACTGAAATAAATCCTTTTTCCCCTACATCATTTCCCCTCTAGGTGCTCTCTCCTACAGGCATGCGTCTTCAACAGCAACCTCTTAGCTGATGACAGAAACTTCTATCTCTCACCCTTGACCTCTAGGGACCTACCTGTATCTCCAAGTACCCACTAATTTTAGCCACGTGGCTGTGTCACATTCACTTTTGACTTACTATGTCTAAAGCTGGATTTATCACCTTCCCCTACACTCCCAACCCTCTTACCACACCTGGTGCTTTGCATCTGGTACCTATTCCAGTGAACAGCCCCACTGACACCTGTGCACACTCAGCTGAGAACCCAGGATATCTTGATATCTCTCCACCTTAGGGGTGATCTACTCAATCACAAAGTTTTGTTGATTCTACCTAAGAAGTAGAGTTCGAATCCGTCCGCTTCTCTTCATTGATTCTGTCACCACCTTCATCTAAGCTACAGCCATCCCTCCTGTGAACTCTAACTTATACCCACCATCACACCATTCTCCAACAAGGAACAAGATGCTCTCTCTCTGATTATGCCCCCCGCCCAACTCTATGCCTTTTAAGTTATCCCACCAACATCTTTAAGTTGTCCATGGGTTCCCGGAAGGAGCGGAGCCCTTCTGATCTTCCTGGTCTCATCTTTTGTGTAGCTTTCAGATTTTCTGTCACATCCCTTATTTGAGGGGTGCCCCTTAGTCAGTATAAGCTAGGCTATGCTGTATAATAAATAAACCCTGACATTTCAGTGACTTAACGTGGCAAATGTTTATCTCCTGCCCACTTAAAGTCCAGGGTAGGGTGTTTGTTCTCCAAATGGTAACTCAGCAACCCAGGCTGCTTCCATCTTCAATACCTCCATGTCAATTCATGGCCTCTGTGGGCATCTCAGCAGGGGAATAGAGATCATGAAGAATCTACCCCCCACTCTTAACTGCCCTCAAACAGATGGGACAGCACATCCCTTCTGTTTACAGCTCATTGGCCAGAACTAGTCATCTGAATCCCAACTGAACTGCAAAGGAGGCTGAGGAGCCTGGATATAAACACTGGACAAAGAAGAAAATGGATATGATGAGGTTCACTCATCTGTCCTAGAGGGAGGTCACCCTAGATCTGCTAGTAGATTCTACGCTCAACTGGAAATTCCATCATATGTGAAAAATTGCTGGGCAGGGTTTCAGCAAATATGTCAGCAGAGCAAAGACAACATGAAGAGACTATGAGGCTAGCTCTTATAAATGAAGTTGGGTGGGAAACGAACGATAGCTCTCCCGGGACGAAGACACCTCACCCATTAGTTCAATCTGTCTGCAGCAGGAGAGCAAGGAAGAGGTTTCAAAAGAACATATCACAGTAGCCCCTAACAAAAAGATCCTTGTATGTCTTCATGAATGTAAATTAGCAGGCCTGGCATACATTCCTGGAAACATGAGAGACTTGGCAAAGTATGAACAGGAATACTATGATGAGTTTGGGGAAATGAGAATTGAGCACAATAAACACTTTCCAAGGATTGTGGGGAGGTGACAAGGATGAATTAACTACAATAAAATGCATTAAGCAAGTATAGAGGACCAACTCCATGCTGGGCTCCTTGTGGGGGTTGAGAATCATGGCACACTGAGACCGGAGCCTGAGACTGGCACATGCCATTCCTCCTGCCTTGAATGCCTCTCCCACTCTTCTCTTTCTTCTGACAGAGTTAACTCCTCCTTTTCTTCAAAAATGCAGCCCCATTGTTCTGTTCGTCATATGTACTTTGTAATTATGTATTACTGTGTGCAAATCACCTCTCCCCAATTTAATGGCTTAAAAAACCCAAACAGTCATTATTTTGTGGTTTCTGTGGCATCCCAGGAATCTGAAAACAGCCTGGTTGGGTGCCTGTGCCTGAGGGCCTCCAGAAAGCCTGCAACGTGTCTGCTGGGGCTGCGGTCTCATCTGAAAGCTCAGCTGGGGGGACTCCTGCAGTTGTCAGCAGAATTCAGTTTCTCACGGAATGTTAGACTCCTCAGTCTCCATTGGCTGGGGGCCTCCCTCAGTTCTTTGCCATGAGGAGATCTCCACAGGGCAGCCCACAACGTGGCAGCTGGCTTTCCTCAGGGTGAGCGAGTGAGTGAGTGACAAAGTGTGAGAGGACATGCAAGATGAAAACCACATCCTCTTTGTAACTCACAGGATCTTTGAGTGTCTTTGTCATCTCAGAAGTGACACCCATCACTTCTGCATATTATATTCACTAGAAGCAAGTCACCAGGGGCCAAACCACCTCATTCAAGGGAAGAGACTTACATAAGGGCAGAGATGCAGGAGGTGGAGATCACTCGGTACCAACTTACAGGCTGCCTACCATGTGCCTAATTCCTCTAGGAATTAGCTGTGGCCAAATAGAGAAAAAGGGAGGAGACAGTACAGTCTCTGTAACATGCATAGCATGTCTTCCTTAACTCTCTCCCCACGATGTCCCACAGCCTGGTCTGCTGCTTAGTATCTGAGAGCTGGAAAGGAATTTAGAAGTCATCTTGTCTAATATCTTCATGTTGTAGATGAGGAGGAAGGCATAGTAAGGGTGTGTGACCTTCCCAAAAGGATGGAGTTATTTGCAGAGTGGAGCCTAGAACTCAAGTCACCTGTTTTTCTCAAATTTTGGCTTCTTCCATCTACTTTCTCCCACCTATTCTCCTCCTAATCTCCTACAACTTTCTCAGTACTAGTCACTCCATAGGAATTATCTCTCAAAGGTCACCTAGAAACTTCTTGGTCAAGTATTTGATCCTGACCCACCTGAGTTCTCACCTCCTTTGGCTTGAACGAGACCACACAGACCTGGTCCCACCTTCTCTCTCAGTGGCCAGTGGCTAGTTCTCCCCCTGTACCAAGCACAAAAATTTTACAATATTCCTGATACTCAGACCTTAGACTCTGCCCTTTTACTGACATCTAGGCCCCTTGATGGACTTGATGTTCTTGGGGCTTTGAGGATCACATCCCCTTGCTTTGACCTTGTGATGCACATCATTTCCCCATTTCTGACTTCCTGGTGGGCATTCTCATTGACCTGTCATTGATGCCTAAACTCAACTATGATAATGAGAACAACTCCAACTATGTATGTGCCAGTTCCTAGGCTGAGTGCATTATTTATATTTCTAATTTAATCCTCTCAAGAACACTGTACAGCAAGTAATACAGTTCATATTATATAGATGAGAAAACTAGGCTCAGAGCGTAAAGTGGCTTGTCTGATATTCCACAACTAGAAATGGATCCCTGTCCTTTTGATTCCCAATCTGTGCTTATAACCACTACCTTCACGATTTTGCCTCTAAAACTATTCCCTCCAGACTTTCCTATTTCTGTTCTTCCCTTCTCCAATTTATTCAGCATTAAACTCTTGGAGCTTAAAGCACACCATGCCATGGAGCACCTCTATGCCTTCATACCTGTTGTTCTCTCTGCCTGGAAGGCCCTTCCTCTTATCATCAGTATGGTCAGTGCATCCCCTCCACATCACCCCAGTGCTGAGGTCCTCATTTCCTCCTTGGTGTCACATGGCTGAGTCACAGTGAGCTCAGAACCGTCCTCATTGGCTAGGTCTTTGTCACGGGAGCCAAGGTGCCCCAGTGCTGAAATGGTGCCTGAAGATGCCTCTACAAAAGCAGCTATCGCCTAAGCTGTCACGTTTGTTTACCTATGCGTATCCCCTTCTGCGCAGTGTACTTTACAGGAGCAGGGGCTGTGAAGGCTTACTTCTGCAGCTCCCACCCTGGCAGCAGACACCTGATGGATAACGAATCATCTCTGATGCAGCTCATTCCTTTAATCCCCACAGCGAGTCAGTCAACAAGCCCTGCAGAATTCTCTTTGTTAGATTTCTCATACCTCTTCCTCACTTTCTATTTTCCCAGCCATCATCCCAAGTGTGTCTCCAGACCTCTCATGCGGCCCCATTGCCATCACCTCCAAACTTACCACCTGACTCATTCCTTGTTCCCCTGTCCAGTTCATCCTGATGATTTCTACTCTATTAACACTGTTCTGTACACATCACTTGCCTGTTCAATGACTCCCCGATGCCTATGTAATAGAGCTCAAGCTTCTTAGCTTGGCTTTCAATAAACTTCCCAATATGTCTGCACGCGCCCTCCAATCTCCCAGTCACTGCGGCACTATGTAAATTACCTGCTCTAGCTAAGTGTGCTATTGGCCGTCTTTAATGCTCCGTTGAGTCCCACTTCCACGCCATCGCTTACACGGTTCCTCCTGATCAGAATGCCACCCCTTCTTCCCTCCACATATCTGAACTCTACCCTGTCTTCACATCCCAGTTTAATTATCT
This sequence comes from Tursiops truncatus, assembly GCF_011762595.2. Classification (NCBI taxonomy): domain Eukaryota; kingdom Metazoa; phylum Chordata; class Mammalia; order Artiodactyla; family Delphinidae; genus Tursiops; species Tursiops truncatus. Next base: position 18,668,943 of record NC_047053.1, read on the forward strand.
CTTCCTCCACTAACTGTCTCTGATCATTGACCCACAGCAACTTTTTTCATCTGGTGTAGAGGGAAAAGCTTGAACTTTACTACCTGAGAGATATGAGTCAGAGTTTCAAGTACTGGCTAGTTGCATGGCCTTGGGCAAGTTATATAACTACTAATGCTAGGCAAAATAGGAGATGATAATACCTATGTCCTGGGATTGTGGAGAGGATGAAATGAGGGAATGTGTGTTCTGAAAACAGGTTCCTGTTGGTGACCTAAGCTGTGTTGGTCCAGGGTTCAGATGGAGCCGGGCACACCTGGAGTGTCCATGGAGTAGACACACATGACACTGTTTGCACCAAGAGAAGAACCCACCCGTGGTGTCTAAGACTCTAGGTGACCAGGCATGACTGAGGCAATGCCTTGGTGACAGGGACCAAGCACAGCCATGAAGGGTCCGGGTCCCAGGGACCATGCTCCTACATGGGAATTGCAATCCTTCCACTTCTTAACTGTGAAATTTTGGGCAAGTTCCTTTACCTCTCTTTTTCTCTCTTGCTTAATTTTTAAAATAGGGATTAAATATGGAACTATTTCACAGGGTTAATGTGACAATAAGTAAAATACCTATAGAGAGTTCAGCACATCTTTGGCAGACTGTAAGCCTTTAATGAATGCTAACTATTATGTTTTATAGCATTATTCTTGAGGCTGGCCTCTGTGGACTTGTCTTTATCCCAGGGCACAGGGGGGCTGTGAGTAAAAAGGGAAAGAGATGTTGCACTAATCATCGCTGGAAGAGCCCGGTGGGAGCAGAGGGAAGCCTGCTCCATAGCAGCTGTTACAGAAGGTAGCACAGGTGAAATGATGTCGCAGAAAACAGCCGGAAACTGGGTCACCCATCAGGAGGAGCGCAATGGCTCTCAGCGCTGGCTGCAGGTTGGAGCTGGGGGCTTGTTACAAATGCTGATGCCTGGACCCCACTACTGGGGTTTCTGATTGAATATGTCGGGCTAGGCTCATCTACGGGTATATTTTCAGAGCCTCTTGGATGATTCTATCGGGGATCAGGGGTTGACAAACACTAGGCTAAAGAGAGACCAAGGTCAAGGTCAGAATAATGTGAACCAGGAAGGGAGGGGAGAAGTGAGGAGGCAGAACAGAGTTGAAGGGCAATGATCCCAAAGACTAGATCCCAGGACCAGGGTGAGGCAAGGGAGGGAGGTATTGAATCAAAATTTATGGAGAGTGAACGCCGTCTTAAATGCTGTATCCCAGGCATCTCACTTGCCTTACCTTAGAACCAGTCCTGCCTGGAGACTTTCCTAGGGGCTGACAGCAATACCTTCAGTGTTTCCCTTGTGTAGGTGAGTCATGTCTTTTGGAAACACATATACAAAAAAGGGAGAGACTGAATTGCTACTCTCATCCATCCGTCCATCATCTATCCATCCATCCATCCGTCCATCACCCATTCACTCATTTATTCATTCACTGAGGACCTATTATGTACAAACACCTAGCTAGGCCTCCAATCTGCTGTCATCTACCCAAATAGGTCCAAATTGTTTGTTGCCTCTTTGTGTATCTGTTGGGGGTTCTGCTTCTGATCTTAACTTATGAAGAGGAAGACCAGGGGAAAAGCCTGGATCTTCTCCAGCTCTGGAACCAGGGTCCAGATGGGCTGAATGAATGTCACTATGGGTGAAGTCCATGTGGGTGGTGTGTGGGCTTTTCCCACCAGAGGTCTGGTAATTTGGAAGGAAAAAAATTGTGCACTGACTGTAGCGCTAAGTAGCTGTGGAATCTTGACCAATGTGTCTAACCTCCCCAAACTATGTTTCAAAATTTGTAAAATGGGAACATTAGGTGGTAGTAATGATTAAGTAAGTAAATAAGCACGTGAGGCCTGATTCATGGTAAGTGTTCATCACAAAGGCCAGAGAAGTCAGGAATGCAATTGGTAGGACTTTTGAATTACTTTGAGGCTTTTGTTTTTCACTCTGTGATCAATTGGACAACATCAGATTTTCTCTACCTAAGCTGATCCCTTCATAATCAAAGAAACTTAGAACTTGGGATTGGCAGAAATGTAAATGCTATCTAGTCCAACTCCCTTGCTTCACAAATAAAGAAATCAGCCCAGAGAGGGGTGGTGCTTTGGCTGAGGTCGCATAGCCAGTCATGGACTCATCGCGTTGGATGAAGCTTGGAATACTTTGTCCAAGCCCTCAGTGCAGCACCCAGGAGCAGACACACCTCTGGATTCTGCTGAATACAATATGAACCATTTAAACAATGTGGCTCTGAAGCTCTGAATTGGTACAACAGAAACAAGAGTCAAAAATTTCACATTTGAGCATCTACTATGTACTAGGCACACATATTCATGCTGTCTCATTCAATCTTTATAAACTCCCATGAAGTAGGTATTATGATTATTTCCTCTGTTTCACAGATGTGGGAAACTGAAGTTCAAAGAGATTAAGTGACTTACCCAGGGACTCATTGCGGGGAAGTGGTGGTGTGGGGCTTGAATCCAGGTCATTGTAGCCTCACAGTTCACACTTACTGTGCTTTATCTCATTGCCTCACTTACAGAAGCTGCCCCCAAATAATTTGTAGATATTTCTGTGTCTAGAGTGGATCCTGGATCACACATCTGGGGCTACAGTGGAGGACTGGTGGCATTTCTCATCGTGGAGACATGATTAGACCACTTCTCTAATAATCTTTCACATACAGCTGAAAATATATCAGAGGGAACTTCATGATGAGGGAAGGCATTGGGAAGTTCACCTACCCCAATTCTCTGCCCCTATTCACCTACGCCAGTTGGGAAGTTCACCTACCTCCAATGCGTGAAATCTGCCATTAGTGATTCATTCCTTTGGCTGATTTGTGGCTCTCATCCTGAATAGCTGGGAGTGGGGATGAAGGCACAGCAGGAGTGAGTTTATTCTTCCTTCCCCCAGCTGTTAAACTCTGACTCATCTTTCAAGGCCCAGCACAAAAGTCATCAAACACAGGAACTTATATTCTGAGTCATCACTCTGGGCTATGTGCTGAGGATAGAAGAACTATTAAGGAAGCATAGGTCCTGGCTAGACTGCTCACTGTCTGGTGGGGAGGCTGGCTGAGAAAATGCACACTTGCAATGCAAAGTGGAAAGGATGAAGGATGCAAACAGGGGTGTTCAGAGGGGCCTCCCAAGCCGGAAGAGGGCAGGGTCTAGGGCTATGTCTGTTGCCAAATTTCCCTGGAATAGAGTTTCTCCACCCATAGTGCTCACCTAGCATTTTGCACGATTCCTGTCAAAACACTAATCTTGGCCACTTGTAAAGGTCTATTTACTTGTCTGTCCTTGGATGAGGGTTCCTTCGCTAGGGGCCCTGTGTCACTCGGCTCTGTATTCCCTACAGCTAGCAAGGGGCCTGGCACATAGTAGGTGGTCAATAAATGTTACTCGAGGGAAAGAATGGATAAAAATACAGGGCAGACTAAAGATAAGACATAACAGGGATACTGGGAGGAAAAGAAGACTAGAAGAAAGACACAGACACATGAGGTAAGAAAGACTGGGACTGCGGGCCCTTCTAAATCACACTGGACCTACTTTCTGTTTTGGCCAGAGCTGGGGGCCTGGGACAGGATGGAGACCAAGGGAAGGCCCTTGAGGTACTGGAGAAAGGAGGTGATCATCCTCCCATCACGCTGTCAACATCTGGCTAGTGCAGCAGGAAAGCTCAGGGCACAGCTCAAGGTCTAGCTGGAGGAGCCCCATTGGGCATTTTCCATCTCCCAGCTCTACAGCACTTTAATTTCGCTTTTCATATTGATTGAGATCCCAGTTTTATTGTGAATAATTCACTAATTCACTGTACCGTTTTTTGAAATCTCTATTTAATTGGGTTTTTTTGGTTTTGAGTTACAGTGATTTATATTTGTCGAATAATGACCTAGTCAATGAAGATCACAGAGAAAAAAGATATCTTCGACTGAGAAGTTTTCCACGGTGGTAAGAACACTGCAGCCTGCGGAGAAGGCACAGGGAGATGCCTCTGTCTGTTCTCTCTCCTTGAGCCCCAGACCTTACGCTATGCTCTTGTTTTCCCTTGGCTTGATGATCTTCTAACATTTTTTTTTTTTTTTTTGCGGTATGCGGGCCTCTCACTGTTGTGGCCTCTCCCATTGCGGAGCACAGGCTCCGGACATGCAGGCTCAGCAGCCATGGCTCACGGGCCCAGCTGCTCCACGGCATGTGGGATCTTCCCAGACCGGGGCACAAACCCGTGTCCCCTGCATTGGCAGGTGGACTCTCAACCACTGCGCCACCAGGGAAGCCGATGATCTTCTAACAGCGATATCCTTTACTTGTATATCATGCTTATTATTCATTTATCTCCCTCTCCCACACTATAATGTAAGTTCCATGACACTAGAAATCTTTGTCTATTTTGTTCACTGATATAGCCCCGAAATCTAGGAAAGGGCCTGGAAGATAGAATGTGTTCAATGAATATTTGTTGAATGAATAAATAAATAAATGAAAGAGCACAGGTTAATGCAATCCAAGACTTTGAGGCCACTCTGAATGAAGGGAGGGGGGAATTTCAAAGTTGTGGGCTCATGACTACTGGAAACCTGTCGGAGCCAAGATGACATTGAGCCACTTGGTGATGGCGGTAGTCATGGTGATGATGATGGAGGTCACGATAGGGATGATGATGGTAATGGTGGCGGTGATGGTGGGGATGGTGGGCATGGTGGAGTGGTAATAATAATGATGATGGTGGTAGCAGTACTGGTACTGATGGTGATGATTATAATAAAAAGCAAAATCAGGGCTACAACTCAAGTCTTAATGTCCATTAAGCCACCATTTACTGAACTCTTGTGTTCCAGACATACTTCTAGGGCTCTACACTCCTCGTTCCTGGAGATTTTGGAGTCAGAGACTCAAACGACTCACTGCAAGTACCCCACTTGTAGGTGATAACGAGTTCAGATAGGGATGGTACCATTTTGGGGGTGCCCATTTCCCACCGTGTGCCCAGAGGAGCAGAGACAGGAAGGCTGGAGGGAGAGCGTCCTGAGTGATTACGCCTCCCTTCCCACTTTGCCTCCAACTTCCACACTCTCTTCTGACCCAGCCTAACCCATGCCCCATCCTTAGGTGGTGTTAGGATACAAAAAGTCACCCCCAGCTAGATCCTCGTCTGATCTGTTTCCCAGTTCACACTGGACATCGTGTGCAGGCCCAGTGCTTGGACCCCCAACAGTGACTGAGAAGCAGCTTCTGCTCTCAGTGTGGCCATAGTTTTGTAACAACCCGTGATATGTGGCCCCCTCCCCAGCTTCCTGGCATTTCTGATGGGGAGAAAGCCATGGGCAGAAAGTCTGTTAGCAGTGTGTCCTGAGGCATGCGTGTGTGCGTGTGTGTGCGCGCGCACGTGTGTGTGTGTGTATGTGTGTGTTAGTGGTGGGCAGTAGCAAACAGTGACCCGAGTTTAGCGTGGCTGTCATTCTGCTCCATCCAACACTTGAGACCTTGTCACTTTGGGCGATTGGAAGAGTGAGTCCTTTTCAGATAAGGCTGGGACCCTATCTACCTCACTAATTAACTTCCCAAGAAATTTGTCTTAAAAGGGGAAAAAACAAGCAGACCTGGGTTACCTTAGAGACCTTTCTGCACAGGTCTGGGCCAAAAGTCTGTTCCAAACCATACATTATTAATTTCTCTGTTGCCTATGAGGAGGCTAGCCTGGGTCGAAGCTGCAGACTGCTGAATTTGGTCTTCCCAACAACCTCTCTCTTTTTTCTCCTCCAACTGCAAGGACCATTTTGACAGGAGTTCCTGGAGTAGGATATTTGGAAAGGACCTGAGAAGTGCCTTCCGGAGGGAAGGTGGGAGCAAGCAGATGTGGAGGTCCTTGTGTGCCCAGTGCTGTGTGCCTTATTCTACCTGTGTGGTCTTATCCAAGGTCTCATCCTGGATCTGCCAGGACCTAAAGTTTGAAGCATATGGACAATTTGGGGACCAGTTTTCTGGTCTTGGGAAAACCAAGCAAGAGGAAGTGATCTTAGAGGACCGTTGGAAAGCTCTTGAGAGGAGGGATAAAAAGTAGGAGAAGCACAGGAGGTAGATGAGTCTGTGAGTGTTGGGGACCTCTCCAACTCTACTCCCCTCCTAAATATGCCTGATAACTGAGAGATTTGGGAGTCAGAAGTCTCTCTTTGGGAAGAAACTGGAGCCTTTACGCTCCATCTCCCTAGGACCACACAAACCAGCATACAATCAAGACTTAAAAATGTAACTTTCGGGCTTCCCTGGTGGCGCAGTGATTGAGAGTCCGCCTGTCGATGCAGGGGACACGGGTTCGTGTCCCGGTCCGGGAAGATCCCACATGCCGCGGAGCAGCTGGGCCCGTGAGCCATGGCCGCTGAGCCTGCGCGTCCGGAGCCTGTGCTCCGCAACGGGAGAGGCCACAACGGTGAGAGGCCCGCGTACCGCAAAAAAAAAAAAAAAAAAAAAGTAACTTTCATTCATTTCCATTTGACTCCATTGCAGGGGCCTATTCTATGCAAACCGCTGTCCAGGGTCTGAGAATTCAAGTTGCTCAGATTTTGCCTCTCACCTGTCCATACTCTTAGCCCTCTCCGCTTCCTACCTGGTCTCTCCCCAGCCTCTCTCTCTTACCAGCTGGTGTCTCTGCTTTCAGCCCACCTCTATCCGTTTCAATAGGTTGAGTTATGATGAAGTAACTAACATTTCCCAAATCCCAGTGGCCTAAAACAACATGGGTTGATTTCTCATTCACACTACACACCTAAAGCAGGTCACCAGAGGGTTCTGATCATCTCGGTGGTTCAGGACCCCAGGCTGACAGAGGGTTAACTAAGTGAATGACATCATCATCTCAACACTCTACCAGAGGAGAAAACAAGTGCAATTGCATGCCAGCTTTTAAGTGCTTCCACCCAGAAGAGACACATGTCACTTCTGCTCTTATTTCATTGGCCAAAGGAAGTCACATAGTTATATCTAACTTCATGGGGTCAGGGAGGTATAATCTTCCCTTGTGTTTGAAGAAGTGGAAAACCAGAAATGATTGGTGGGCACTACAGGTGTGTGGCTCATCTCCTGTAACCCACCTCCCTAATTCCTTTCTCTCCTTTTTCCCTTCCTGATCTTCTATCTGAACTCCATTTCTTGACCCCTTGGCCACTCTAATGTTCCCTCCTTCCATTCCTTCCTTTGTCTCCATGCCCTTCTCCCTAACACTGCCATCTGCTATCTCCCACCTTGTCCTTCTCTTCTCCACCCAGCCCTCGAGGGTCACACCTCCATTACTTGGCTGCTTTGGGTAGACGTGATTGAACACAATCTCTAAATCTAACTCCAGAATTTTCCCTTGCTCCTAATTGAGCTTAATGATTTATGTCTTGTAATGGACACAAATGGGCAAGAATTCCTGGATCTCATTAATAATTTTAAGCAAGCCAGACGTAGGATTTTCAATCCTAAGCAAAAATTAAATGACCATGAAATCTTTGTTTGCTTCCCAGGAGACAATCCCATTTCAGCTTGACAGCTTAATTAAAAGCTGGCTAAATTGGACACAACACTTTTAATAAACAGGACTTGGCAGGCCTGGGAAGGAGATAGAAGGGAGGTGAGAGTGGGAGAAAATGAAGCCCCCAGTGTAACAAAAGGAAATTAAGTTATGGGAGGTCTCTCTCTTTAGTGTGACCTTTCTGGGAGCTTCAGGTATCTTCAAATGACATGACTGACCCAGATGACTCTGAGGGAATTGATCCTCTTCTCTGACTCTAATTTTCTCCAGGGCCATGTTATTCCACAGAGCAAGAAAGCTATTGTTCAGGAATGCTCTTGGAGAATCTTTGCTTTCTTCCCTTTTGGGGTCCATGTTTAATTCTTTCTGGATCAACTTTCTTGCAAGCCCCAAGTCCAGTGGGAAAGCTGCTGGTAGGCTGGGGCTGGGGTGGTGGTGGGGTCTGAGGGACCACCTTGTATGGTGGGCTCCATGTTCAGGCTTATCTTTAGCATCAGTCTTTTCTTCCATTTTATGGTCTTGCCTTACCCTTAGATCTGCTTTTTGACCATGAGTTTCTATGGTCAAAGTATTTGTACCTCTACTAAGATTTAGATTCTTCCCTGGCTCTGCTGCCTCTACCTGCTGTAGGTGAACAGGCTCAGAGGTCCAGCCTGGGACCTGGCTGCAGACCCCATCCGTGGAGTCAACGACCATGCAGTTCATGAGTGGACTCAGGCAGAGCCTATGAGAAGTTCTCTCGTTACGTCTCAGCATCCTTAGCAGAGCACAGGGTCTCATCCTATAAATAAGCTCACTATGTACTAATAGAAGGTGGAGATTGGTAATAGGAAGAAGGCGGGCACAAAGCTTCCCACCTCCACTCTCCAGGACTCTTTCCTCCAATCAGAAGGAATCACTTCTCCATTTACATTTAGGAAGGTCACACCTAGCCCCCATCAGTTGCCTGTTGGGGTCATCTTATCTTTGCATTCAATGGTAATTTACCTACGTGTAGTTACCACATGCTGCTTGAGTTAAAGTGAGGCTGCCTATCTCTCTTGCCCAGAAAAATTTGTTTTTAAACAAAGAAAGAAAAGAAAATGTGTTTCAAAGTATTTTATTCTTTAGTGAAAAGCCTCATCTGGTGGAACTGGCTGCAAGCGCCTGGGTAGGTGAACATGATCTCTCAGGCAGGTGTGGGATTTACTGAGCTTTGAACAAGAGTTACTGTCCAGGAAGAAAACAACCTACATCACCATTTATTGTCTCCTCGGACTTCCATTAAAGAATTTGTAAACCTGATCCCGGTGGAAACCTTGGCAATCATCTGGGTGAAGAAGCTGAGCCCTTAGGGAGGAAGTGACTTGCCCAAGCCAGACAATGGGGTTGCAGCAGGGCTATCAAAATGATGGCTTCCTCTATCAGTGAATAACCTTAACTTACAGTGAGACACGTGGCCTTCTTGTATTAGGCTATTGGTATTTCTAGCTTCACGCAAAACTATAGTTTTGCCAAGTCGCCTGCTAAGTGAAAATAAATCTCATTCTTTTACACTGAATTCCGTAAGAAGCAAAGAGATGTTCTTGCTTCAAAGACCTTAACAGCCTGAGTTGTCAAGTTTGGGCAGGAAAGGGTTTGAGGGATCGAGTGAAAGATGAGGGTACTTAGTGGTGGTCTGGAACCGGACGTGGGAACTAGGAGTGGCTGCGAATAAATAGGAATGAGGTTTCTTTCTGGCATGATGGAAATGTTCCAGAATTAGATTGTGGCGATGGCTGCACAACTCTGTACATTTACTAAAGGTTATTGAATTGTACACTTAAAAAACGAATGAATTTTGTGGTATATAAATTATACCTCAATAAAGCTATCCCTCCAGAAAAAGTAAAAAGAAAGAGAGACATGACTGAGAGTGGGGCCTCAGATAACACTTGCAGGAAAAGAGTAGAAGAACATGATACGTCCTGGGGCTCCAGACTGGTCTGTGTTTAGGCTCTCGAAGGCTCTTTACCTCCAGGACACAGGGGCCACATCTGAAGCAAGGGCTCCATTTCTAATTAGTTAGACTCCAGATCCTTGTCGAAGAGCTGAGGTCTTCAGTTTCTGTCAAAAGTATGTTGAGTTGGGTGACATTTAAGAGAGACAACACACGCATTGTGTTAGCCACCTACCCCTCTGGGCTGTGGATGTCCTGTTAGATGCTCAGAGAGCAGATGTTTGTGCTTCAATTAACCTAGATACCCGTGGAAATGCTTTTGCAGCTGTTGTGATGATATTGGTTCCATTTTATCAAAGTTCAAGGAATGAAATGACCACATGAAGACCATTTAGGCACTTCTGGCCAAAATATTGCCCGTTGTATTACTCCTTCTATGAGACCCGATTTAGCAAGTACCCCACAGAATTTAGTACCAAGAAAAAAAGTTTCTATCCTGAAAACTTGAATGACTTATTTGAGAGGCAGTGGGAGCAAGTGAACTAAAGGAGCGGCTGCTTCTCCTTCTTCTCCTTCTCCTTCACCTCCTCCTCCTTCTCCTACGTACTCTTCTTCCTTTTTCTTCTTTGTATTCTTCTATTTTGTCTTGATGGCCAGGACTACCTGAACTAAAGTGAAAGCAGAGTGACAGGTATGAAGTCATCTCTGATACAACTTTTCCCTGCTCTCTGGTCTGTTTCAGGTTTTTCTCACACATTCAATCATCAAATGCTTCTCAAGCACATCGCATGGTCCAGGGACTGTGTAAGACACTGGGGTTAGAATGATAGCTAAGACAGAATCTTTGCCCTCATGGAGGCAGACATAGGAATAATTGCAAATAGAATCCCATAATAAGGGCCTGCTCCAGATGCTACAGGAATAGAGAAAGGAGATAGTAGGAACAGAGAAAGAGAGGACAACTTCCCAGGGTGGTATACTAACTACATTTTCTTATTTTCTGTATTCTCTATGCCCTGCCATGGTGACCTCATTGACTGGAGAAAGACTGCCCCTCCCAAGGCTAGCCAATTCTTAGTGATGGCAAAGGGCTAGGGAGCACACCTTTCATATGTAAACGGATTAATCCGGAGCCCAAACTCAGCACCACTTCTTCTATCTGGCGCTTACGTTTCAGGAGCCAATATTCCTCTGCCCTAAACCACCCTAGGGCCAGGTATAGACAACTGGAGGCCACCCCTATAACCCAGAGCCTGCCTACTTTATTCAAATTTATTCAAATTTCCCCTGCCCTGCCTGGCCTTTCCCATGGAAAACACAATCCAGGCTTTGGGTCATGCTTCTTCCACACCCCCTCTGCCTCCTGACCAAACCTGGTGCTTTCCCATGTGACCCTGTGTGGCATGGCATGCCCCCTCCTCTTGGGAAATATAAGTAATAAAGATCACCTTCCAATGGCATTGGTCTCTCCATGTCGTCACTCAGTCACCCTTATGAATTACAATCCTGCAGGTACAGTTGATACAAGTAGGTAAAGCCTGATGGGTGATGGGGAATTTTCCAGGTGGAAGGGCCTTCCAGAAGGAGAACTAGCTTGTGCATTGGCTCACAGACCTGGCGAGACAGGACCATTAGGGCGCTGCTGCGCCTAATACGTATTTTTAGCTCTTTAAAGGCAGTCTGTTAACATTCCTTTTGCGATGTGGGTGGGGCGTAAATGATAAATAACAGTGTCTGGACCAAGTCTTATCTGTACAAGATTGAATTTTCCTCAAGGTCAGGTTCTGCCTGTTCTTTCTTTTCTTTTCTTAAGTGCAGAACACAGCACAGTGCAGACTCTGAATTCTGACTCTATCTCTTGTAAGCTATGTGTCTCTGTTCAAGTTCTTAAGCTTTCTGTGCTTCAGATTCTCCCATGATACATCACTCTGGGCAAGCATAGGCCCAATTCTCCTAAAATTCTCAACTTTGTATTTTTTCAAGTGATGAGGAAAAAAAGGAAAGGCCCTATCGGGTCCCAGGCCCATTAATCAAATATTAATCCAATAAAGTTAGTAATGAAACAATCCGATTAGAAAAACAATTTGAACTGCAGTCCTTTGCAGATGGGGAACATTAGATTGGATAAATGATTTACTCTAAATGGATTTAATGCAAAAAACATCAGGACCTTAAAGCCAAGGAAGCCCGAGGAATTCTGGGAGCCAGCTTGGGATTGACTTGGCCTGGTAGCAACCCTAGAGTCTACAGCCAAGTCAACTCAGGTATTGGATCAAATGCCAGGCCAGGGCAAAGAAGGTGCTGGCTGGCAACTCAGCCCATCAGAATGTCCCAATTACATATGATGTCAGCATGATGATGTCACTTCTAAGCCCTTCCCGTTCACGGGGGGAAGGGGGTCGGGGCCAAACCCAGACCCTACCAGTTCAAGATCTGTGGTTCCCACCCTTAATAAGAGTGGTGACATGTGTACCCTGCAGCCTCAGGGGATGACTTCCCATGAGCTTCCTTTTCTGCTCAGATCCTGGGCAGAGTTGAACATGCAGAAGGCACTGGCTGGGCCTATGCACATAAATTAACTTGACTGAATTATGTTAAACAAAAGAGAAAACAGCTTAATTCAATAACCAACCTTTGTTTCATTTGTGGCTTTCCTTTTCTGTCTTGACTAATTTTTATTCCCTAACAAATGTCATGGCAACGTGAAGCAGTGGCAGGAACACCAGGAAACAGACAGACTTGGGTCCGTCTTTGGGCTGTGGTCACAGGTGATGGGAGATAGGGAGGCAGGATAATTCAGGATAGTGTTAAGAAAAGAGTCACTGTGCTGCACAGCTGAGGTTAGCGCAACATTGAAAATCAACTACACATCAGTTAAAAAAATAAAAAATAATAAAAAAAGAAGTCAGATCGGGTTTGAATATAGCTCTGGTACTTCTTAGCTATGCGAATCTGGGTTTGCTTATATTTAAAATGTGGGATAAACATTAATTTACAATGTTTAGCCACATGTAAGATAACGGTAGGGTAGATAACTCGACTGAAAAAATTATTTAGTGCTTATTAGATCCTTGACAAGACACACTTATAATAACCATCCCCTTTTCTCCCTTTTCTCCATTAGAGTAACAATGCCTTTATCTTCCATGCCCTGGGTGAAAACTGGCAACAGTCAAATGGATGGATGGATGGATGGATGGTTTGAAGGATGGATGGCAGGGGCTAAGAGAAGTCCATAAACTATAGCACACCAAGTCAGTTTTTGCAGGACAACCAAGAAAACCTTTCTGATGTCTCAGGGGGAAGGCAGCAGAGTGGGAAGCTCACATGAGCCCAATATCGTTTAAGAAAGAGAATGTCTACGGAACGCACTGGTCCTGAATTTCTAGAAGCCGTCAACCCCAATATTCAGGGCATGGGCTCCTGAAGCAAGGTGAAGAACGTCTGCAGTGAGGCATCAGCACAGAAACTGGAGGGACCCTCAAGAAGCCAGGTGCCCAGTGTGGACCCCTTCCCTTCCCCAATTTGGGAGGGACTAGGGATCAAACTTAACACCTTGTCTGAAGAAACTCCAAGGCTTACCCTAACAATAACCCTGACACTTATGTTAGGAGTTTGGCCAGACTTGGGGTGAGTGGTAGAAACACTTCAAGTCAGCACCAGCCTTCTCTCAGCCATGGTCATTGTACCCCCATCCTCCTATCCCACATCCCTCCACCAATTAATTCATCCAGATCAAATGGAATCGTGGCTAGGAGATGAAAGTTTGCATTAGGGAGCAGTATTGTCTGAAGCTCTGATATAGGATGAATCCTGGGGAAGAGGTACCAGAGGGAGCTGGACCATTTGGCTTATGCCTGGGAGGAGGGGGACCAGCCATAGAGGCTCAGCTGAAAAGCCTTAGGGATATTTTTGAGCAGGGTTTCATGAAGAACTAGTCCTCCAGGATCCTAGAAATCACTTACAGGAAGAAAAATGGAAAAAACACAAACACATGGAGACTAAACAACATGCTACTAAAAAACCCACTGGGTCAACAAAGAAATCAAAGAGGAAGTCAGAAAATATCTTGAGATAAATGAAAATAAAAATACAACGTTCCAAAATTTATGGGATGTAGGAAAAGCAGTTCTGTTTGTAGTGACACAAGCCTACCTCAAGAAACGCGAAAAATCTCAGATAAACAACCTAACCTAACATCTAAAGGAATTAGAGAAAGAAGAACAAAGCCCAAAGTCAGCAGAAGAAAGGAAATAATAAAGATCAGAGTGGAAATCAATAAAATAGAGACCAAATCAAACCAAACCCAAACAAACAAACAAAATGAAACAAGCAAACAAAAACAGTAGAAAAAGATAAATGAAACCAAGAGCTGGTTTTTTTTAAAAAAGATAAACAGAATTGATAAGCCTTTAGCCAAGATCATTAAGAAAAAAGAGACAGGACCCAAATAAACAGAATAAAAAATAAAAGAGGAGAAACTGCAACTGATATCATCATCAAAGGTGTTGTCAAAATGCTGGTCCAAAGGCTGATGGTCAAAGGTCATCTGCAACTTCTTCAAATTGAGTGTCCCCATATCTACCCTCAAGGGAGGGCCTCAGTATGGCTTCCTTCCAGAGTTGATGGGGCCCCGAGGGACCCTCTGGTAAACTATTACCAGTAATTCCCTTAAATGGTCAAGGGGAAAATAAAATTAAAATTAATAGAAACCTTGCCAAATTCTAATTGATACCAGAGCTATGCTTTCTACTTTAAACTCACTCTTGTAGGACAACAAATCCCTGGGAGTAAAGAAAAGTTCTCCATAATTGGGATACCTAGTAAAGTGTAGAGAGAATTTCAATCAGTACAGATGACTCTGGGACTTTTACTGAAAAGCGTTCTTTTTTGCTGTGTGACACAGCCCCAGTTGATGTATTAGGTAGAGATCTTCTTTCTAAATGAAAAGGGTGGATACGTTTTGCTTTCAATGGACACTCCACCTTAAAATTTCCAGACCAACTTGAACCTGATCTTTTGTTCTTTACAGTTTGCCCCTGATTTAGAAGGGAAACTCCAACAAAAGTCCCCTAATTTAATCAAGATGCTCAAAAATCTAATATTGACATTGGGAAAATAAAAAGTGCAGAGCTTATAAAGATTCAGATAGATCTGGCTAAACCGCTTCCTAAATTGCTTCATATCCATTGAAGCCTGAGGCTGTACAAGGCCTCTCAACTTGTCCCATAGCAGAAGACTTAATCACCCCGGGGCTGGTCATTTCTGTACCGGCCCCTGCAACACGCAGATCCTCCCAGTATAGCTAATGGGCGGGAAGATGATTTGTCCAGGACTTGAGAACTATTAACAAGATAGTGGTTCCCCGTTTCCTGGTGGTTCCGATCCTGAACCTCCTTTTATCACAAGTTCCGCCAGACTCAAAAGGGTTCACTGCTGTGGACCCTTGCTCAGCCTTTGTCAGCATCCCTGTGGACCCCAGCAGCCAATATCTATTCATCTTGACGTGGAACCATCAACAATATACCTGGACAGTCACGCTTCAAGGGTTCACTGAGGCCCCCTCCTGTTCCTCCCAATTGCTCCCCCAAGATGTAAGACCCTCCAGTGTCAGGAGATCAACCTTCTACAGCATGTAGATGACCTCTTGCTGTGCTCAGTTACCAAAGAGGCATCCATAAAGCTTTCCACTTATTTGCTGTAAGTAAAAGTTACAATTATCTCTAGACACTTTATTACCGAGTCATAATGGAAGCACTGGAGGAATTCAGCTGTCTCCAAAAAGAATTAAACTAAACCAAGGACTTCCTAGGCCCACAACTAAGTGACAGCTTTGTGGCTTTCTAGGCCTAGCAGGTATTGCCAACTACGAGTTCCTAATTGTTCCCTATTAGCTTCCCCTTTCTATGAACTTACTAAAATTTCTGTCCCTGAACCCCTTCCATGGGAAGATAAACATGGGTAGGCCTTTCTAAGACTAAAACAAGAAGCTCCTGTCCTAGGGCTACCTCACTATTCAAAACCTTTCACCTTATCTGCGCAGGAGAGAGAGAACCAGGCCCTGGGAGCATCGAGAGCCTGGTAATGAACACAGGCCTGTTACAGCAACAGCTTGATTCCGTGGTTCCTGCCCCCCCGGCTGTCTTAAGGCTATAGCCGCAGCTGCAAAGTTAGTGGCAGCTTCACCAGATGTAACCTTAGGAAACTGCATTTGTTTACAAACTCCTCATGCTGTCCAAAGTCTCCTTAACTCTGAACTCCCAACATCTCTCTGTAAGCAGACTAACCTCCTGTGAGATTCTTCTGCTCTCACCACCTAATCTGCATCTTAAACATTGCAACGTCCTTAATCCTGCCATTTTACTACCTCTACCTGAGGAAGGTGAGCCCCATGACTGGGCGGTAATAACATCCCATTTTGTGACATGACACCCTGATTTACAGACACCCTGTCAACTAATCCCGATCTAATTTTGTTTGTGGATGGTTCACGTCGTAAAAAATTAGTAAGGGAATTTCCACGCTGGTGATGCTGTTACTACCCAAAATGAACTACCTGAGAGGGAAAGTCTCCCACAAGCCAAGCTCTGTGCCAGTTATCAGGACAAACCGTTAATATTTATACTGACAGCTGGTATGCCTTTGGTGTTGTCCGTGATTTGGGGATGTTGTGAAAACAAAGGGGTTTTCTTTCTCTGGGACCCCAATCAAACATGGACAATAAGTAAATGAACTTTTTACTGCCATTCTCTTAGCTTCTGAAATTGCTGTCATCAAAACTGAGGCTCACACTAAGAGGACTGAACCTGAATATCAGGGAGACACCCTGGCTGGCTTTCATGCGAAGGGTATGAAAGACTCCTTCATCAACAGAGTCTATAAAGATTGTGGCACAAGTGCATAAAGTCCATTCTGCTTCTGCAAAAAATGACCCCCTTGGTTGCCAGACTTTTGGCATCCTGATGTCCTTATAACAAGGCAACAGTCTGCTCCTGAATCAGAGAATTAAGATGGGCAAACAATGGTTCTAAATTAAATAAACAGTCAGGGCTATGAGAAAATCAAGATGGCCACTTCGTTCTTTGCATCTCCCTGGCAAACCTCATTTTTTCGTTTTTGCATTCCTTCACCCACCGTAGTGCAGCTAAGATGGCGCAAATTATGAATAGACATTGGTGAGGAGACATTTATCAACTTGTGAAAACAGTCTACCAGCAAGGTCTGACCTGGCAGGTCCCTAATCCTGGGAAAACTATTTTTGCTCCCAGTGGCCTCAGGTCTCCTCCCCCAGACCATTTTACACCTGCAACTGGACTTCATCCAGTTGCCACCTAGAATGGGTTATTACTATGTCCTTGTTACTGTGTGTATGTTTTTTGGATGGGTTGAATCCTTTTCCTGCCACAAGGCTGATGCCCTCATCGTGGCAAAGAAACTGTTAGAAAATATGTTTCCGACTTGGGATAAAACTTCCTTGGTCTCCTGTGATCAAGGCACCCACTTCTCTGGGCAAATCATAGGAGCCTTAGTGAAAACCTGCAAACTTCTTGGAATTATCACAGACCCTATCACCCTCAGTCATCTGGTAAGGTCGAGAGAACTAATGGGATCCTCAAACTTAAAATCTCTAAACTCGCTGAAACTTACTGGACTCCTTTGGCCTAAGGTGTTAGCTCTGACCTTGCTGACTATGCAGTGCCCCTTTGGCAAACATAAACTCACTTCACATGAGACAGTCACAGGTAGACCCATGTCTCTTGGTATACAACTTCCTACTGATCTCTTGCTGCCTCATGTTGATATGACCAGCTACTATAAGGCTTTAAATGTCTTATGTTAAAGCTATCATCCACAAATTAAAGAAGCTTTCCTGGATTTCAATTCAAGGGATCCTGTTGGTCGCAGTCTGGAGCCTGGTGACCGGGTATTTTAGAAACGTCAAAAGAGGAAGACAGCCCTGGAGCCCCATTGGAAGGGACCTTACCTAGTGTTCCTGACCACTAACACAGCTGTGAAACTAGAGGGCATTGAGCCTGGGGTAGACACCTCACAGCTAAGGAAGGCTCCACCTGACATCTGGTCCTGTACAAATGCTAGAGAATCCCAAGTCAAATTGACAAGGGAGAGGAGCAGCCGGATCAAGGCTTCATGCTTTAGCTAAACATGAAACTCTTTCTCCTTCTTTTTCTTTTCTTTACTCTGGCGTTGGCTTGGAAAGATAACACCCTCATCTGTATCTCCCAGGGCAAGGAGGTAACCTTTCAGATTGCTGGATTTGTCACCAAAGATTCCGATCTACCCATGATGTTAGAGATCACCTGGTCCTCTCTGTGACCAATTTCTCTTCTATTCTTAATGTCACTGCAAACTATAATTGATCCCCCTTGGAACTCTCTTTGGAAATCAAGTTCAACTCTTATTGCCACAACATCCTGTGCCTGGGCTTCCCTGGTGGCGCAGTGGTTGAGAGTCCGCCTGCCGATGCAGGGGACGCGGTTCGTGCCCCGGTCCGGGAGGATCCCACATGCCGCGGAGCGGCTGCGCCCGTGAGCCATGGTCGTTGAACCTGCGCGTCTGGAGCCTGTGCTCCGCGACGGGAGAGGCCACAACAGTGAGAGGCCCGCGTACCGCAAAAACAAACAAACAAAAACAAACAAAAAAGAAACATCCTGTGCCTTGTTTTTTTCCTTTCTCCTATCACAGCTACATGTACTCAATTAGACACAAATATCTACATAAATCTTAGTA
Organism: Tursiops truncatus; assembly: GCF_011762595.2. Taxonomy (NCBI): domain Eukaryota; kingdom Metazoa; phylum Chordata; class Mammalia; order Artiodactyla; family Delphinidae; genus Tursiops; species Tursiops truncatus. The sequence continues at coordinate 18,687,164 of NC_047053.1, forward strand.
CATTTGCACCTCCACGTTCCCATGATTATCTAGATTTGCCCTCACTCACTAAGAGATCTCACCAGCAGCCCCATATTGGTAAGGCATTTAGGATGACTCTTTAGTTAAGTAGTCTGAAGACCTGACTGACCCCTGGCTTGGATGGGTAAATGCAGCAAACCCTGGAAATGAGTCCCTTAATGGTACCCTGAACGGGAATGGTCTGTACCCCAACATGATTTGTCTCTGTGGTTGTTTTCACTCTCCTCAGGCCTATGGATGCCTAGAGGGCTGGGGCACAGCTGGGCAATGCCTCTTGGGTTATCTAACTGTGCCCCTAACTTTCCACAAATGAGGTAACTCATCTCATTTGTTGACTTCCCTGGGTTTACACTGCTGAGTAAGAAAGGAATTGCCAGGAGGCATTCATGTCTCAAGACTCCCTTCCTTTGGCAGGGTCATACTTCTCTGGTTATGAGTAAACGAGAATATGATTAGAAACCTGTCCTTAACTCTTGAAGATATTGCAGATTCCATTGCTAAGACGACAGCTGCCCAGCAAAGATCCTTAGTCTCTTTGGTCAAAGCTGTTCTTGATAATAGGATAGCTCTTGATTGTGTTCTAGCTGGGCAAGGTGTCCGTGGTGTGGCCACACCACCTGCTGCACCTGGATGACCCTTCTGGGGAAGTTGAGAGTAAGTTACATAAGATCACTGAGCAAACCACTTGGCTTTCAAAGGTAACTTCTTCAATGGGTCTTTTGTTGACTTATTTGATTTGATTGGTTTGGGTCTTGGGGACAATGGCTCAAAGTGCACTCCAAGCATTGGGGCTTATCTGACTTATTATAATCATTGTACTCTCCCTGGTGCTTTATATTCTCTCAAAAGCTTTCAATGCACATTCACAGCTGCTGACCGCCAACCAAATGATCTCCCTAAGACTGGAACTTCAGAAAAGAAGTGAGCAGAATGACCAACTTAAAGATTGTGAAACTGGAGCGGTGACCAGTGAATACCCCAGGGGTTAAGCAAAAACATCATAACCTATGGATGTCAGACAAAGGAACAAAAAAACCCTGAGAACTTTAGAGCAGAAACTGAGAGTGGTGCTAGCGCCTTACAATTTGATCACATCTCTCAGTTAAGCTGAGAGTCTGATCAAAAGGGGGGAATTGTTAAAAAGAAAACCACAGGTCGAAATGGAGTCACTTAGGCTAGGCCACACGACCAAACTGGGGCTTAATACCTAACGTAATTGAAGCCTCATCCTCCCCCAGAAATGTGGCCAGGATTTTTTTCTGGTCAGTCAGGAATTTTCTGGTCAGTACCAATGTGGTAATCTGTCACATGGGCCCTCTCGATAACCCAAAGTAAGATGAGGTAACCCACCTAATAGGACCCTTTTTTCCCAAAAGGGAGATGACCTAATCTGAAATAATCCTTTTTCCTATTTATTACTTCCTTTTCCAGCCTTTAGAAACCTTACCCTTCTGTAGCCCTTTGGAGATCCCCTCTACTTGTTAGACAGGGATTCTGCCCCATTCATGAATTGTTCAATAAAGCCAATTAGATCTTTACAATTTACTGGGTTGAATCTTGTTTTTTAACAACTGTATCATCTTTATGGAACAGGTAAAGGTATCCAGCATAATACCTTTCCCTTTGCAGGTCTTCTTGAGCTGGGATAGTTCTGTAAACTCTGCAAGGGCAGGTGTTTCCTTTGTACCCAGCCAGTGACGTCTAGGACTGAAGCGGAGGCCAGCAGATACTTATAGGAACTGTGTCTGGCACAGGGATATTCATAAAATATTTGTTGGATGAATGGATGTGTGAGTGAATAAAATGAAGAACAGAAGAGTGAATATGATCTTGGAGAGGCAGCAGTGAGTGGTGGCATGAGTGAGATCTTAATTCCCTGCCCAGGAATTGAACCTGGGTAGCCTGGATGAAAACCAGGAATCCTAGCCACCAGACCAGCGAGGGCTAGAGGCTAGAAGCTATTTTTCCCTGGCTCTTGCCCTCACTGAAAAATGCATTTCTCAAGGAGGCAAAAACTGTAAAAACAGGTATTAAGTTTATTATTAGAGACATAGCACAACAACAAGTGGGAGAGCACACAGAGAAACAGTTAAGACAGAAGCAAGGCAGAGATGCACACCCGGAGAGAAAGGGTGTGGGCGTCCTCCCTAATGAGGAGGGGTGCAGTAAAGAGGCGGTTAGGTCATTTATATAGGGCAGGTCTTCCAGGTTTTTGTTTACCTTTGGCCAATCATCTGGTTTCTTTTTCCACACCTGACCTGCCCTAGGACCTGCCCCAACACGCGTGCGCAACTTTTTTCCAAGATGGATTCCAGCCCAGAGGCCTATGGGATGGCCTTAGCATCACATATTATGGGGTGGTGCCCCCTCCTTTTTGACCCCCAAGGAGCCTTTCTGCACACGTGCAATGTCTCCCTTGCCCCAAGGATGGGAAATGTATGACTCCTGATCTTTTAACAGGGTTTAGCCCCTCTCCGTCCCTGCCATAAGTGTCCAGTGTCCAGTTATCTACCCTATTCCTGTTGCTGTTTCTTATATCGAAGTGCAGATCTCAAAATATAGACAGGAGTCCGGTCATAAATATGTAGTCTGGAGCCCGTGTGTCTCTTGCCTCAGGAAATGTAAACAGGGGGCTGGTAATGAATGTCCGGCCTGGAGCCCATCCTCTTCTCATCCCAGGAAATGTAAACAGGAGGCCAGTTGTCAATGTCTATCCTGGAGCCCATCGATCTCCTGCCTCAAATAGATGAAGACTAAGTTAACGAATGCGTAAGAAAATGGAAGCAAGAGTGAAAATTAGAACAGGTGAAAGAATGTGTGAATAAATGAGTGAGTGAATGAATGAGTGATGTGTGAATGGTCATGGTCAAGTGGACACCACAGACTACAGTGAACACAGGTGCTTCTCCAGGGTAGCCGACCCAGCCTGGGTTAACGTGTGTGGTCCTGGTGGCAATCTGCTTCAGAATCTTCCTTAGAATAGCAATTTTCCACCCTATTGTTTCGAGTTTGGATTGTATCATTTGTCCTCAAATGATTAGGAAATTTTTCAGCGGGTTAAAAAAGAGCTTCTCCAATTGTGAGCCCCCAAATGAATATCAGTGCAGCTCAGCCTAGACTTCGGGAGCTGGACTGTCATTATGTCAATCTGATGTTAATTAAAATGGTAATTGGATAAGAGTTTTCAAAGGCCCTCGTTGCTGGCCTCGTGAGGCTTCCTGCTGTGCTGATTTTGGAGGGACAGAAGTCGAAGCCAGCAGGGGAATGAGAGGAAGGTATCCTGGGTTCTTCTGGGCCTGGAGCCAACACAGGCATCTATCTGCTCTGCCCGGCTTCAGAGAGCATTTTGATATTCTGGTTTCATTCTGTGTCAGTGGTTTAAGGACCAGGGAGGCAGCAAGAAGAAAAAAGAAAAAGGAAAAAAAAGAAGAGTCTTGGCATTTACAGCTCCAGTTTGAGGACTGGCTTTACCATAGACTCAGTGTGTGATTTCGAGCAAGTCTCTCAACCACAGCGAACCTCAGTTTCCGCATCTGTGAAACGGGATAACAGCACATACCCTAACTGCATCATCACTATCAAATGAGATACAAGTGAAAGGCTTGACCAACTCTAGGGTGCGGTACATAATGGAGCTCACAATCTGCTTCTAAGAGTCTCGGGTTGATGGGCAGAATTTTCCGCAGATGGGAACATAGGAGGAATGCAATTGGGGAGTGCCGTGCTGTCTTCTGGGGTGCGTTTCCAAGGTTCTCAAAATCAAGCAAAGTGGAACACAGCTGGCAAAACAGGGGTTCCGACTCAGGGGTTAAGGTCCTCAGCGTTCTCACCCAAGACTGAATGCCTCAGCAGGAAGAGAAATTAGCAAATTCATTCATTAAGGGCCCATTGACACTTCTATTATAAAGACTCACCATTTGTTTTTATTGAGATCTTTTCCCGTGATAAAAGCCATTAGCACCAATGAGTAGCCATCATCAATCAACAAGCTTTCTTAAATGTCCCCACTTGTCCTGATTGCAGCTGCATACAGTTGATTTTACCTCTTAAGTATCTCCCCAAGCTGTCCACTTATCCCCACCCACCCCCAGCCTCCAGAGAGGTCACTCTGGTCTGCTGCTCACCTCTGAGGGCCTCCGGGCTAGACTCTGTGTCACTTGTTGCCTGGCACCGTTTCTCCTTTCCCTCATCATCTCCTGCCACACCCACTTTTCCAACAGCCTTGTTTGATTCTTCCTACATGTCTACTCCCTTCTTTTTTTTTTTTTTTTTTTTTTTTTGGCTTCATTGGGTCTTCCTTGCTGCGCGCGGGCTTTCTCTAGTTGCGGTGTGTGGGGGCTACTCTTGGTTGCGGTGTGTGGGCTTCTCATTGCGGTGGCTTCTCTTGTTGCGGGGCATGGGCTCTAGGCACACGGGCTCAGCTGTTGTGGCACGTGGGCTCAGTAGTTGCGGCGTGAGGGCTCAGTGGTTGTGGCACACAGGCTTAGCTGCTCCGTGGCATGTGGGATCTCCCCGGACCAGGGATCGAACTCGTGTACCCTGCATTGACAGGCGGATTCTTAACCACTGCGCCACCAGGGAAGTCCCACGTCTACTCTGCAGACTTTTACCTGCTCTTCCTTCTGCCCTCAGTCCTTTATCCACCCCCAGCCTTCGCGTCATCAGTTCCCACTCATTCTTCAGCTCTCAGCCCAAATGTCAATCCTCAGCGAAGGCTTCCATGTCCCCCCAGCTGGACCAGCCCCACCTGTTGTACACTCTCCCAGCACCCTGCCTGTTCCTTCCCAGCATCAGCCCAGTTTCTTCTATGTGCTTGCTTACTTGATTCAGGTCTTCTCTCCCTAGCAGGTGAGCTCCACAGAGGCAGAAACTACTCCGTTTATTCACACTTCATTTCAGGGCCGGGTGGGTGGTGGGGACCAGGGTGAGGCATCTTTTAAGGAGGTCTTTACTCTCAGGCGCCAACCCTGAGCTTGTATGAGCCAGAGCATTCGTGCCTCCTTAAATCTTGCTTCTGGGCCATCGCTCACCTACCCTAGTCCCGCCCCTGCTTGGCTCTCCAACACCTAGCCCGAGACTCCATGTGCCGAAGGTACACTCATAGATATGTGAAGAATGAACAGGTCGGAGGCAGGAAGACTCAGGAAAGGGAGCTAGGTAGCAGGCTGTACCTGAGGTAGAGAAGAAAACTGAAGAGCTTAAACCATGCAGTGGGAGGCAGGGGACTGGAAATGACAGCTCTGAAACAAGTGCATAGAGAAAAGTGGAAGGGGTGGCAGTTTGGACGCTAGGGTTGAGGAAGGGAATATTTCTAGGTTGGTAACTGGCAATGCCCGGGAGGAGGGGTGAACTTGAGCAGACTCTCCACTGGGATGATTCCTTCCTGCTCCCACCTTGGTGACTGCACTCTGGGCTTGACCAGGACCTCGCCGGGGATGGGTGTCTGCCACTGGGGAGGGTCTCCGCTTTCTCAGTTACCCCTCGGGGACCTCGTGCCCCTGGAGGCCATTGTGAATCTGAGGCCAGGGCTTCCAAGGTCTTCCTGGGACTCTCAGGGAGCGATCCCATCCTTAACAAGGTCCACTTACGCTGAGAACGCCAAACACATTTCTCTTTTAAATTTTAATTTGGTTCTGCTCACTGATATCACCTTGGGCCCCATGCTACCCCTCAAAAGGACATCTTTTAACGTCCCTGGATATGCAGGTATGTCATGAGGGCGAACAGGTTCCAAAGAGTTTTTCTCTTCTCTGGCCCCTCATTCACCCTCTCCTTCCTTCTAAGCAGGACACGCAGTTTGGGTTTTTCAACCAGGCTACATCTGGACCAGATGCCCTCCTTGCTTGTCGGCCGCGCTGCCCATCTGATGCTAACATTCTGACTTGTGCCCCCAAGCGTCCCCTGCTACAGCTAGTGGAGGGCAGTCAGACCCCCCCTCTGGGGACGTTCACCTTAACTGCTCTGATTTACTCTGTGACTTTAGGTAAGTCTTTTACCCTCTCTGGGGCTCAGTTAAAACAAGATGGACTTGGACTAGAAAATATGACAGCCATTCAGCACTTTCATTTGAAGGTCCTTAGATTCTTCTGAAAGAGAGAGACAGAGACAGACAGAGGGATACAGAGAGAGGGAGGCAAAGAAACAGATAGATGGATGAATAGATGGATGGATGGATGAATTGATAGATGACAGACAGATAGATGGCAGAGAATTCGTTCAGTTCAAGATGGTCCAAGTCCCCTCCATTGCCCACTGACCGCACCCCTGCAGTGGTCAGTCAGTGTGATGGGAGCTGTAAGGACCTCATATTACATCCTGTAGGGAAATACAGAGCCAGTGATCAGGAGAGACAGAGGAAGAGGGAGAGGCAGAAAGACATACTTAGGTGAGGAATGACAAAGCAGAGAGAGGGAAGAGGGGGAAAGAGAAAGAGGGTTCTGATCTCATTTGTCTCTCTGACACCGAGATTAAGCATCGTAGGGAACTGACTGAAAGCCCAGGATGTCTGAGGGGAAGCCTGTGGCCCTTCCTGTTCTAGCTGGAACCTGTGTGGGCACTGTGGGGTGAGCTGCATTAGAGAAGGAAAATTATGTCCCTTGTGGCTCGAGTCCAGTTCTGGCTAATGCACAGAGAGCAGGAAGCTGCCGTCCCTGCCGCTCTGTCAGGCAGAACCCCCAGGGCTCACTGCTTGCTTGGGGATGGGATGTCTTCTGCCTTGTACCTGCTGTTAGTACATGAGTCTGCGGAGCCTAGCTCCCTGATCTGACTCATCCATGCCTTTTGAGATGTCATTGCCCTGGAGGTAACTCACATACCCATTTCATGAGGCTGAAATCAAGGCAGGATTTGGAAGTCTTAACAGAAGCTCAATTCATTAATTTTCTCATTGCCCTCCTTGGACCATTCGTCACAGCAGTCGACATTCTCACTTATTCTTTTTTCCATCTGCACTCTAGCGTTCTTGTCAGTGAATAACTACCTCCTGGCATCCCCCGTCTTCTCCACCTTCTCCTATGGGCCTTCATCTTTGCTATTTGATTATTCTGTTTTAATTTTGAGGGCCTCGGGACTCCTGGAGGAAAGCCTCCCACAGGGGTGGCGGGGTTGGGAAGTAAGCCAGACCCTGGCACCTGGGACCAGCTGCTAATTACTGCAGGTGCCTGTCTGCACACCGCTGGGTGCCTTGCCCACACAGGCAGCTGAGGATGGTGGGGCTCTGCGGGTGCAGGAAGATGCCAATGGCTTTTTAACAGCTGGGGGGCCTCCTCATTCATCTGTGCATGCTGAGTTTATTTTGCCTTTTGTCAATTTCTGACTTTAGGGAACCTAAAGGTTTCGGAGTGGATTGGGCTTCAATATTGATGACCAGAGTGAATGACAGGTCCCCCCTCTCCCATAAACAGTCGGGACTGCCAGTAGGAAGCCCCACAGGCCGCTCATCTCTGAAAGGCCCATTTCTCCACCTCTGCTGAGGCTGGAGATAAAATATTTATTTGGGATCCAACCAATACGCCCCAGCTGCCTCGCTAGACAGTGAGCAAGCTTTGAACCGAGCAAGCGGCTGAAAGGCTCAACCCAGGTTTTGCTTTGCCAAAGGGAGGAAAGAAAGAAAAAAAAGATGCCAGTCCTCTGTTTGGAGGTTGCATTTTCCTTGGATGGAGAGTAGCTCTTTACTGGGGCACAGTCCTTCAGCTGTCATAGATAGAATTAGAACACAGGCTGGTGTCAGGTGCTGAAGTAATAGGGTATTTGAGAGCATAAAGTGCAATTTTCTGAAGCGGAAAGGGATATTTCATAGGCTCTTTCATTTCCAGGGGTTGTGAGATCTTACAATTCACCCAGTTCAAACCTCTCATCCTTGAATCCCTGCTAGATCATTTCTCCCTGTATTTGAAATCTTCCAGTGATGGGGAAATCACGACTAACGTCTCCAAGCAGATGATTCCCTGTTTGTCTGTTGAAAGCGTTTTTTAAAAATTGAGTTGACATCTGTCTCTCTGTAGCTTCTACCCACTGGATCAAGATTTGCCTTAGAAACACAGAACACATCCATTCTGCTTAATGGCCTTTAGCGGAAAGACAGTAACCTTGTCCTCTTTGAGACTTCTCTCCTCCAGGCTAAGTCTCCCCTGTGGGTTTTTGCTAGATGCTGGGGATTCAAAGATAAATAAGTCTAGGGAGATCAGGGGCCCATGTCTCATGTGACATGCTTTCAAATCCCTTCACTGGGCTTCCCTGATGGCGCAGTGGTTGAGAGTCCGCCTGCCGATGCAGGGGACACGGGTTCGTGCCCCGGTCCGGGAGGATCCCACATGCCGCGGAGCGGCTGGCCCCATGAGCCATGGCCACTGAGCCTGCGCGTCCGGAGCCTTGGCTCCGCAACGGGAGAGGCCATGGCATTGAGAGGACCGCGTACCGTAAAAACAAAAATAAACCAATCCCTTCACTATGTTGGCTGTGGAGGAAGAAGCCCACCCGTGTCTGTGCTGACATCCCCACCGCTCTGCTCATTCCCTTCCTAACTCACACCCGAGAGGGGAGGGCTGACAGCTCAGAGTCCAGGACACTCACTGGGCCATGTTCGACTGGTGGGTAGGGCCACTGTGGGTGAAGGGTTGATGCCATATGTGTGGTCTTCCCTTTGCAGTCTGGCCATGAGGAAGTAAGAAATCCAGGCAGGGCTAGACTCCTGGGGATAGGCTCACCCATGCTTTCTCTGGACTACCTCTTCTAAGCCTATGGCCAGGCCAAACCTATTTTGACTCAACCATCTTAAAATCAGAAGCTACTGGCATGCAAATGTGTGTGTGTGTGTGTGTGTGTGTGTGTGTGTGTGTAGGTGTGGTTAACTAGTGAAATCCTATGTCAGGGGAATCAGGGACTTGCCCAGCTATGAAAAGAGTGTTCCTGGGAATTCCCTGGTGGTCCAGCGGTTAGGACTCCATGCTTTCACTGCTGAGGGCCCGGGTTCAATCCCTGGTAGGGAAACTAAGATCCTGCAAGTTGTGTGGTGTGGCTAAAGAAAGAAAGAAAGAAAGGGAGAAAAAAAGGAATGTTCCTTGTCTATCTTGTTCTTTTTCTCTGGGAATAACTTCCTAGTTTGAAATCTCACTGTGCAGAGGGGATATCAGGAGGGTAGGATTCAGGAATTCCCTAGCCTCTGGCTTCACATCACCTGGATAGCACCAAACCTCGTTCTAATCTTCAGTTTCCTTATGCCTTGGGAAGTGTGGCAGCCAGCACTAAAATGAATACCTGCCTTAGAAGAATAATGATGTAAAAAAGGCAGGAATATCAGACACAGCAGGTCCATGCCTTACCTGCCAGAGAAAGATGACGAAGCGTTGCTGGTACCCACCGGGCTCCCTCCTCCTTGCCCCTGAGGGAGTGGTTAAGCTGAGTGATGAATGCGTGCTGGGTCTCCTCCTCATCTTGGCTATTGATCTATGGGCGATGATGGGAAGCCACTCAGAGAGACTGAACCGGGTGTGCTCAAAGAAATAATGGTAAAGGTACGGCCCGTGTGGCTGGGGCACTTGTTCATCGGTGATGAGTGCTTTGTCCAACCCCATGCTGTGGCAGCACGAAGCTTGTCAGCTGTGGGCGCTTGGTGGAATGATTGTTAAAATAATGACAGCAGTTTCTAACGCCAGCAAAGGTAGATGCGAGCAATGGGTAAGAATGAAGAAGTAGATAAAGAGTGCCGGAGAGAAAGATAACAGCGTTCAGGTCTCCACGTGTTTGGAAGAAAATGTAGCACTATCTATTAAAGTTAAAAACATACCTCCTGCGACTTCCCTGGTGGCACAGTGGTTAAGAATCTGCCTGCCAATGCAGGGGACACGGGTTCGATCCCTGGTCCGGGAAGATCCCACATGCCGCGGAGCAACTAAGCCCGTGAGCCACAACTACTGAGCCCACGTGCCACAACTACTGAAGCCCACGTGCCTAGCGCCCGTGCTCCACAAGAGAAGCCCCCATAATGAGAAGCCTGCGCACCACAACAAAGAGTATCCTCCCCCTCGCCCCAAATAGAGAAAGCCCACGCGCAGAAATGAAAACCCAATGCAGCCAAAAATAAATTAAAAATCAAGTAAAAATAAATAAATTAAAAAAAAACATACCTCGTCTTTGATCCAGAAATCCCATTTTTAGCCTTTTTTTCCTACAGATATACTTGTACTGGTGGGTAAAGATGGATGTACACGGATATTAATTGCTGCATTCTTGGCAATACAAAGATAGGAAGGAACTTACATTTCCATTAGCAGGGCACTGGCTACATAAAATATGATCCGTGTGTATGATGAACTGCCACACAGCCTTGAAAAAGAATGAGGTTGATCTAGTTGAGCTGAGGTGCAACTATCTTTGAGACATATTAAGAAAGCCCCCCACAGAACAGTATGCTTTTATTTGTGCAAAATACAAAGGTGTATTCACAGACATAAGGGCTTATGTACGTTTAGACTATTTCTGGAAGGATACACGTAAAACTGGTAATACTGTTTGGGTGGGGAGTTGTGACGATGATATAAGGAACGGGGAGGGGGTTGGCTTGCTTTTCCTTCTATACAATTTTGCATCATGTAAATTCATTACCATAATCTTGTACTCTATTCCCTCATATAAATAGTTCATAACAAAGGAAAGCATATGTCTTCTGCACACCTGCCAATGCTGCACTTCCTATTGACCCAGATATTTATTCTACACCCGTTGTTTGTAGGATACTGAGCTAGTCCAGTTGGAGAGGAAATGGCAAAAATATAGTTCATGTTTTCAGGGCACTTATGGGGAGAAAAACGTGTTCATGCAGTTATTCTAGAAGTTGGAGGGAATATTTAATCTTGATTAGGGAACTGGAGAAGATTTAATAAAGCTGGTTTGTAAAGTACTGGTAGTAGAATTTTGAGACCTGAGGATGGATGGATAAATGGGGTGCAGAATTCCCGATGGAGAGAACCACATGAACTAGAGATGTGGAATGGGAAATAAAAACCCGTGTGGAGTCACCTGTACCTTCTCATCTGTTTGCTGTACTATCAGAAACACGTGCTTTGGGGTTAAGGTATGGTTTACTTTCAGAAGTCTTTGTGAGAATGCAGACACTTGTTTTTGATTGAGATTTGAGAGGATGGATCCAGTGGGAGTGCTAGTAAACCAGCTCTCCCTCCGCCAAACTGGATTTGTAGCTTTTGCCTATTTCTATGGTGTAAATATTCCCACTGCTTGAAGAACTTCCGACTTCAAGCTGCTGACACAGAATGGGAGTTGGGAAGAGACACTCATAATCAACTCTCCTAAGCCTGAAAGAGCTTGCTCAGGCATGCCAGTGAATCAATGAGAATCCCAGAGTATCAGAACTAAAAAGGACATTAAAGAAATTTAAAATGAACCTTAGCTACACATGAGGAAATGAAGGTGTTTGCACGATGTCAGAGGAAGTGGCAGAGTTTGGGACCTTCTCTTCTAGTTCTTAGTTTAGTGAAATTTCTCCTTTTCTTTGGACATCACCAATATAATAGAGGACAGGGAACAAGGGACAGTGTAATTTTGAAGGAACAAGAGGTTATAAAGTAGCCTTCTCTGACAGAGCAGAGGTGGGTAGGGTTCCAGAATGGGTCTTGGTCAACAGGAAGGTTTTGTGTGCTGGGGGGCATATGAAAAGGACCACAGCAGGGTGGAAGGGGCAGAATCAGAAGAGATTTTATGGGGGCGGGCGGGGGGAGCTTAAAAGATGAAATCCCCAATTGCACAGTTCTATTCAGGACTGACTTTTCTTCCTGGGGGTATAATGAGCTGATCTGTTATGTGGAAGAGAAAACCTGGGCTAGTCCCGTCCACATCCTGGATGATCTGTGCGCACAGGACTCAGAGCCTTCCTCCTCCAAGTGTGGCCAGCGGGGGAGGTTAGTAATAATCTCCCCAGGCCTTTCCAGTGTGACCGTCTCCGTGCCTGTGAATCAGTGGCTCAGTGAAGAAACCCCAGCAAACGTCCATGTAAGAAGTCGGGGAAAAACCCGTGCAGTACGACGGGTTTATTTATTATACCCAATGTGAGACAGACAGAGAGAAATCAGAGCAGTGGAAGGCAAAACTGAGGTTTGTTTTTGTGAGTCTATGGTGGGGCCAGGGAGCAGAAGATGGATTAGAGGAAAACAGGACAGAGACTCCTCTCTATTATGAAGATGGATTAGAATCCTCTTTATTGTGTCATACATTAAAAAAATATGACAACCCAGGCTGAAATCTCCTTCGGTCAGGAGCCATTACCTTCAGCGCAAGGTCCAAGCTCCTTTGCATGGGTACAGGGACCTCCATTTTCTGCCCTTGACTATCTTTCCAATCTCCTCTCCTGAGTCCCCCAACCCAGGTAATGCTCTTAAAACACACACTGATTGCTATTACTCTGCAGGTTTGGGGCCTCAGTCTCGGCACAGACCTCTGCCTGGAATGCTCTTTCCCATCATATCTGCTGGGCAAACCTCTACTCAATCTTCAAAATCCTGCCGCAGCATTTCAATGTCTTTCTTATTCCTTTCTTACATGGCAGCCTTCCCCTGCCCTGCCTGCACCCTGCCCTGCCTGCAGATAGAGACAATCACTTCCTCCCCTGACAGGTGCTGCTTCTTTGTGCATGTCACTCGAATGGCAATACGGTAATTTCATTGCAAATTTCTGTTTTTATCTCCCCTATTTCACCGTGAGCTCAGCCAGGGCAGGAGACCCCCGTCTTGGCTCCTGAGGTTGAATCAATAACAACATGTTGGGATTGGTGACGCTGGTAAAGCCAGCTAGAAAGAAGAGGGGAAAAGCTGCTTCTGTGGCCCCCGCAGAACTCCACCCTGAGAGAGGAAGCGTGGGGTGTGACAGCTGGATGCAAAGACTTTTGCTGAAGGCCACTGGAAGTGCTGATCTGCCCAGCCCTTCAGATTGTTTTTAGCTGAGCCCCTGAGGGAAATTGAGCGCAGCTCCCAGGGTGGGAGGAGGGTTGTGATGCTGCTGTAGATCAGATAATGAAAGCCTCGACCAAGGTGGCTCCATGCTGGGCTCCACTAGAGTCATTCTAACTCTCTGGAGAAGAAGATCCTTCCTCAAGCTTCCACACAAACCCATCCCACTGCTAAAGGCTGAAATGGATGCTATATCGTGCCACCCAGATCCCCCTTCGGCCCTGAAGGACTTACTCCCGTACCTTCCTTTCCCTTCCATAGGTGCTGCCCTCCAGAGCACGCCCCAATCAACTTCCTACACGCTAGTCTCCAACGCGGAGTTTGCTTCCGGGATGAAGGAACTCAACCTTCAAGGATAATATCAACCTGCTCTTAAAGGCTGTTAATATTAGCAGACTGGTCAGAGTTGGTAGGCCTGGGTGGTGACCTCCTGGGACAGTAGTAGGAACTGAGACTCTAGGCAGGAGGGTGCTGTCAACAGGGCAACCAGCAGAACCACAGAGAGGGCTGGGGTGCTTCCTCCTGGCCACCAAGCAACAGCCTGCCATGGCCGTCTGGGTTAATTTTAGCAGCCGTGGGGAGGTGGCAGTGGGAGTGGGTCACACTTCTGCTGGCGCACTGATAGGGGTTTTCACCAGCTCGGTGCTGTCAACCATGTAAAGTTGCACATTAGATTCACTCCAAAAGAACTCACTCTAGGTCTCAACCTTAAAGAGATTCTGAGTTAGCTGGTCTTCAGGAAGGCCTGAGGCTTTGTATGTTTTATTGGGGGTGGGGGTGGGCTTTGTATGTTTTAAATGCTCACTGGAGATGTCTAATGTGCAGCTAGGGTTGGTTGAGCACTACCGATATGGTGGAAAGGTGATGAGCTCTGGAATCAGACAGAGTTGGGGTTGAATCCCGGTCCTATTAGTGGGTGGAGAACTTCAGGTTGTAATGAACTTTTCTGAGCTTCCATTTCTCATCTGTAAAATCAGGTAAATCATATATATTTCATGGAAATGTCCTAAGGGCAGCACGTTAATAGCAATAACAATGATGTTGATTTGATAATAGCCTTCAATCCAAGAAGCTATTATCATGATCGTTGTTGCTACTATCTGTATTCATACTTGGCCTTTTCCTTCTTTTCCAGGGTAGAGCACCCTATAGTAGACTTGCCATGCTTAGCCCCTGCCCCATTATGGGGGAGACCTCCTTATCTCAGTTGTAGCTACCTAAAGCCCAGCAAACTGTGGCTGCAGCAGCTAGATGGAAAACCAGTGACACCTGGGGTTGACCAGATGACCGAACATTGGCATCCATAATTACACTCCTGTTCACACCTAGAATAACACACGCAGCACTTCAGCCCTCCAAGATGACACTGGCAGGTGTGTGGCTTCTGTGTGGAAAACTAAGCAGGACAGATTCTGCTCATACACAAGGGCAGCAATAAGGCCCAGCGTACTTAAATGAGGTCCCAGGAATTGCACCACTTACCATGTGGCTCTGGACAAGTCCTTTCTCCTCTCTAGCCCTCAATTTCTTGCTCTGTAGAATATGGGTGGCTGATCTGGATAAATGACAATTCTGTTCAGTTTGGTGCTGCCCCCCTGCCCCCTCCTGGATATGCCTTGGGGGACTGACTTCACCTCCACCTTCTCTCACAGGGACTCCAATGCCAAAGGCCAGGGTTTTGAGAGATGCCCCTTTAGAGCAAGAGACCTGAGAGTCTGTCCTGGCCGCTGCCCACCCTGGATTGTAAGTTTCCCCATTTCGCCTCCTGCCATCCAGAACTTTAAATAGCCTCCGGCACACTATGTGGCTGCCAGAAGTTGTAATTAAATAATGTCCAACTGTCAAAAAGCTGTTATAAATGATCTTTTTGTCTGCACCACTGTCTGGGAAGCCAGGAAAGAGAAACTGGAGGGTTATAGATATGAAGGGCAGAAGTTCAGTGGGGAACTGGGGGCAACAGTTTTTAGGGACCTTGAAAACCACTGAAGGTTTTTTTGAAAAATGTGTAATTAGTGCATGGAAGAGCTCCTAGCCTTGGCTCTATGAATGGATTTGCATATGGGATAACTTGAAAAGGATTGGGGAAACTGGTGTCCTTGTCTAGAGCTAGTTCTCCTAAAATGCACTCACTGCCCCTCTTTTAAAATCCAAACAGGAAAGTAAAAAGGGCAGGGTGAGTGCCAGCAATCCCGACAGTTCTCAGATGAGCTGCCATGACTTTCTCCCTCCTTCCCTTCCTTCTTTTCATCCTTCCTCTTTCTCTTCCAACAAATACTCTTGAATCACTATTATGTTTAGAGCTCTCTCTAAATGAGGAACATGGAGAAGAAATGCACATGTATGGAACACATAGGTAGTGTTAGATGTTGTACGTACATTACTCCACTTAATTATTATAACACACCTAGGAGATAATTATTATAAAACTCAATATTGTAGATGAGGAAACTGAGCCTCTTTGAGATTGAACAACTTTCCAAAATCACACAGCCAGTGATTAAAGGGCTGGGGATTAGAACCCCACAAGCCTGTGTGCTCCACGGAGGCAAAGGATGCGTATCTACTGTGTATTGTTTTGCTAGGATGCCATGTGGTACCTGGCACAGAGAGGGCTTAAGAAATATTTATGGAAGGAGGAAAGGAAGGAGGAGAAGGAGGAAGGAGGGAATCCTCTCAGTTCTGTCAGACACCAAAGTCAGTAATCTTTGTATCATTGCACATTGTCTCTGGAAAGTACAACAGGCAGATAGATAGATATAGATATAGATATAGATATAGATATAGATATAGATAGATAGATAGATACAGAGAAATGTATGAAATATTTGGGGGAAAGGAGTTGTTAAAACATGTGCAAAAACAACGTGATTAGAAAGCAGAAAGTTGGTTTCAAGTCGTAGAGGAGGTGGAGCGAAGGCGCTATGTGTGTACAGAGGGGGGATGGATCACCTCTAGCTGTAGGAACGAAGGGGGCTTCACAGAGGAGGCAGAATTTGAGCCTTGAAGGATGAGCAGGACTTGGACACCAAGAGGTGGAGGGCGAGGAAGCCTGATCAGATTGAAGGAGTGGGGGAGAATCATAAATAATCTCCCAGGGAAAGGACTGACCAATGGTCAGGGCAATTGGTAGCCGTCTGGACTGGAACCCCAGCCTAGCTGTTATTCTGGTAGGTCCCGGGGATTTCATCTGGCAGAGCCCCTGTATCATGGGTGAGTGAGAGGCGCTCAGGGTACGGGCAATCCAGACTGAGTCTGTGTGTTTGCGTGAGTGAGTGTGCATGCGTGGTGTGCGTGTGCTGATGGGAGGTTGGTACTTCCTTCTGAGCCTAATTGGGTGCCAAGAGGCCCAAGTGGAAATTCGTGTTTCCGGGGTAGGACTGTCATGTACGGGTCTGTGAGGAACCTCTATCTGAGCCTCTGTCCAGGTGTGCTGGCGGGTTCTGCAGCAGCAAGAGTGTGTGGTGTGGCTCCCAGGATGTTCGTATCCTGCCGGGCAGGGGACTGAGGCCCTGGGCTGTCCCTAGGAACTGGGGTCAAGTGTGGTACCAACGAAGATGATTTGGGGGGTAGAAAGTGTAACAGAGGGTCTTGGGAGCAGAAGGGATCCAGCCAAGGATAAGGGCTCTGACCTCACTTCTTCTTTTCATTTGTCCCCAGCAAACCTGCCATCCCCAGCGGCACAGAGCACCTGGCCCGGTGCCTGGGGGCAGTGAAGGCTTGTCGAGGCTGTCATTGATCTGTGCCTCGCTTCTGTGAAACACCCCCTGAGAGTGGCAGGAACACAGGTCACAGGAACAAACAGCCCAATGGTTTGGGGGATCATTAAATAATTATAGCCAATGCCCATCACATTTGTGGAAAGGCTGCCTGGTGGCATCGCCAAAGGCCAAATTGAAACTCGCAGGGCTGTTGCAAGAGCCACGGCTGCCCAGAACGGGAAGGCCTGCGGTGGAAAGATTCAGGGTTAGCTTGAAAAGAGCCTTCCCCATCACAACACGAGAAAGAGCCCAGCCAAAGGCAACCATCGCTTTCTGGCGAGGGGTGACCCTTTGGCCACCTCACAAACCTGACTGCTCCATTGGCAGGGAGCCCTTGAGGCTCACTTTAGAGCATGGGATGCAGACAATAATTGCCCAGAGGATGGGACTCCAGGGACAGGACGGACACTGGGGATGGAGTGGGAATTCTCTAAATTTAGCATACCTGCCATCAAGGCCCTGGCAGGTATCCTGCTACCTGCCTGAGTGGCCTTGGGCATGTCTCTGGACCTTGGTTTCTATTCACAAACATTCACTCACTATTGAGCACCTACTGCATGCCATGTACTGTGTTAGGTAGAGGGGGGTAGGCAGCAGAGAAAAAGAATGATCTCTGCCCTCATGGAGCTTCCAGTCTAGTGGAAGTAAACAAGTAATTGCACAAATAAGTGCATTTCACACATTGTAATAAATGCTGTGAGGGAAAGGACAGGGTGCTATGGGAGAACCCTTTAGGCTCAGGGATCAGGGAAACCCTCTTTGAGGAAGTAGCTGGGAGCAATACCTGAAGGATAAGTAAAAGTTATCTGAGTCAGCTTGGAGGAAGAGCTTGTGCAAAGGGCCTGAGGAGGAGAACAGAGTAATATATATTAGGAACTGAAGTTAAGCCTGGGGACTTTACCCCATGACTGTTGGGAGGCCATTGCTCCATTTTTTTTTTTTTTTTTTTTTTTTTTTTGCGGTACGCGCGCCTCTCACTGTTGTGGCCTCTCTCGCTGCAGAGCACAGGCTCCGGACGTGCAGGCTCAGTGGCCGCGCCTCATGGGCCCAGCCGCTCCGCGTCATGTGGGATCTTCCTGGACCGGGGCACGAACCCGTGTCCCCTGCATCGGTAGGCGGACTCTCAACCACTGTGCCACCAGGGAAGCCCCATTGGTCCATTTTTTACAGGAGTGTGATCACTGGATTCACATGCTAAAAGTAAAGTAAATAATAAGAGATGGAAAAATGATGACAGAAACCACAAAAATACTTGGAGGTTAAAAAAAGATTTGACAAGTATTTTCACGTTACAGAATCTATCTCATGGAAGTCATCTGCCAGCAGAAAAAGAATTATGTATTCTTTATAGTTAAAAAAACCCAACACCACTCTGGCTGTCGTACAAAGAGAATAAACACTAATAAGTCTTGCTTGCTTCAGAATCGAATGAGAGAAGGATGTGAAAGTGCTCTGTAGGCAGTAAGGTGTGGTACATGTTTGGGAGGGACCTGAAAGTCTCCCATTGCCCCACTCTCCATCCGCTCCCAACAGCGCCTAAAATGCTGGTTATCCCAGGAACCTAAAGCTTTATGCCTATTAAAAGGGAAATCTCCCAGGGAGGGTCATACTTTGAGCGAAGCTAGACAAAGGCAGGGTCTCAGCCCCAAAGGGACCAGAAGAAATGCTTCTCAACCCTAGCTGCACTTTAGAGATACCTGGTATGGTAGCCACCTTCCCAAATGGCCCCCAAAGAGCCTTATGTCCTGGTATACAAGCCCCTATGTAGCCCCTCCCAAAACTTCAATGTAACCAAGAAGATGTTGTGGAAATGATGGAGTGTGATTTCCAGTGCTCGGACATAAAAGACATTGTGGCTTCTGTCTTGCTCTCCCTTTCACGGCTCTGAGGGAAGCTAGCTGCCATGCTGTGAGGACACTCAAGCAGCCCCATGGAGGGATCCATGTGGCAAGTAACTAAGGCCTCCTGCCGACAGCCATGTGGAAAAATCATCTTGGAAACAGGTCCTCCCAACTAATGTCTGGACTGCAACTTCATGAAAGACCCTGAGCCAGAACTACCCAGCTAAGCCTTCCTAGATCCCTGACCCACAGAAAGTGTGAAACAATACATGTCTATTGTTTTAAGTCATTACGTTTTGGTGTTCTTTGTTGCATAGCATAAGTTAACTACTGTTACTAGGGAGTTTTAAAAAATATTGATGCTCAAGTCCCATCCCCAGAGATTCTAATTCATTTGGTCTGGGGTAAAGTCCAAGCACTGGTACGTCTAAAAGCCCTCAGATGACTCCAATGTGCAGCGAAGATTGAGAACCACTGGACTAGAGTATCCCATAGGACAACAAGCAGGGCTTAAGTATGGGGTATTGCCTCGATTTCAGGAGCTAGAATTCGGTGTAAGCTGAGGGTTCTATCCTGGGAGAAGGTGAAAGCCCAGTGTGAGGATCAGAGCCCGTAGTCACAATAGGCTGATTGTTTATCTTAGTGTCCACAGCTTCTGACCATGGGATCCCTACATTTCCCTAAGGATACAAGCCTACAGGGGGAAATCAACACGCCTTAGTTGAAAGGAAAAGAGAAGTCTAGAGCCCAGCAGGTAAATGCTCTTTCAACAGACATTAGCTTTGTCTCATGAACCCTCCATTTGAGTGAAGATGTGCAGGAACCTGGTTATCCACTGATGAATAGCCCTTCTACTTCCTCCTACGCGCCAGTATATCTTCTGTCCAGACCACGTTCCTGCCTCTGAATGTGCTCTTTGAAACTTAGGAGCAATGATGATGACTGATTCTGAAAACCTTTGTGTGTCCTCGAATTTCCATGGCTAATGGGATACTGTTCCCATCTCTGAACAATAACTCAAGAGACCTAACTGTCTCTATGCTCTCTCTCACGCTATCTCCCTGATGAGATCTGCCATAAAATAATTAAAAGGATTGTAAAGGGAGACTCAGCAGACAAAAGATACTGGTGGTACAGTCAGATGCTGTGAGCTCAGTGCTGTACGTTGTGGCGAGTTGGCTGGTCGCTCTGACTCTCCTATGAATGGGCACCGGTACCACCCTGCATCTGTCTGTGATGGCAGAAGCATGGATAGGCACTGAGCATCTGTAGTGTGCTAGGTGTACGAGATACAGAATTTAGCAAGACTCGACTCTCTTCTTGTCCTCAAGGAGCTTTTAGTTTAGACAAATAAGGAAACAGATGCTACAGTGTGAGGAGTGCTTCCCTGGGGGCCTGTGAGAGCACAGAAGAGACACCACACTTGGCCTCTGAAATCTTTGGAGAGGTGAGATCTGAGGTGTTCTGTTGCCTGGGCAAAGAGGGAGGGAAGTCGATACAAGAGAAGCAGGTACAATGCACAGGTACAGGAGCTTGAAGCATTTCAGGGAACTGTAAGCAGCTCCTTGTGGGTCTAGATATTTTCCTGGGACCTACGGCTCACAGGGGTGGCCCAAAGGTATCCGGCAAGTAGCACCTCTTTAAATGGAGCACCAGACTGTATACAAAAGGGACACAGTGGGCAGAATTCACCACCAGGCAAATACATCCCTGACCCAACCCTGCTCCATACGCAGATCCTACCCTTCCTTTTCACAGACCATGGATGACCCTCCCCTTCAGTGCCCCAGCCTCATGTTTGCTCCGCCCCCGTCTCCAGAACCATGACTCTGAGTTGTTTTCTTCTCTGCTGCCTGACCCACTGAAACCTGGCTCCTGGCTGTCCTCTTCCTCCTGTTTCCTGCCTACATGCTGTTAAAACTGGCCTGCATGTGATCACCCTTCTGACACTCAGACGTGTCTCAGGGCCTTCTCTTATGAACTGCATACACAGGTAGCCTTAGCATCTACAAGTGTTTTATAGGACCAGGAGCTGGACAGAGAAGGCCAGGGGAGTAAGGAACCCAAATGCCCGAGGGGATTCCGAGAGGCAAATCTGGAAGGCGCATAGGTATGAAGAGTAGGGCACTTGGGGTTCAGAAGGGGGAAAATGTGATGTGGGCATTAGCACAAAATCCTGGGTAAGGAGGTAAGGGGCTCCTGGATATTCCCTACTTCCTGTCACTGACCCTAGAACAAGAGTCACGGTGTGGATGCCTTCTGTAGACGCAGGGCCAGGAAGATGGTGTGAATAATCAAGGGGTCAGTGAAACAATGGAGGATCCAGGGCCACAGCAAAGGGGAGCTCACGGTCCTTCCAGTGAGGGATGCCAAGTGTTGCTACGTGGGAATGTGGTGACGCAAGAATAACCAGACACTGGAACTTCTCAAGACAAGCCCCACATCTGGATTTTGATGGAAAAGAGTTGGCCGTTCAAATAAAAACAAACAAGAAAACTATACGTAGAAAAACAGGCAGCATGGATTTTGAATTTCACCGACTTTCCACAGAAAGGTGAACAGAGTGATAAAGACCAACGCCACCGCCCTCGCCAAACCACAGACACCTAGTGATAAGGTATCCTCTGAACCCTGAAACACAAGTGGGTAGGGACAAATCACCAAGCCCTGCATGGTCCCAGCATCTGTGCGGGAGGAAGCAGAGGGGAGCAGTGAGGGATCGGATGGACCTGAGAAAAGAACAATCCCCACAGAGCCAATGGATACTCAGTGGGTAGCATGGGGTGGGTGGGGAGAAATTTGAAAAGAGCAATTGAAACTGGGAATTGCTCTGTCCAATCCACTAGTGGGTGAGTGCAAGGGGTCTGTGCAAGGTCTGAAAGGATGACGCAGTTCAGATAGTATGAATACTCAAAGTTGACCAGCCAGGAGTCTACACGCTGATGAGAAAGTGCTGGGTATGGGATCAAAATTGAGTATAATAGGGATAATAGAGTCAAAAAAGAAAGAAGATCCACGTGAAAATGGGTAGGGGAAGAGAGTGAGGAAATCTCAGAAGGCGAGCTGCCATATTTTTAAATACTACACAAAAACAAAGAGGGAACTTTTGTAAAGCTCAAAAGGTACCCTGAACCAGGACCCTCACAAAGATCAGGGAAGTTGGGTTCAATAAAAATAAACCTCATAAAGATATTGAGGACAAAACCCACACAAATTTATTAAAACAATAAATGCTGGAGAGGGTGTGGAGAAAAGGGAACCCTCTTGCACTGTTGATGGGAACGTAAATTGATACAGCCACTATGGAGAACAGTATGGAGGTTCCTTAAAAAACTACAAATAGAGCTATCATATGACCCAGCAATCCCACTACTGGGCATATACCCTGAGAAAACCATAATTCAAAAAGAGTCATGTACCACAATGTTCACTGCAGCTCCATTTACAATAGCCAGGACAAGGAAGCAACCTAAGTGTCCATCGACAGCTGAATGGATAAAGAAGATGTGGCACATATATACAATGGAATATTACTCAGCCATAAAAAGAAACGAAACTGAGTTATTTGCAGTGAGGTGGATGGACCTAGAGTCTGTCATACAGAGTGAAGTAAGTCAGAAAGAGAAAAACAAATACCGTATGCTAACACATATATATGGAATTAAAAAAAAAAAAGGTTCTGAAGAACCTACGGGCAGGACAGGAATAAAGATGCAGACTTAGAGAATGGACTTGAGGACACAGGGAGGGGGAACGATAAGCTGGGACAAAGTGAGAGAGTGGCATGGACATATATAAACTACCAAATGTAAAATAGATAGCTAGTGGAAAGCAGCCGCATAGCACAGGGAGATCAGCTCGGTGCTTTGTGTCCCCCTAGAGGGGTGGGATAGGGAGGGTGGGAGGGAGATGCAAGGGGGAGGAGGTATGGGGACATATGTATATCTGATTCACTTTGTTATAAGGCAGAAACTAACACACCATTGTAAAGCAATTATACTCCAATAAAGATGTTAAAAAACAAAAACCTGACAACCAAAAAAAAAAGAACAAAGAGAATAAGGTACAGAATAATTTCTTTAAGACAGTGAAAGAATGCCAGAAAGACGCATCCACAAAACAAATAAAAACTATACCTACTATTTCAAAATGAGCTAAAAGATACTAAAAATATGACAACATGATCAACAAAATTGAGAATGATAATAATAAAAAAAATCCTCAGATTATATGAAAAATCACAGGAAGGAATTAGAAGCAAAGAAAACAGTCATTTCAGAAATGAAGATCAAAACTAGAAGGAACACAAGAACAAATAAATATAATAAATAATGTCTTAAGAATAACAGAAGGTAAAAAGGAAGAAATTTTGAAGAACTGAAAGGAAGTAAACAAAAGAGATAAAAGGAATTTGAAAGAAAATTAAAATATTGAACAAAGGCATGGAATATCCTGTATGTAGCAATAAAGGTCCTTGAAAAAAAAGCAGCCAAAGAACAGAGCAAATACTAGAAAATATAATTGAAGAAAACTTTCTAGAAATAATAACAATACTACTACTACTACCACCAATGAAAGATCTGAACTTACATATTGAAAGAACACATGTACAGACTGTACCTGAAAAATTGAGCAAATATGACTAATAGAGCAAGACATATTCTGGTAAAATTACTATGCTTGAAGAAGAAAAGAATTTTTTTCAAAAGAAGAAACCTATTTAGGCATCTAGCCAAAAAAGAGGAACTAGCTTATAATAAGGAAAAGAAAAATTAGGTTATCATTAGACTTTCTGACAACAATGTCCTATGCTAGAAGGAAATGAAGTAACATTTTTAAGATACTGAAAGAAAGAAAATATAACTTGAGAGGCTTATATCCAGAAAAACTGACTTTCATGAAGCAGCTGCATAGCACAGGGATATCAGCTCAGTGCTTTGTGGCCCCCTGGAGGGGTGGGATAGGGAGGGTGGGAGGGAGGGAGACGCAAGAGGGAAGAGATATGGGAACATATGTATATGTATAACTGATTCACTTTGTTATAAAGCAGAAACTAACACACCACTGTAAAGCAATTATACCCCAATAAAGTTGTTAAAAAAAAAAGAGAACTATTATCAATATGCAATAACTTAAGGAATATTATCCCTATGAGCTTTTCTTGAGGGATTTACTAGAGAACAAGCTTCAGATAAGCAAAATAACCAAAAAGGCATTGATATTAAGGATTGGTGGTGAGCATGAAATGCATAGCTACTTATAAAATGAAGAATGAATGAGGGTTAAAGGGAGAGAGTACAGTATGCAATGGCTTTGTGATCTGAAACTATCAATATAGCACAACTACAACAATTCAGGGGACAATGAGGGGGACATATGCAGATATTTTTCGAATTATCTTCAGTAATCATATTTGCGATAGTAGTATTTGTACTATTTTTCTGAGACTGTTGAGCGGGTAATATAAAATAAAGCAAGTAAATAATCATGGGAAATTCCAATCTGATTAGCTCCTGTATCTTCGAGAAACTAGGACACTCAGTTTGGAAGAAAGCAGACATAAATGTAACAGGGAAGAGATTAGGTAAAATCCGTATTTGTGTATTTGAATGGAAATACAGTATCCGTACAGCATATATATTTTCTAGCTTTGTCCACTGAAAAGACCTAGAAATAATGACAAACCCAGTAGCAGTGAGCACCCCTAGTACACAGACTGTGGTCTTGAAAAACCATTTCCCACTAGAAGAAATCAGGGCCTCCTGAGAAATGGCAGATTTCAGATCTGAGGCTGGAAGTGTCCAAGTCTGGAATATCTTGCCATACTAGGTGGCAAAGAGGTTATCAAAGATCACTAGAATCACGTTAAAGGATGCAGGAGCCAACTTACAGATCTCTCACTCCCAAAGATGAGTCCATTTAACTTCAATAAGGGTAATAATTGAAATGAATTAAACCCATCACATATATTTAAACACTTGTGTTCATTTTACATAGTTATATATTTGTAAATATATAAACACAAAGTATATATCTTATAAATAAATGTATATAATTGGTCAGCTTGGGAAGATGATAGGGAACTTTATCTTGAAATCTGATAGAATTCAAGAAAGAGGATGGATCAAGCATTTATCCTGCCTTTACTATATGAACTATCTCTTTAATTGCAGTATCTCTTTAGAGCAGTATTCCAGTTAATAAATGGAAAAGAAACGATTGCATTGGAGTATCACCGTTTATATCCTCTAACAAATGATTGAATCTAGGCAATGAGCACCAATGGCTGCTAGCATCATAAAAGGAAAACAGGATATTAGTTGCCTTCTGATGTACCACTTGTTATCTGGCCAAAGGGGTCAAGCTTGTGTATAATCAGGCCTCCAGATCCAGCTGCCCATTTATAGGAAATACAGGGCACATGAGTGAGAAGTCAGCAAAACTCAGACAGCAGGAAATTCAGATCAGATGGTGCAGATTCTTCAACAGATAAATTATTAGAAAAAGAAAGGGATGAAGGGCAACCTGCAGTGCTTTAAAATACCTGCCAACTTTTTAAAGCTATAGTCGCTAGAGATGCACACTTGAGTGATCAAGCCATAAAGAAAACACAAAGAATTGTGCACTGTAAACATCAGAATATAATTATTGAAACTTTGGGGAGGAGGGCAGAGGCTGTAACTGGAAAGGGGCACATGGAAGGGGCTTCTGGGGACATCGGCAAAGCTTTATTTCTTGACGTGGGCAGTGGTTATGAAGGTCTTACAATAATATTATAATAATAATTTCTTCAAGCTATACATTTATTTTGTGTGGTTTTCCGTATTTTAAAATAAAAAAAAATTTTTTAACCCACTTGTAGGCTAAAGATAACACATCTACCAGGCAACCTTGGTCATTAAGACTTCCAAGTTCAATTCTGCCTTGGAGGACAGGGTATTGGCTATAACATGACTTCTTTTTTTAAAAATTTATTTATTTTTTATTTTTATTTTTGGCTGCGTTGGGTCTTTGCTGCTGTACGGGGGCTTTCTCTGGTTGTGGAGCACAGGCTCTAGGTGCGCTGGTTTCAGTAGTTGTGGAACACGGGCTCAGTAGTTGTGGCTCGCGAGCTCTAAAGCGCAGGCTCAGTAGTGGCGCACAGGCTTAGTTGCTCCGCGGCATGTGGGATCTTCCCGGGCCAGGGCTCAAACCCGTGTCCCCTGCATTGGCAGGCAGATTCTTAACCACTGCACCACCAGGGAAGCCCCTATAACATGGCCTTCTAACTGCATGTTCTCTCTGGCTTTTAGACATTTAAAGTAAAGTATCTAATGAACACGTAGAGGTCATGAGAGTGAGCTACAGGCTTTTATTAGGAGCCAAGAACGAGCTGAGTAATAAACTATGACTTGGCCCAGAGTACAGGGCTCCCTGTCTTTGACATTTCTACCTTATTCTAACCAGAAGCTCTCTGGGGTCACACGGAGAGGAGTCCCAGAAAACGTCATGAGAAATGTCTATTTACAGTGGTGGCTCAATAGTGTTAGTTGAATTCTACTGTAACAACGTCCAACGTGCAAAATTTCAGGTTAATTGTGATATTTCCATCATGACATACATTTCCATCACAATTAGATTCTACCTTTGAAAGAAGCGTTTGGCTTCAAGGTTCCCTTTTTTTTTTTTTTTTTCGGTGCACGGGCCTCTGACTGTTGTGGCCTCTCGTGTTGCGGAGCACAGGCTCCGGACGCGCAGGCTCAGCGGCCATGGCTCACAGGCCCAGCCGCTCCGCGGCATGTGGGATCTTCCCAGACCGGGGCACGAACCCGTGTCCCCTGCATCGGCAGGCGGACTCTCAACCACTGCACCACCAGGGAAGCCCCAAGGTTCCCTTAAATAGCAGCTTGCAGGACAAAGGTAAGCATTTGTTTACAGAATTGTAATTGCTTCACAGAGTGGAGAGAGGTGTGGGCTGTTCATTGATTGTGCCAGCCAGTGGGCAAACCAGGCAAAGTTATACCACGGGGGTCCCTGGCTGAGGGGGCCATTATGTGCATAAAAATGCAAAGAATTGGGGAATGTCATTCATTTCCTACTCCTCAGGCCAAACTCCCAACTTTTCTTCTTCATAAGCTTGGATCTTCACATAATAAGACATTTCTATGCTAAGGAAAACCAGCGCGTTCAGGATTTCTGAATCCTTTTGGTGAGCATATTGGGCTACCCACTTAGCTAAGTAGTTAATAGTCAAATTAGTTATAAAGGCTGTTTTTGCTATCCTGGGGCTCTGTAGATCTCTGTTCCCTTCCTATGTTTGGAGACTTCTTTGTGGTATAAATTTTGGCGAGAAGATGGGACTATCTTTCACTGTGAAAGCCGAAAAGGCCAATTACAGTTGTCCTCTGTCTCTGCGGTGTTCAACCGACACCCAAGGATTCAACCAACTGCAGATGGAAAATATTTGGAACAAAGATTCCAGAAATTTCCAAAAAGCAAAATTTGAATTTGCTGAGTGCAGGCAACTATTTACATAGCATTTACATTATATCCATCACTATTTACATAGCATTTACATTGTACTAGGTATTATAAGTAATGTAGAGATTGAAACCAAGCAGATCTATGTAGACGCCTTCCAGGTGACAAGACCCCTAGTGTGTCCCCTGCTTACTGGTGATTAGAAAAATACTGTGGGAATATACTGTGGCCTCCTAGGCCCTCCATGAGTAGAGAGAGAAAGCAACAAACCTTAGTGACTGTGATTGGAAAAGTAAGGAATGCAGAGACGAAGATAGGGCAGTCAGGCAGAGAAATAGCTGTAACTTAAACAATAAATCAGCCCCCAGGGACTCCCAGTTCTGTCTCAAAGATAAAGATAAAGACTAATGCACATTCCTCAGTTGTTTTGCAGAAACCAGACCCCAGCCGGATGGAGAGCAGTGACTGTGAACACATAGACGGCAGATGGGCTGGAACCTGAAGATTGTAATGTTAACCCCCGTGGCCTCCCGTGGTTACCCCACCACCCACCAATCAAAAAACTGCACAAGCTGATCACATTCCTCACAACCGGCTCCCTTGCCTTGCCTTTAAATCCCCTTCCCTGAAAGCCACTGGGGAGTTTGGGTCTTTTGAGTGTTAAACACCTATGCTCCTTGCTTGGTACCTTGCAAGAAATGCTATACTTTCCTTCACCACAACCCAGTGTCAGTAGATTGGCTTTGCTGTGCATCATATGAGCAGACCCAAGTTTGGTTCAGTATCAAGATGATATAAAGTAAACAGGAGGATGCGTGTAGGTTATAGTGCTACACCGTTTTATCTAAGGGACCTGGGTTTCCAGAAGATTTTGGTATCTTCAGGGGTCCTGGAACCAGTCTCCCATGGATACAGAGGGGTAACTGTACCCATTCTCAGTCTCATCTGTGGCTAGAGAGCAAGCGTATAACCCGACTCAGCCGATCAGAAACATTCTCTCCAGACTTTGTGGCCTAGAAACAATGATGGTGGAGAATTCCTGACAGTCGTGGAGACAGGCAGTGGCACCTTGTTTCTAGGCATGGCTCTGACGAATCAATAGTGTGAACTTCAGTCTCCTGTGGGTCAATGGTGGCAGAAGCAGGGTCTTCACTGGTCTAGTTCTAGAGCATAGGCTATACTGCACAGCCTACCTATGTTCCTGCTTATCTTTTTATTTTTAAATTATTTTAAAGATTTATGTATTTATTTTTGGCTCCATACTCATCGATGCTTTATGTGCGTGGGGTTTGGGGCATGTTGAAAGCCAGGAGCAGCTGAGTTTCAGGAATAGGTTGTAGGAAGTCAGAGAGTGCAGCTATGAGAGAAATCAGCTGTGCTCCTCCGGCCTAACAGAGCCGGAGGAGCACAGATGCCACGAAGGTCTCCATACATCTGCGAACACCTTCAAGAGGAGATGCTACAGAATAACGAGTAAGGTCTCATAAGACCTTGGCTGGCCTCTGGATCCACTTAGGAGCAGTGGAGGAAGCACCGTCTCCTGCCTGGGAGGCAAGGACAAGGCAGAACTCCAGAGATGGGAGTGTGGATGAGGGTCAAAGGTAAGAACTGGTGAAGGCAAATGAGGCATCCCACAATTGGAAAAAGGAGACACAGAGCAGGACGGCTGAATTCTGGCGGGCTTCAGTCCTTTTATTTTTAATCAGGTATTTTCAGGTAAAATTTCTGTACCATAATATTCACCACTTGTAAATGAACAAGTCAGTGATTTTTGAGCTGTGCAACCGTCATCATAAGCCAGCTTTAGATAATTTCTATCACCTCAGAAACTTCTCTTGTGTCCATTGGCAGTCAATCCACATTCCCGTTCCCAACCCGAGGCAAACACTGGTCTACTTTACATCTCTAGAAATGTGCCTTTTCTACAAGTGCCATACAATTGGATCTGGCTTCTCTCACTCAGCATGATGTCTCTGAGGTTCTTCCACGATGTAGTGTGTATCAACAGTTTGCTTTCTTATTGCTGGATAGTACTCCATTGCGTGTAAATATCACATTTTGTTTATCCATTCCACAGTTAGTGGACAATTTGATTGTTTTCACATTTGGGCTCTTATGAGTAATGCTGCTATCAATATCTGCATACAGGTCTTTGTGTGGACTTATGTTTTCATTTCTCTTGGGTAGATACCTAGGAATTGCTAGGTCACATGACAATTTTGTTCACCCTTTGAGGACTTGCCAAACTGTTTTCTGAAGTGGCTGCACCACTTTACGTTCCCACCAGGAGTGAATGAAGGTCCCAGTTTTTTCACATACTCACCCACACCAAGTATTGTCAGTCCTTTTGATGAAAGCCATTTTATTAGGCATGTAGTGGTATCTCATTGTGGTTTCAGTTTGCATTTCCCTAATGACTAGTGACATGGAGTATCTTTTCATGTGCTTATTAATCATTTATGTAGTTTCTTTGGTGAAATGCATATTCAAATCTTTCGCTCATTTAAAAAAATGGGCTGTTCGTCTTCTTATAATTGGGTTGTGAGAGTTCTTTACGTATTCTGGATGTAAGTCCTGTATATTATTTACAATATTCATTTTATTTGCAAATATTCTCTCCTAGTCTGTGGCTTATTTTTTTATTTTCTTAATGGGACATTTTGAAGAACAATTTTTTGTTCAGATAAAGTCTAATTTATCATTTTTTTCTTTTATGGGCTATACTTTTGTTTCGTATCTATAATGTCTTTGCCTCATACAAAGTCATAGAGATATTCTCCTATGAAGAAGTTTTATAGTTTGAGGTCTTACATTTAGGTCTATGATCCATTTTGAGTTAACTTTCGTGTACGGTATGCTGTAAGGGTATAAGGTTTGTTCTGTTTTGTTTTGTTTCATATATTGATAACCTATTGTTCCAGCACCATTGGTTGAAGTGACCATCCTTCTCCCACTGAGTCGACTTGGCACCGATGTCAAAAATTAATGGACTATAAATATAAGGGCTTATTTCTAGACTCTCAGTTCTGCTTCATTGATCTATATGTCTCTTCTTAGGCCTATACCACACTTCCTTGATTTCTGTACATTTACGGTAAGTTTTGAAATTGGATAGTTTAACCCCTCCAAATTTGTCCTATCAATATCAAATCAAATCAAATAAGGGATATTGATAGTAGATCTCCTTTCTTGTGATGTCTTCGTCTGTCTTTGGTATCGGGATAATACTGGTTTTATCAAATAAGTTGGGAAGTGTTCCCTCCTCCTCTATTTCCTGAACGAGTTTATGGAAGATTGGTATTATTTCTTCTTTAAAAATGTGTTAGAATTCACCAGGGAAGCCATCTGGGCCTGAGCTTTTGGTGGCGTGTGGGGAAGATTTTAAATTATTTATTCAACTCCTCTACTTGTCACAGGCCTATTAAGATTTTCCATTCCTTCTTGAATCAGTTCTGATAACCTGTTCCCATTTGCCTGGACGTAATCTGCAGAATGTCACTCTGTGCTGTGCCGCTGCTATGCCTCTGCTCAGTTTCTTAAGCGTTTCTTATTTTTATATTTTAGCCTGGCTTCTTAGGGCCTGCCGCTCTTTCTGCAGAGCTGAGTGGTCAGCCAAGTTCAGGCAGTTTTCAAGTCTACCATGGTTGTTGCTTTCCACTGGGCACTCTCAGGTCTCCCTGAATGTTGGAGCAGCCTCCCAGTCAGGCAGATATGTGCAGAGAACTTATCAAGCCTCCTATAGTCTCTCATTTCCAGGATACATTTCTGGCTGTTCTCTTGCTGTGGCTCACCTCACCTGGGATCAGCCTGAGGCTAGGAGAGCTGCAGATTCCCCATTGGACGGCTGGCACAGGCTGTGCCTTCCATTCTCGATCAAGTCAGTCCCCTCTGGCAGTGAAGCTGCTGGTTTTCATGACCAGCGAGAATGCCCTAGACTCCTGTTGTTCTTACCTGACGTTCCAGAATATCTCACAAATAAACAATTCTCAATTTGTTATTTGTCTTTGGCTAATTTCCAGGGCCTTGACATGGTTGTTTTTGACAATTTTGTCTAGTGTGTTTGAGTTTGTTTTTTGCAGAGAGGATGTGTTGACTTCTTCATGCCTCTTAGTCCCCATAGTATTTTTAAAATGCTGAGACGCTGGGTGGGTGTGTGATCTGTCAGCTAGGCTTCTCTTTGGTTTAAAGGCGCCACTGGGCATCTGGCAGACAAGGGGTATAAGCTCTTTTAGAAAAAGTCAAGATATTCTAGTATGACGCTAGGAAAGGTGTGAGTTGGGGCACTGAAGAGTCTGAGAGGTGGTGGGAGAAAAAGAGGTGATGGAGATGGTGAGGACGAGTGGGTCAGGGATGCAGAGGTGGAGGCAAGAACTGAATGCATCGTTCACTGGAAAATATGAAATTAAAAAAAATGAAAAGCCTACTTTCCATCCTTTAATGCTACCAACCTAACAGCCACTGCTTCCATTAGTGTTTCCTCCCAGGCACCTGCCTTGGTTTGAACTTCCAGTCCCCTGCGGAGTGAGCACGTGTTAGGATAAGGATGGGAGTACTGGCCATGCCATGAGGAAGGTAGGGCAGTAGGGGATCAGGTGCCACTGGGAAGTCGAAATGGCCTGCATGTCAGCATCAGCTTGGGGACCTGGAGTTGCTGACCTCAAGCTCAGCTCTAACTTTCACATAAAGTTTTGGTCGTAATACTTTAAACCAGGGCCTTGTAAATGTACAAGTGGCCTAGAAACAATGTGGGGTGGGAACATTGTTTCCACAGGGTGGGAAAATTATAGCACGCAGGCCAAATCTGGCTTGTCATCCATGACTGTCAATAAAGTTTAAATGATACTCGGCCACACCCATTTGTTTCCATATCGTCTACTGCTGCTTTGGTGCTACACAGACAGGGCTGAGTAGTTGTGACAGAGACCATATGGTCTATAGGGCTAACATATGTACTATCCGCCCCTTTACAGAAAAAGTTTGCCAATTCCTGGTTTAAATTAAAACTATAATAGATAAACTCCTTGAGGCATGATAATGTGGATAGAGCATCCCATAGAAAATCAGAAGACATGGGGTCAGGCAGGATATTACAGATAGAGCATCACATATGTAATCACAAGACAGGGGATCGCAGCTGGGCTCTGCTACGTATCAGCAGTGGCACCCAGGGCAAGCATTGGCCGTCTCTGGGCACAAGTCCACTGGGAAATAGGAATCGGATGACCCATTTTGACATTTGGTGTGGTTGTTCAAACAAAATTACTCTGTGAGGAAGCATATTGCAAGCCACGTAGCACCATACACATGCTGTTCATTTTGACATTTACAGAACACCCACTTTGACCTTCTAAGTCCCCTGTTTGGATCCATTTTTCTTGTGGAGTGAACCCTACCTTATGTACCTTTCATGTAACATCGGTGATGGAGCATTTTTTTAGGTACTTTCCCTTGATTTGAAGGGGGACCAGGAGACCATTTCCATCACAGAGCAGAGAAATATGGGATGGGAGAATTGTAAGAAACACTCACTCCTCACAGGCACCGCCCCCCCAACCCCGGCCCATGCAATAGCTATGCTGGGCAGCAGCAAAGGAATGGTTTGAGGGCCACTTCTCTTCCCGAGGACATCCCTGCTGGATAAGACAATCATTTAAGGCTTAATCTTATGAATGATTTCTTTTCCCTTGAAGAGTCTGAACACCGTAAACCCCATTACAACAACAAGGATAATTCAATGGTTGACATGAAACTAAAATTTGGGTGAGAGTTTCTCAATAATTGTAACACTGAGTTATAACACAGAGCCTGGAACTCCCAGCCGCTGTGGTTAATTTCACTAGCGATTTCCTCACACAGCTGGCCAAATTCGAGAAAGGCTCGGCCAGCTGAGATGAGAATTCTCGGTGTGGACTCCTGACTGCGACGCTGAAGTCATCTGTACTCTCCTGGCAGGCCTTCTCAGCGGGGGTGGTGGAGGTCTCCAGGTTCAGGAGACAAAGGTCACAACTTCTCCCCCTCCTTGGCGTCCATAGTTGAATTACCTACAGAATGAGCTGTGATCTCTGCTCACTTTCTGCCTGCCCCTGTGAGCTCAGGTCCTGGTGTCTGAATGCCCAGGGTCCAAGGGAGTTGTTGATTACATGTAATTGCCCTACAATCAAATGGCAGGAGAGGACTTCTGAGAGCCTGGTGGGGCCAGAGAGGTTAAGACTAAGGGCATCTGAAGAAAAGCAGAGTCACGGTCTGTCCCTGGTGGCAGATGTGTCCCAGGTGGCCTGCCAAAGATGTCATTAAACAAGAGAAGTCAAGGAGGCCTGTCAAAGGAGGATGTGTTTATCGGTATAATTATTTGTTGAAATGCAGAAGGCAGGAGATTGGAGGTAAATGGCCAGAGGCATGAGTAGGTGGTTAGATCCTGTCATTAGAGGGGCTAGGACAAAGAGATGAGTGAGGTCCATTACGGGAGAGGAAAGCAACAGAAGCAGTTGTGAATAAGCAAGGCAGGGTTGTTCAGAGCCAGCCCTGTAAACACTATATATCACTAGCTAGTTCCCTTTTTCTTGAAAATAACAGAAACTGATTTTGGCTAGCTTCAAGAGAGGGGAAAAAGGGGGGCGGGGACAGTGTTTGAAGGGATAACTGAGGTATCTTGTAGAACTGAAGGACTGAAATGCCTGCCAAGGATAAACTAGAATCAAGAGTTCAATTGCCACGGAGACACCAGGCATCTCCTTCTCTCTGACTCTCGCCACCTCCTTCTCTCTGTGTCTTCTTTGGATTTTTACTTTTTACTGCCAAATGACATGTTTTGCTAACCAGGCTGTGGCTGCCTGTAGCTCCTGAGTTAACATGTCCTCAGTCCTTGCTACCTGGAGGGACTGAGTTCCTTTTCTTAGAGCCAGACTTCCTTGGAAGGACTCTGATTGGCCTGGTTCTGGTCAGGTGACCTTCGCTGGACCAGTCACACGGAAGAAGTGGGACAACGTCTGCAGTAAAAAGCAGTAGATGGAGAGAGACAGTTCCCAGAAGGAAGAAAGTTTCTAGAAAAGAGAAAAATGCTGCAGAGAAATAACAGTAGCTTTCAATGACACCAGGTGTCCTGCAGGGTGATTTTTCCATCTGCACCCCGCGAGGCTTCAGGAAGACGAGGGTAGAATCTTAAAAATGCTGGGCAGAAAGCTTAATGTGGTGGGGTTTTTCCTTGACTCTGCCTTGCAATCACAGCATGGTCTTAAACAAGTCACTTCATCTCCCAGAACCTCCCAGTTGCCACACCCGTAAAATAAAGCAATAATATCTGCCTGGTAGTACGGTTTGGTGGATTAGATGGGATGATACAGAGGAAAGTGTTTTATAAGCAGAACATCCCTGTTTTTCTCTTCCCTCCTGCCTGGTCCTTCCTGTCCCAGGTCCTTTGAGGCTGAGAATTACCCAACTAAACAATCACTGTGTCAGGCAATGTGTCCAAACCACAGTGTATCTGGGTGAGGCAGGGCTTAATGGTGCCTTCATGATCTCAGTCAGCTCAACTCATCATGATCTCTCCAGAACCAACGCCTCCTGTAAACTTCTCACCCTAGAAATTCTTGCTGGTCAACGGTGAAGACCTACTCTAAGGCACTCACCACCTGCAGCCTTATGGGCTACCATGCTGCTACCTTTCCTATGTCTCCCCGTTCTCTCTTCTAGGCAGCTTCCTGACCGTGCCATCATTATCACCTGTTTGCTTCTCATCCTCTGGAGAGCACACCGCCCGCCCAGCCCAGATGCCTCCAGAGACCTCATGCCCGTTCAGCATCTCTTCTGCAGTTACCTGGACACAAGGGTGTTTGCAAAGCTACTTCCTCCGTAACCTTCCCAGGAAAATATAGTGCTCTAGGTCAGCGGTCCCCAACCTTTTTGGCACCAGGGGCCGGTTTCGTGGAAGACAATTTTTCCGCAGACTGGGATGGAGGGGATGGTGTTGGGATGATTCAAGCGCATTACATTTATTGTGCACTTTATTTCTATTATTATTACATTGTAATATATAATGAAATAATTATACAACTCACCATAATGCTGACAGGAGGTGGAGCTCAGGCGGTAATGTGAGCGATGGGGAGCGGCTGTAAATACAGATGAAGCTTCACTTGCCCACCACTCGCCTCCTGCCGTGCGACCCAGTTCCTAACAGGCCACGGACCGCTACCAGACCGTGGCCCGGGGGTTCGGGACCTCTGGTCCAGGTAATTGAAAACCACTTTTTTAGTGTGAAAAAAAAACAACTTCATGGTGGCTGATTCTAATGGAAAGTTTCCCATTCATATATAGACCTTCTTATCTTTGACTCAGGAATTTCATATCTGGGTTCCAAAGCCACATAAGAGGATTCACAAAATAACTTACTGCAGCATTTTTTGAACAAGGTCAAACTTAAAAACAGCTAAACTACCCAAACCAAGGGGCTAGTTTAATAAATTGTGGTAACTAGATAACTATCTTGAAGATACTAGAAATTGTATTTAAATTATATTAAAAATGTTTATAACATTAAGGGAGGAAACAACTCTTTAAAAAAACGGTGGTATACAGACACTATCATTTTCTTAGGTAAGAAGGCATTTCCCTCTCTTCCTTGCTAATGATCCCTGATTTTATTTAGGTGTAACCTCCATCACGGAACACTGTCTCCAGAATAAAGCCTGTTGCTCTAAACCAGTCACAGTTATAGTTCCTACTTTTCACTGATTGGTTTAAGAGTGGCCATGTGACCCAGTTGTGGCCAATGTATACATGAGGGGAAGTCTTATGCTGGAGGATTCTGGGAGAGTTTTCTCTGTTTCTAAAAAGAAATGCACAGGAAGATGAAAAGAGCTCTGGAGATGGGTGATACCAACGGTGACACAACAACATGAATATACTTAATACCACTGAACTGTACACTGAAAATTGGTGAAGACAGTAAATTAAAAAAAAATTTTTTTTGGCTGTGCCGCATGGCATGTGGGATCTTATTTCTCTGACCAGGGATCGAACGCACGCCCCCTGCATCGGAAGCACAGAGTCTTAACCATTGGACCTCCAGGGAACACCCAATAAATCTTATGTTACGTGTATTTTGCCACAATAAAAAAATAATTGAACAAAAAAAGAGAGAGAGATGTACAGAAAGAGATTGCCTCTGCTACTTTTTCTTCGGGGGAATGGGGAGTGGGAGAGTACTGTATCTGAGTGTGGAAATAATTACTAGCATAATGCCCTTCCATCCCAGTCTCCCTCCCTAGGTCCTCTCATCGGCGTTCACAGTTCATATGCATCTGTACGCAGGTGACTTCCATAAGGACCGATCATCCAAACTCCACACCCACACATCCAACTGCTACTTGACATGTTCTCTTAGCTTTATTACCATAAGACTCTCAAAATTAACATGTCCCCAAATGAATATTTGTTCTGTATAGAAAAACTGTCTAAGTTGCCCAAAACTTACCAGTTATACAACGAACTCTTGAATGCCTTTCCCAGGGTTCACCAATTTTTAACATTTTGCCATATCAAATGGTAAGTTCCGTGTCTTCTGACCCCTCCTCCTTGGAATCTGCTCCCTTCCAGGGTCCTGTCTCTCAGTACTCAGCACCCCTATAAACCTTGTTGATCTTGTCAGTCTGGGGGTTGTTCCAGACGCCTGCATCTTTCTCGTCCCACCACATAAACCAACACCCAATCCTGTTAATTCTACCTTTAAAATAATCTAATCCATTCACTCCTCACCATTTCTGCTGCCGTCACCTGAACCCATCACCAACATCTCTTTCTTGAACTGTTGCATTTGCCTTACTCCATTTTTATTTGGAATAGCTACAGTTACAACTTTAAAACACATCCAATTGTATCAGTTTCTTGCTTAAAATCCTCAATGGCTTATCCTCAATGGCCTATTCATTTCTATCTCCGACCTCTTTCATACCACTCAGGTTAGACATCGGTTCTATACCCCCATAATACTTTATTACTTTTCCTTCTTAGTACTTTTCATAATTATAAGCATTAGAGTAATTTGTGTACACATTCATTGCCTACCACTCTCCCCTATAGGTCGTGATGGTGGGGACTTTGATGGTATTAGTCATTCTGTATCCCCCAAACCTACTCAGCATCAGCTCAATAGTGCTCAACATACATTTGTTAGATGAATGAATATGTGAATTGAATGAATGCATCTCCTCCAGTGAGCAGATTTTAATCTGTTCTGAAATTGTCTTTAAAAAACCCTTTTATTATAATTGACTTATAATAAACTGAGTATGTTTAAAGTAACATATTTTGACATATGTGTACATTTGTCACATATGATGATAATGCTTATCACAATCAAGATAAGATCCATTATCCCCAAAAGCTGACTTGTGCTCCTTTGTAATTCACCCCCGTGTCCATACAACCACCTCCACCCCAGGAAAGCACTGATCTGCTTCCCATCACTATGGATTAATTTGCACTTTCTAGAAGTATATATAAATGTAATAATACAGCATGTAATTTTTGGGGTCTGGCTCCTTTCACTCGGTGTAATTGTTTGAGGTTCATCTATATTCATCAATAACTCATTCTTTCTTTTCCCTGTATGGATATACCACAGTATGTTTATCCATTTACCTGTTGATGGGCACTTGGGTTGCTTCCAGTTGTTGGCTATTGCAAATATACCTGCTCTGAGCATTTGTGTATAAGTTTTTGTGTGAATGTATGCTAAAACATTCCCCTTTCTGGGATGACATTCCTTTTAGTTATCCCCAGTCTCTGCAAAGCCTGACACAGCCAGCCAGTCTTACCTGGTGGTGGGAAAATAAAGGGACAGGAAAGGGCAGTGTGGCTTGCCCCCTGTTCACTATCCACTGTGCTGGTTTGGTGTGGTGACCAGTAGCACAGTGAACGGTGGACAATAGCAGAACTGAAAGTAGTCCAGACTATGACGTGGACTTGACTCAGAAACAGCTGTGAGCCAAAACTCACCCCCCCATCAACAGGTACACTCGGCGGTGGGGACAGGCTGGCGTCTGAGATGCATGTAAAAGATGTCCAATCCATTGCAGGCACCCAACACATCTAAATTGCCTTCTGCTATATTTGCTTTCTTGATGGCTTTCCTTGCAGGTTATGGGTTATTTTCTTGACAATTGTGGCTTGTAGGTAAGTAACCTTTGGGTAAGGGAGGCATCACTCCGCTATTCTTTTAAAATCTTAGGCCACACATCAATATTGCAATATACACCAGTCTTATGTCTGAGAGGCCCAAGGTTACCATTCTAACTCAAAAGCCCTCTTTGAGGAGAGGACTTTTTATTGTATACAGGTATCCTAACGTGTCTTACAGGATGAGCACTGGGCCTCCTTTCATTTTTTCCTTTTCCTCTTTCTAGTTTTATTGATATATTATTGACATATGACATATGTAAATTACAGGTTTACATACATGTATATATTGTAAAATGATCACAGCAATAAGTTTAGTTAACACCTCTGTCCTCTCACATAATTACCATTTTTGTGTGTGTGGTGCTAAATTTAAATGTGTTATCAGCATTCTTTTCAAATTTGCCTCTTTTTTTTTTTTTTTTTTTTTTTTTTTTGCGGTACGTGGGCCTTTCACTGTTGTGGCCTCTCCCGTCGCGGAGCACAGGCTCCGGATGCGCAGGCTCAGCGGCCATGGATCACGGGCCCAGCCGCTCTGCGGCATGTGGGATCTTCCCGGACCGGGGCACGAACCCGTGTCCACTGCATCGGCAGGCGGACTCTCAACCACTGCGCCACCAGGGAAGCCCCTAAATTTGCCTCTTTGATGGTGGCTAACTTATGCCTATAAGTTTCCCTCCTCATCAATTTCAGAACACCCCCCACAAAAAAAAAAAAGGCTAAGGGATGTTGAAACTCAAGCCAGTAGGTTTTATTTACATCTCACAGCAACTGAGCATTTGGAAATATCTGGAGGCCTGACTAAACGTGCTTACTTTCATCTAGCTGCTTAGGGCTGTTGACACGAAGCTAAGCTTTTGTATAACCTTT
Organism: Tursiops truncatus; assembly: GCF_011762595.2. NCBI lineage: Eukaryota > Metazoa > Chordata > Mammalia > Artiodactyla > Delphinidae > Tursiops > Tursiops truncatus. The sequence goes on from NC_047053.1 coordinate 18,726,245, forward strand.
TATCGAAGACTGTCAGAATTGCAGGGGGCTTTGCAGACCGTGCTGTCCAACCGTGTCATTTTTAAGAGGAGCCAGCAGCATCTCAGAGACGTGAAGCTCCCCACCCTGAGTCACAGAGCTCCTTAGTGGTGGGGCTGGACGAGGAACCCAGCCTCCACGCTCCCAGTCCACTGCTGTCTCCATCCTAACCCCCCAGCCCCTCAGCTCTCATCTAGTTTTTCTGTGCTTAATACGTTTTCCTTGAATTGATTTTTCTCCTCTGCCTCATCCATTACCTTCAAGGTTATTTTTGGTGCTCTCCTCTGCCTCTTTCATTGTGCAGACTGATTTCCCAGGCTTTGCTGAGGTTGGTGGTACTTCCCACCCCAGGGTCTTTGGCTTTCATTAACATGTTCATGTTTCATTCATTTCATTACCTGTTCTGTTCTCTCCCCTCCCTGCCCCTTTATTGTCTTCTTGGGGCCTATAAAACAAACCTGTCCCCAAGACCCTTTACCACCACCTCTCCTCCCTACTGCCAGCCCCCAAGATGCTGCTATTTCCCATCATGCTCTAT